>NC_137893.1:50293083-50772284 GCF_963455335.1 Martes martes
ACAAGTAGGCAAAGAGGCAGGCAGGGGGTGAGGGGGAAGCAGCCTCCCTGCTGAGTGGAGAGCCCGATATGGGACTAGATCCCAGGTCCCTGATATCATGACCTGAGCTGAAGGCAGAGGCTTAACCCACTGAGCCACCCAGGCACCACTGGTTTGCTAATATTTTTTGAGGGTTTCTCCATCTATGTTTGTCAGAGATATTAGCTTGTAATTTTCTTTTCTCCTAGTGTCCTTATCTGGTTTTGGTATCAAGGTATTGCTGGCCTCCTAAAATGAATTGGGAAGTATTCCCTCATCTTCTATTTTTTAGAAGAGTTTGAAAAGGATTAGTGTTACTTTTTTTTTTAACATTTGCTAGAATTTACCAATGAAGCCTTCTGGCCCTAGAGTTTTGTTTGTTGGAAAGGTTTTGATAACTGATTCAGTCTTCTAGTAATTTGTTTAGATTTTCTATTTCTCCATGTTTTAGTACTGGTAGGGTGTATGTTTCTTGGAATTTATCCATTTCTTCAAGGTTATCCAGATTGTTGGTATATAATTGTTCAGAATAGTTTCTCATGTTCCTTAGTATTGCTGTCTAACAGTAATAATGCTCTTCTTTCATTATGATTTTGAGTCTTCTCCCTTTTTTTCTTAATGTAGCTAAAGTTTGTCAATTTATCTTTTCAAAAAACAAGCTCTTAGTTTTTTTTTTTTTTTTTCCAATCTTTTCTATTATCACTTAGTCTCCATTTCATTTATTTCTATTCTGATCTTTCTTATTTCTCTCCTTCTACTGACTCTGGGGCTTATTTTGTTCTTCTTTTTTAGTTCCTTGAGGAGTAATAGATTGCTTACTTAAGATCTTTTGTCTTAATGTGGGTATTTATTCCTATAAACTTCCTTCTTAGAACTGCTTTTGCTTTACCTGTAAGTTTTGATATGTTATATTATCACTTAATTTGTCTCAAGATGTTTTGGGATTTTTCTTTTGATTTCTTCTTTGACTCACTGATTCTTCAGGAGCATTTTATTTAAGCTCCACATATTTGTGAATTTTCTATTTTTCTTTTAATTGATTTATTTTATTTTTTTTAAAGATTTTATTTATTAATTTGACAGACAGAGATCACAAGTAGGCAGAGAAGCAGGCAGAGAGAGAGGAGGAAGCAGAGAGCCCGATGCGGGGCTCGATCCCAGGACCCTGAGACCATGACCTGAGCCGAAGGCAGAGGCTTTAACACATTGAGCCACCCAAGTGCCCCTTATAATTGATTTATACTTTCATACCATTGTAGTTGAAAAAGATGCTTGATATGGTTTCAATTTCTTAAGTTTGTTAAGACTTGTTTTGTTGCCTAACATATGATCTATGTTCCATGTGCTCTTGAAAAGAATGTGTATTCTGCTGCTATTTGATGGAATGTTCTGTATGTGTCTGTTAGGTCTATCTCGTCTAATGTGAAGTGTTAGTCCATCATTTGCTTATTGATTTTTCTGTGGATATCTAGCCATTGATGAAAGTCTGGTATTGAAGTCCCTCAATATTATTGTATTGTGGTTTATTTCTTCCTTTAGATCTGTTTTAATTTGCTTAATATATTTAGGTGCTCCAGTGTTGGGTGCATAAATATTTGTAATTGTTATATCTTTGATGAATTGACCCCCTTATCTTTATATAATAACGTTTTTGCCTCATAATTTTTGGCTTATGGTCTGTTTTGTCTCATATGAGTATACCTACCCAGCTTTCTTTTGGTTTACATTTACATGGGATATCTTTTTCCACCCTTCACTTTCACTCTGTGTCCTTAAAGCTGAAGTGAGTTTCTTGTAGGCAGCATATAGTTGGGTCTTGTTTTTATCTGTTCAGTCAGTCTGTCTTTTGATTGTAGAATTTAGTTCATTTACATTTAAAGTAACTAGTGATACCTGTGGACTTACTGTTGTCATTTTGTTCATTGTTTTCTGGTTGTTTTATTGTCCCTTTGTTCCTTTGTTCCTTTCTTGCTCTCTTTCTTTGAGATTTGATGGTTTTGCCTGGTACTATGCTGATTTCCTACTCTTCATCTTTTGTGTATCTAGTATAGGTTTTTGGTTTGTGATTATCATGAGGTTTATGTAAACAAATCTCATAGTTGTAAACAGACCATTTTAAACTGAAAACAACTCCAGGATCTAGCCCCACACCTGGCTCTCTGCTCAGCAAGGAGCCTGCTTCCCACTCTCTCTCTACCTTTCTGACTACTTGTGATCTCTCTCTCTGTTAAATAAATAAAATCTTTTTTAAAAAATGATTTAAACTCAAAACAACTCCAAATGCTTATGAAAATTCTACGTTTTTACATTTTTACACTTCCTCCCAGGACTCAATAGGAGGAGGGAAATTCAGGGGCCTCCTATGTTATCATCTTGGTCTGGAGTTAAGATATATGCTTACAAGTATTTTTGTTTTAATAACTTAGACCATTTATGTAGAGGTTATTAATAAAAGACATTACATTACATTAAAATACATTACATTAAAATACCAAATCTTGAATTATACTCTGAACATATAATTATGTCCTATCTTTGAACAATTCTTTGTAGTTCTAAAGAGCTCATGACATCATCAGTTCATCTAGCAGTATATGCAAAGTGAGTTCATTAAATTTGGCTTAGTGCTGAGAAGGCACATTTAGCTATTTTTCCATATCTATTTTATCTTTTACAAGACTATGAGGGTTATATTGTGCTCCAAATTAATGTACTTAATTTTGTAATATAATACTTCAGTGTCATTAATATATTTTAATACATTTTATATTAATTTTAATATTGAAATCATGTTTTCTTTAAAAGGACAAAATTCTCATAAGGATACATGAAATCATATAATAATTACACAAAATAATTTAGTTTCTTATGCAATACTATATTTAAAAAGAGTGTAAACTATTTAAACATTTAGCATTATATGACTTTTCTCTTTGGTTCAAAATCAGAACATTTACACCAAGTTATTTTTTAGTTTATCATGCTGCAAGTGTAAAAAGATAAAAGAAAAAATGAATTTATTTTATGTATTATGGAAAGAATGGCTGAGATGGAGGGATTATGACTTTTCTAGAAATTGCATTCACATAGATTATTTGAAATTAGATTAATAAAATTATACAGCTAAATCTATACACTAAAACCATTGAGTACATTTTACCTTCATATTTCTAAAGAAGTAGCTTATTTGATTCAGTCATTGAATTAAAGAACTTTGAGTTTTGGATCTAAATGATTCTTCAATCATCTCTTTGTCAGACAATTTGAATTTTATAGTTGGATATAAAACAGCATTCCTGACAGAGAATCTCTTGTGCAAAGCCTTGCGGCAAGAAGTTCTGAGGTACTTTTGGGAAAAACTTTTAAAGAAGTCCTAATGACAAGAGTCTTTAAGTACTGTGGAAATGTGATCATAATATATTGTTACGTGACAGGCTAAAGTTATGAAACATATGTATAATATTGTTTGTTTGTTTGTTTTTTAACACCCATATCTAAGTGGCTTAGTATAACAGTGGGAAGTATAGACTCTAAAGTCACACTGCTTGGGCTTACATCCCTGCTCTGCCATGTATTGGCTCTGTTACCTTGCATAAGTTACTAAACTAGTATTTACCTGCATTTTCTAATCTTTCAAATGGTTATATTAATCATATACCTTTCATAGTACATTTAGGACAATTATATATGATTATATGATTAAAGTATTCAGAATTGTGTTGCTATAACACTGAGTGTTCAATAAGTGTTAACTATTATTTTATTTGTAGGACCTTCTAATAGTAAAGTCATATAAACATGTTAATGTTATTTTTATGCATTGCAAAATTAAGAAGTGAATCCTAATTTTATACCCTTTATTTACATGTACTTTATAAAATGTCCACCATGAATTGTGTGCTGTGGAGTTTTACCGTGAGTTCTACCTTTGTTTAGAGAATACATTACTAAAGTAGGTTGTAAGTGTTAGTGGGCATTAACTTTTTATAATTTCAATCTGGGAAAAACATTTGAACTATTCTTTTGTGAGTAGCAATATTGCTCTTAGCTGATTAAAATGCAAGTATGAAAAGGGTACATTTATTGAATAAAATATGGTCAAAATATTTATGGGTAGATATAATTGATTTTATAATTGTAGAGAAGATATAAATATTTGTTAAAAAACCCATACGAGAAGTGTTTGTCACTATTTTTTTTTCTAGCAATTTGTTGTTTAATTCTCAGTGGGTCTTTTCTGTGTGTTCATGGGTGAGTTGGCAGTGTAGAGCAAGACTTCAGATGGGGGTTATAAAACTGAATATTCTATGTGGTTTTGTTCAAAGTTTTGTTAAGCTGTGTGACCTTGAGCAAGTCACTTAATATCCCTGTATCGCCAATCCCTCTTGTAAAAACTGAAGAAATATCTGATCAGTCTTGGTTTGCTGTTGTGAGGATCACAGCAGTGTTACGTATAAGAAGGACCTTGAAAGTTTTAAGTCACTAGACAGATGGAAACACTGCTCAACCTTACAAGCTTTTAAAGTATAAAACTTGGCTTCTATTATAAATATAATGGGATATTTCCCAAGGACTTTAATATTAAGATAAAAGAATACAGACTTGAATTCTGCAATAAAAAGTATGCATTCCTTAACTTCAGTGTCCAGCAAAGGCAGATCAGATTTTTCAGGCCCATCGTCCTGATTGGGACAAAGAGAAACTCTGAAAAAAAATTATATGTAAAACATTCTGCTTGAAAGCATTGGAAAACCAATAATGCAGTGAAGAAGTATATGGTTAAGATCATTTAGAAGAAAGAAATAGACGGAAACTTGGCATTGGGGTCTGCTTTCACCCTATATTGTCTGTTAATTTCAGGGGATAGAAAGCCACCTTTTTTTCCCCCCATGGAAGCTGAGAAGCTAAACAGAGCTTTTGATTGTTTTGCAGGTCTAATGGGACCAAAAAAAAAAAAAAGTAAATGAATATCCATAAGGACAAAAATGTAAAGTTTTCATGTTTTGTTCTGAAATCATAATGGGGATAGGAAAAAAGAGTAAAGAGGAAATGAGATGACTCTTAGAAGTTGAAAACTTACATCCTCACAAAACCCCTCACACAATTGTTTATATCTGCTTTATTCATAATTGTTACAGCTTGAAGCAACCAAGATGCCCTTCAGTAGGTGAACAGATAAATGAAGTGTAGAGCATCCAGACCTTGGAATATCATTCAACATTAAAAAGAAATGAGATATCAAGCCATGAAAATACATAGAAGAAAATTGAATGTGCATGACTAAGTAAGATATGCCCAATCTGAAGGGCCACTTACTGTATGATTTCAACTATATGATGTTCTGGAAAAGGCAAAACTGTGAAATGGTAAAAAAGTCTGTGATTGCCAGGAATCAGAGGAAGAGAGAAATGAATAAGAGAAGCACAGACAGTTTTTAGGGCAGTGGAAATATTCTATGTGATATTATAGTGATGGATACATGTCATTATACATTTGTCCAAACCCATAGAATGTACCACACCAAGAAGAAATGGTTTCTCAAAGTCCATAGTCTCTCATGGTTCATTCCCCCTCCAGTTCCAACCCCCTTCATTTTCCCCTTCCTTCTCCTATGGACTCTGAGAAACAAACAGAGGGTTTTAGAGGGGAGGGCAGTAGGGGGATGTGTTAGCCCAGTGATAGGTACTAAGGAGGGCATGATCATGGAACGTTACATCAAAAACTAATGATGTACTGTATAGTGACTAACATAACATAATAAAAAAAAAAAGAGGGAATGGTAATGTTAAAATAGGGACCTTGGGTGATGATGATGTGTCAGTGTAGATTCATCAGTGGTAACAAATGTATCACTCTGGTGGGGGATGTTGATAATGGAGAAGGCTATGCACACGTGGGAGCAGGGACTATTTGGGTAATCTCTATACTTCCCTCTCATTTTTGTGGCAAACCCAAAACTGATCCAAAAATAGTCTTTTTAAAGAAATGGGTAGCTGTGGGGCACCTCGGTAGGTTAGTCGGTTAAGGTTAAGCAGTTAAGCGTCTGCCTTGGGCTCAGGTCATGATGCCAGGTTCCTGGAATTGAGTCCTGCATAGGGCTTCTTGCTCAGCAGGGAGCCTGCTTCTCCTTTAAGGGTTGAAAGGACCTTAGAGGGTGCCTTGGTGGCTCAGTGGGTTAAGCCTCTGCCTTAGGCTCAGAGCATGACTCAGGGTCCTGGGATGGAAGCCTGCGTCAGGCTCTCTGCTCAGCAGGAAGCCTGCTTCCCCCGTCTTTCTTTGCCTGCCTCTGCCTACTTGTAACCTCTCTCTCTGTCAAATAAATAAATAAAATCTTAAAAAAAAAAAAGGACCTTAACGATCCTTCTATCTGAATATTTTCCATCAGATGGTAATTTTTCTTCCTTTTGAGCCCAGCTTCAGCAATTTTATGGTGAAAAGAACCAGGAATTAAAATTTGGTGTGTTTTATTCTTGACCACAGAGATTATATACTTTGTTTTTATGAATCTTAAGCTCTTTTTCAAAATTGCTCTACAAAGTATTCATTTATTGAGTCTCTTCAAAATGTTAGTAAACACGATAATCTATAATGTAAACAAATAAAAAATTTCAACTACACAAAATGTTTATATTAACCATTAACCATAGATCAACATCAACAGGTCTGGGAAATAATTGACTCAGTAAGCCAACATCTCATTTATAGAAACAGAAGGGTGTGAGTGTGTTACAAATTTGTGGGCTGGTCACAAGCATTCACCGTGTCATGGGCTTTAGTGAATATCATCCACATGCAGGATAGGGAGCAGAACTTATCTTGTAGGTTTTGCTAAAGGAGTCATTTAACATAATTTCTTTTGTACCACTTTCTCTGTGGCACTTGCTGTTTTGCTCTGAATGCCATCTCACCAAACATCCACTCAAAGCTGTAATCTAGTAATACTACAGTGAAAAATCATTCACATTTCTCACGGATGCTAGTATTTTTTCAAATGAATATTGCTTGCATTGGCGAGTCACTTGCTACTTTTTCACTGTTCTAGCAAAGATAGCGTTTGCGTATACAAGATGAGATGATTAAGTGGAACCCAAAATTTGCATATGTTTAGTCATTTTTGAGGACATCAAAATAGATTATACCACACCATTAATAAAGTAACCAGATGAGATCGGGCATGTTCAAGGTGGTGTGGCTGTATATATTAATAGAGTAACCAAAACATCATTCTGCATCCCTTCAGTTCCAATCATAGGCTACAGAACCTTGCGCTACTCATTTCTGACACACTGGATTCCAGTCTCTCTCAACTTATTTTTTGTTCGTATTCATCTTTGAAAGTTTTGCGTTAGGATCGTCTCGTTGAACTGCACAAATTCTGACAGAAGAAGGCAACACACGCAGAATTTCAAATGCATCTCCATTCTTTAGCTTGAGATGGCCAGTCCACAGCCATTCACTAGAACCTCCTCTTGGAGAGTTGTGTACTGGATACAGGCAGTGGGAAGGAAAGAGTCTCTGACTTCCAGGATCTTACACGTTTGTTTGTGAGGATAAAATACACTCTAAGAAGCAACCATTTACCAAGCCTAAATTTTAAACTAAGACTTGACTCATTGCTTTTTCTCACTTAACATCCAATTAATCGTAAATTCTCATATTTTAATTTCTCACGCCCACAGCTACCAGTTTATCATCATTCCAACAGCGTTCTCATTTGTTCTGCTGGCTGGGGTTTGTTTATCTCCCTCCAGTCCACTCTCACGGAGAGAAGTTCCCTCCACTCTTCAGCTTAGTTTGAACACTTAAAGCAAAATTTGTTGGTGAGTGAATTGTCACATATGGGTAAAATTAAACGCAGGTAAGGTGATGACTCTGTCCACATACACATAACCCATCTGTGGATCAGTCAGTACACTATCTTGCCTCCTTTCTCCATGTTCTTACGGAACATACTTACTGTGCCCTCCCTAAGAGACTGAATGCCCAGGGTTGAAATCTGATGATGTCATCCACATTCTCAGCTTAAAACCTTTCAGTGTGCCCTCAATATTCTTAAAGTCGACACCCTCTAATACTGACTCTTGAAATTTTTGATGTGGTGTTGCGTTGCTCGCTGGGTTTATCTCTAATCATTACTCTCCTCATGTGCTAAAGGCTGCCATTTAAAACTATTTGTCGTTACCCACACTTTACACCTTCTCTTGCCTGTAGGCTTTTGTACCTGCTGCTTCTTTCCTGGAAATAATATCCCTTTCACTTTTCTTGTAAATTTCTCCTTTTCTTCCACGGCCCCAGTCTAAGAACTAAGGTTATCTCTCTTAAATGCTCCCATAAAAAACTGTACCTCTTTTATCATAACCCTAATAGAATTGGATTGTTATTTCCAATTTATCTGTTCAGACTCCCATGGAAACTCAAAGTCCTTGAACACAGATACTATCTGTTTTTGTCCTTTTCTGCCAGCTGGCTAGTACAGTATTTAACACATAACAAATATACAATAATTATTTGTTGAATAGAAATTCATAAAGAAACAATGTACAGTATAGATTAAATGTATTTGTGTCAGATTAAGAAAAAAGAAGTTTTACTCTTTATTAAAGATTTACTCTATGCCAGACATTGGTGATAACATGGTGAACATGATAAAACGCCTGTCATCCTAGAACTCTAGTTTAGTTCCTTTTTCTTCTTTTCTCCATAAATCTTATTTAACTACCACATTTGTTATTATCACCTTTTAAGAAAATACTTGGGAGAACCCCAAATTTCAATACAATCCTACTCTACAAATAACAGAGTTAGAGAAGACTGGAATTTATTATTGAAATAAAATTTCCATGAATCTAGTAGAAGGAAATTGATTGACCTTTCAAAAGAGATACATAGCATAGGAGGGAATGTGGAAAGACTTATTTCAGAAAAAAAAATGACCAAGTAGCTTGGCTGGAGTAAAGATAATCTGAGGGGTAAGTACAAAATAGGAGGTCTGAGGATTGTAAATGAGATCTGAGTCACGGAAAGGGATTTGGGGAAATGAAGACCTGAATGATTAAGCTTTGCATAAGTAGGAGTTACATTATCTTAGTAGATTGACGTAAAACATGGGTGTGGGAGAAGCTAAATGGGTGAAGGGTATTAAGGAGGGCACTGTAATGAGCACTGGGTGTTATATGCAAGTGATGAATAACTAAATTCTACTCCTGAAACCGACATTACACTATATGTTAACTAACTAGAATTTAAATAAAAACTTCTAAAAAAAGAATGACATACAATAATAATATAATACAAGTATGATATGTAATGAACATTTTTTAAACATCTGGGTTATATAGAAATATAAAATGAGAAGCTTTAAATTATAGTGAAAATTTGGAAATGCATTAAAACATCTTTGACAATCTCTAATGAAGACAGAACCTTTCAGAGCCTAGTAATTTTAGTCCTTAAAATATTAGATAAATGCCCATGCTGGCATGAATAACTTTGGCCTTTAATAGTTTTGTTTAAAAGCTTCAAAAGTTATCACAGTCTAGAACTTTGTGAGATTGCTATATTTTGAACATGAGAAAATTTTAAGATATACATCAGAAGAGTTCTCTTTAGAGGCACCTGGGTGGCTCAGTCAGTTAAGCATCCAACTCTTGATCTCAGCTCAGGTCTTGATCTCAAGGTCCTGAGTTCAAGCCCTTCATGGGGCTCCATGCTGGGTGTGGAGCATACTTTAAAAAAAATGTGTTGTCTTTATATATTTGAAAGCTATTTGAAGAGGATGATAACCTCCTAATCTATATCTTCAGTGAAAAGAGAATGAAAAGAAATGTGCTTCCCCTGTCTGAAAATGAATAAAAGAAACCTCACTTAAAATGCAATTGGCAGGCCCTGATAGAGGAGCTGTCACACACTTGTTACAGCTTGCATAGTTCAACCCAAAGAAGGAAGATTTCCTCCCAGCCCAGCAACAGCAAGGTGTCCTTGCCTGTAGCCAGTGAGAAGCTGCCCCACTTGGAACTCTCATTTTTCCTCCACTGGACTGAGAAACCTGTCCCGACTCCCCCCTTTTTTCTGTTTTTTTTTTTTTTTTTTTTTCCTTTTTTCTAAACTTGCTTATAGTTCACCATAGTTTGCTCGTGGTTGTTAAGAGTGAGAGACGTCTGCTTTGTGTGAATGGAGGTCTAGAACCTTGGATTCCCCACCAAATGGTTTATGTGAGGATCTGGCCTCAGAATAAAGACAGTCAGAGGGAAAGTAGTAAGCACAAAGCAGTTTGTTAAAGCGAAAGTACACTCTCAAGGTGGGAGAGAGGGTAGGTACCCCTAGGTTGTTTTGGGATTGGATATTACTGGGTCTTTGTGGGCTGGGAGGATCTGTGATGTACAGTGGGGTAATCTGTAAGGGAGGCTGTTTCCAATCATTTGTGGGACTCCCCCCACAGGTGGGTTGGGGAACTTTTGACCTTGCAAGGTTTCTGTCAGAACCCTTATGGCAGCCTTTCTCATCAGGTGGCTGTACCTGCAGTACAAATGCACTACAATGAATGTAGGGATTAACCTTGGGGCAGAGGTGGAAATGGAGAATGCATGCTCTGCACCTGTGGCTCTTGGTCTGTGAGGACCAAGATCTTAGAAGCCCCAAGTTAAGGATGCTGAGCTCCTGGGTTTCCAATGTGTAGTTTTGTTTTGTTTTGTTTTTATCACTGTCCTTGCCTCCAACTCATGTCTTTCCCATTCCCCTTCAAGGACTTGGGACTCTGCCTCTGGGCGTTCCTCCTGCTGCTCCTGTCTAGCCTCTACCTAACATCTGAACTGCAGTTACTCTGCCATTCTTGAATAAACTCATTTTGCTAATATAATAACTGGCTATTTTATTTTTTAAGGTTGACAACTGAAACAAGAGCTTTGGGATGGATACAAGAAAAGCCCTTATACACATTAGGGATTGATAAATACATTTACTTGGACTCTTAAAAAGGAAGTTTTTTAAAAAATTAATATAAATATTCCCATATATAGTTAAAAATGCTTCTCCTATTGATACTGGGTCATCGAGCCCAACAGTCAAGAAAGAATTCTTGAGATGCTTTAAGGTGCAAAAAGGTGATTTTATTATAGCAGGGGGACAGGACCTATGGGCAGAAAGAGCTGCACTGGGATTGTGAGAAGTGAGAGGTCATGTACTTTTTAGTTAGTGGGAGTTAGGGAGTAGCCTAAGTCTCTGAGGAACTTGGAGGCAAGGCTTTCAGGACCTTGAGGGGCTAGCTGCTTATGTTAAGGTTACTTTCAGTCTTTGAATATTTATTTATTTATTTTATTAAGAGAAAGAGCGCATGCGTGTACAGGAGGAAGCAGGATGGGCAGAGGGAGAGGGAGAGTGAAACTCAAGCAGAGTCTGCCCTGAGCATGGAGCCAGATGTGGGTCTCGATCTCACCACCCTGAGATCATGACTTGAACCAAAAGTTGGACACCCAACCGACTGTACTGCCCAGCTGCCCCAGGTTACTTTTAATCTTTAATAAAACATAAACACTGGGGCATCTGGGTGACTCAGTCAGTTAAGCGTCTGCCTTTGGCTCAGGTCATGATCCCAGAGTCCTGGGATTGAGCCCTGCATAGAGCTCCCAGCTCAGCGGAGAGCCTGCTTCCCCCTTTCCTTGCCATTCCCCTTCTCCCCGCTGCTTGTGCTTTCTCTGTCAAATAAATGAATAAATCTTTAAAAAATAAAACATAAACATTAAGGCACTAAGGCAGTCATGAGTTCCCTAAGGAATGTAACACTCTGAATGTTTCAGGTATCTGTCAGTGGGCTGCAAGCTGTAAGATTTAATTTAAGCTACATTTCTCTTGCCTTTGTTTTCCTCATCACTATCATTTTCAAGAGAATAGTACAAGCAACTATCATTTTGCAGGAAAAAATCATTTACTGTTTATTTCATTTGTGAGTTCATGCTAGCTCCCTCCAAGAAAACTGAAAGTTCTTGGAGTTTGATTAGTAAAGCAATAGATAATTCATTAAAGAGTCATCTTTGAACATTAGCTGCATACAGAACAGCACTTTACTTTATTATTTTTTTAAATTTAAATTCCAGTTAGTTAACATACAGTGCAATATTGGTTTCTGGAGTAGAATTCAGTGATTCATCACTTACATATAACACACAGTGCTCATCACAAGTGCCCTCATTAGTACCCATCACCGATCTGTCACATCCCCCACCCGCCTCCCTCCATCAACCCTGTTTGTTCTCAATCATTAAGAGTCTGATGAATTCTTTCCCTCTCTCCTTTTTTCTTTTTCTCTTCCCATATGTTTATCTGTTTTCTTTCTTAAATTTCACATATGAATGAGGTCATATGGTATTTGTCTTTCTCTGACTGACTGATTTAATTTAGCATAATATACTCTAGCTCTATCCACGTTGTTGCAAATGGGAAGATTTCCTTTCTTGATGACTGATACTGCCCTGCGTGTGTATATATACCACATCTTCTTTATCCATTCATCAGTTGTTGGATACTTGGGTTCTCTCCATACTTTGGATATTGTTGATAATGCTGCTGTAACCACTGGGGTGCATGGATACCTTCGAATCTGTATTTTTGTATCTTTTGGGTAAATACCTAATAGTGCAATTACTGGGTAATAGGGTAGTTCTATTTTTAACTTTTTGAGGAACCTCCATACTGTTCTCCAGAGTGACTGCTCCAGTTTGCATTCCCACCAACAGGGCAAAACCGATCCCAGTTCTCTGCATCCTCGCCAACACATGTTGTTTCTTGTGTTGTTAATTTTAGCCATTCTGACAGGTGTGAGTGTTGGGTCCCCCCAAAATTGGGTACCCCAATAATGGGTCCGTGATTAAAGGAGCAAGACTGATACAAAGAGAAGGTCAAGCAAAGCTTTATTTCGTACCAAGCATCAGGAATCAAACTGGCTGGCCAGGGGCGCACCTCTTACAGAGAGGGCGACCCCTCCCTGCTTTCCAGACTAACTTTTATAGAGCAAAGGCCATGTGGTTGGGCCTGGCCACACACAGGTGGCCAATGAGATTGTAACACACAGAGAAAGTTGCATAGTCATGCCAGGTCACACACGGGTGGCCAATTGAATTACAATTTATCCTATAGTAGATATTTGAACTAGCCTATCACCTTGGTCAGAATTGGCGCCCAAAAGGTGCCCAAAGGGCAGTGCCCATACTCCTTGGTAGCTAGGAGACAGTATGCGCGCCCCACTGATCGGAAGTCTCCACCTGACCTGACCCGCCCTTGTATTTGGACTTTGTTACTTGGGACTGGTTTCCCGGACTTGCTTTTAAGTAAGTTCCCCTGGGGGGTGGGCAGGGTCAATTTAAGTTTTACTGCATAAACAACAAAATGGCAGTTCAACCAGGGTGGGGCCGCTCTGGCTGAATAGGCCCTTGGAGAATGGAGAAAGAAAGAAGAGCATCAGGGTGGGGGTCAAAGTAATAGAGGCAAAAATAAGGTAACACGAAAGTGAAGAGACAGAGGATTTGAAGGAAGACAAAATGTATGCTGTAACCCGTTAGTTACCCTGAGACTGGCTAGTGTGACTGAGAATATTGTGACTGATAAGAAATCTCAGATTTCTTTGAGAAACCCACGTCTGCATCAGTAGTTTTCAAAAAGATCTCCATAGGAGAAGCATCAGTAGCACCTGGGAGCTTGTTAGACTTGCAAACTCTTGGGTCTCCGCCCAGAATGCCTGAATCAGAATTCAGGGGGTGCAGCACAGCAGGCTGTATTTTAACAAGCCCCAGCGGGGGCGTGGGGGGGTGGGGGGGGCTGGTGTGACACACCCTCAAATTGAATAGCACTTCTATTTCTTGCTCCTCTGTTTCTTGAAGATAAGCAGCAGGTGACCTTCAGGAGTTCAAGACTCAGACTTAATAGGATCCGTTGGTTCTACCTGCCTCTACTTCTGCACAGTTCTTCCTAATCAGCTCTGATTAGACCCTGATTCTGCTTTTCTGGGAGGCACTCCGTTATCGGGTGTTCTGAGAGCAACTTTCATGTTCATTCTCCTTCTTGGCCAAATCTCACGTAAGTAATGGGAATTATGCTTTGTCTGTTTCATGGTTTTATAGCTTTAACAGCACACTCTGTTCATGCCACGTGGGGAGTCCTGAATGCTATTCAGATATCCACATAGCCAAATTTTGTTTGATTGATTGTTTTTATCCAGGCTTATGGTTTCATGGGCAATATAATTCCCTCAAAAATTCCTTACATAGACGGATTAGATATTTGTAGACTTCTAAGCTCTTCTATGTGCTGTTGTGCCAGTAACTATAAACTATACTCAACATTCGTTATTAGGCATAATTCTTAAGACCTTTTTTTTTTTTTTTTTTAAGCCTTTCACATATGTTTCTCTCTCTCTAGTAAATGGTGGCTACTTCAGGGCTCTATCTGATTCAGTGTGTTTAGGTAGAGAAGCATTAGTCTGAATTTTGCTACCTGGCTGATTCTTAATGTGGTTTTTTGGCTAAAACCTTTCTTAGTCTTATTTTATGCTGTCTGAGGTATAAAAACTGTGTGTTTGTTTGTTTAACTCTGTGAGATCTCAGATTCTGAATTCTTTCTTTTCTTGCAGATTGCTCCTTGTTTGCCTGGGGTTATCTCTTCCCTCTGTATTGCTAACACTAGCCAGTAGAAAACCTAGCAGTTTGTTTTCCAGCCTCTTTTCTCTAGAGTTCCAGGCCTAGGGTTTTCTGTCATGTTAATGCAGGTGGCATTTTTGCCCCATGTTTATCACAGCATAGTATGGCTCTCCGGGTTTCCCGCCTCCACAGCCACATGATCACTAAGGTGGTAAACCATTGCGTCTTGGTTCAAGGTACCGATTTGTGCACAAAATAAAGTAACGCGAGTTTATGTAAAAGTAGTTCCTATTCTCGGCTGCTTGATACAAAAAAATCTCTATTTTGATTACATACAGCTCAATGCTAGTATCACAGAGTGTTGGAGGACTCAGGCACCTCTCGTCTATGGTTTTGAGTTTACCCTCCTCCTTGTCCTCTGGGTCCTGTACGTTCAGCCAGTGAGTGGAAAAAGAGAGCAGACGGTGACATCAAGGCATCTGTGGGTCAGACCTGGAAGGAGTGCCTTTCACCTCTGCCTGCCTTCCGTGTCTGCACCTAACTCCCAGGGGGGCTCAGAGGTGTAGGTGAGTTGTGAGTTCAATGGGAAATGGGAAAGAGTTCTGTTTTGTGGTAGAAGATCTTTCAGGCTCTGCCACATCAAAGAGAAATGACAAGCAATAGTAAAGGAGAGTGTGGAAGAACAATGAGGTGGAAGAAAACATGTTGACAGATGAATAGAAGACACAAAGGGAAAGGGAACTTTAGAATGAGAATTTGTCATTTCATCTTTAGGATTATGAACTATGTGTACGGTATTTCCTTTCTTTATAGATTAAAACAAAACCAAAACTGAGGTTTCAAGAGCCTGATAACTTACCTAATTTCACACAATCAAGAATGCTCATTCTTAAATTCAGATCCAAAGATGTCCAAAAAGAATGTCATGCTCTTTCCACTTGAAGGAAGATACACACATACATCCACACCCATTAATATCCAATAGCGGGTTATACCCCCTGGAGCCAAATGATGTTTGACTTTATACTCAGAACTTCATTGTTCTTCTGGCAGTTTTTCTTTATGAGAGTTGTATCAGGCATAGTATGCTTAATAGTTGTTACTAACTTGATTAGTTAAGAAAATCTGGTTAACTAATTTAACCTGAGTATAAATTGGTGACAGTACATCCCCCAGAATAAAGACTTTCATTAGAAATGTAAAATAATAAAAAACCTTTAAAATGAAGAGATTTATCCTTTGAAATTACATGTGTAAATGTTCTTGCATTGCTCATTCAGTAAAACACACAGCAGTTTATTTAATTACTATCATTTGTCTCCAAAAGCAAATATTTACAAACTACATGAATTCCTCCAACACTCCATAGCTTTTAATCTGAACTGAGAAAGCAAGCTTCAAACTGATGGTTTTTGTTTAAAAGATCCAAATGTATGAATAAATATAAATGATTAATTTTTATTATTATACTGGAACAGAAATAAATGAATTCTCTTTATGCGAACAACCATTTTTCTCTAAAACCTTTATCTGAGAGCCATGGGAGATATGTCTGTGAAGCAGGCTATTTTTGTTTGGTCCTTTAAAGAACAAAAATGTTTCTAAGCCACCACGTAAATAAGGCTTTTATATCAGTTGTGTATATTATTGTCCTGTTTAAAATTTTAAGTCTTTTAATAGGCCATTTATTTTTCCATATAAGCAAAAATACAGACTTACATATTTTTGACATACTCAGGTCTTTGGAGAGAAACTTCTCTCTTGGGTGTAGCCCACTCAGACTGCACTTTTTGGGGGGGGGGGCGGAGTTTACATCAGTCTTCTCATTCTGGAAAACAGAATCTTACTGTAGTTCTAAGATAGGTCCCACCTCTTTATGTGCATTGTTCTGAAAATAACCAAAAGGTTCCAGTTTAACTTTGGGAGACATTGAAGCGTTAAAAGATAAACCAAGGCATATTAAAAATTTAAGTTTATTTGAGTGAACATCGATCCGAATTGGGCAATGACAAACCAGAACTGTTCAGGAGTGTTTGCTCCCAGGAGCTAGAAGGAAAGACGTATGGAGAATGTTCAAAATCAAGGAAAGGAAATTATTTGATTGGCTTCAACTTAAAGCCCAATTAGCTGTTTGTGATTGGTTGCCCCTACTGTCTCGATTTTGTAAACTTGAGGCATTTATAGGCTTAGATTTTGATTAGCTTAGATAGGCTGTCTGGCATTAGAGCCACCTCAGTCTGGTGGCTTCCTTGTTTAAGTGCATGAAAAATATTTAGTTGAGGGGCACCTGAGTTAAGCATCTGATTCTTAACTTTGGCTCAGGTCATGATCTCAGGGTTGTGAGATTGAGCCCCAGGTCTGGCTCTGTGTGGAGTCTGTTTGTCCCTCTCCCTCTGTTCCTTCCCTTGAATAAATGAATAAAATCTTTAAAAAAAAATGTTTAGCTGAGGTGACACCTGGGTGGCTTAGTCAGTTAAGAGTCTGCCTTCCGCTGAGGTCATGATCCCATGATCCGAGGGGCCTGGAATCGAATCCCACAGCAGGCTCCTTGCTCAGTGGGGAGCTTGCTTCTCTAGAGCTCTTCTGCTCTTTCTTTCTGACAAACAAACAAATAAATAAATAAATAAAATTTTCTTTAAAAAGTTTAGTTGAGAAGGTTAATGGCATGAATTATTCATGCCATTAATGAATAAGATTAAATGTATATATATATGAATAAGATTAGGATTAATTATTAATAAATAATAATAATTAAGATTAATAATGAATAAGATTAAATGTATATATATTGTAGACCATGAGTACTGTTTATGTAAATATACACTCTTAAGTGTGGTCCTGTCAGTTCCCATGCTCCCATAAGATTAAATTACCTTTGTGTGAATTCATTGTTACAAGACTAGAATCTACATAGCCCATAGGCTCCCTGCAGAAACCCACCTAGATTGACCACATTGCGCAGAAAGAAACACTAGAATTGTCACTTGTCTTAGCTTTTGTATTCTAAAAGCAGAGAATTCTTATTTGCTCTTTCTGCATATGACCAACCCCCGCCCCCTGATTCGGAATGAGTCTTCATTCATTATTTTTCTATAGTCTTTTCTGTTTCATTTTCTATTAACTATGACACAGACTGTGTAATGTGTAAACCTAAAGAAGCAGAAACTTCACTATGATGGTATGTTTTTCAAATTGCTGCAAAAGTTGCTAGTGTATCCTTTTATAGGTTCTTCTCCCTTATGATCATGTCAGTGAGAGGATTTATTACAATTATTTGGTGAATGGAAAGACTTCTAGAACTCTTCTTAGTCTTCACCCACTATTCAACAAAATATTACTTTGTATTCATTTTCTGTTACATTGATGTTCTTCTCTGTGGAGACAAATTTTTGCCATTTAAGACTTTCTTGCTCAGATAGCTGAGTGTAGTTTAAAGATAAACTGAGGCATGTTAAAAATGGAAGGGTTTCTGCAATTGCACTACTGGGTATTTACCCCAAAGATACAGATGTAGTGAAAAGAAGGGCCCTCTGTACCTCAGTGATCATAGCCGCAATGACCACAGTCACCAAACTGTGGAAAGAGCCAAGATGCCCTTCAACAGATGAATGGATAAAGAAGATATGGTCCATATATACAATGGAATATTATGCTTCCATCAGAAAGGATGAATACCCAACTTTTGTATCAGCATGGTCAGGACTGGAGGAGATTATGCTGAGTGAGAGAAGTCAAGCAAAGAGAGTCAATTATCATATGGTTTCACTTACTTGTGGAGCATAAGGAATAACATGGAGGACACTGGATGAAGGAGAGGAGAAGGGAGTTGGGGGAAATCGGAGAGGGAGATGAACCATGAGAAACTGTGGACTCTGAAAAACAAACTGAGGGTTTTGGAGGGGAGGGGTGGGAGTTGGATGAGCCTGGTGGTGGGTATTATGGAGGGCACATATTGCATGGAGCACTGGGTGTGGTGCATAAACAATGAATTCTGGAATGCTGAAAAAAAATAAAATTAATTAAAAAATAATAAAAAAATGTAAGGGTTTATCTGAGAAAAAATTAATTTGAATTGGACAACACCAAACTAGAAGTGGTTAGGAGCATTCCTTCACAGAGACATTTATAGAGAGAAGATGGATGCAAAGTAAGGAGATATTAGTTGGCTCAACCTTAAAGTCTAGTTAGCTGTGTATGATTGGTTGTCCTTACAGCACTTTGGTTTCATAACCCTGAGGCAATTGCAGGGTTAGATTTTGGTTTGCTTATGTAGGCCACTATGGCATTAGAGACACATCAGTCTAATGGCCTCCTTTTTAAATTAACTTAACAGTGTTTTGTTAACCTTAAAAATAAAATAGCCAGTTATTTTATCAGCAAAATGGATTATTTGGGAATAACAAAAAAGTTGCAATTCAGGAAATGCAAACTATGGCAAAACTGTAGCAAGTCTGGAGAACAAAGGAGAAGAATGTTATTTTATAGAGGAAGGGGAGGAGTTGGGAGGGGCTGTTACAAACAAATTCATTGGAGTAAATTGAGAATTCAAAATGTGTAGTGGCTTTTCATTGGCTGAGTTGTGACAGTGTGTCATCGGATGGGCTATTGCTGGGTGAGGAAGAAATCTTTCTAACTCCTTGCTGGAGCAGTAAAGTTTAGGCTTGTTGGGAATGCAAAGCATCTCTCTTCCTTTAGGGTCTGGTACTGATGATGAATGGTAGTGTGTGAGAGCTCCCACTTCTGGTCTTCTAACTCTTATTTTATTTTTTTAAATTTTTTATTTTTTATTAACATATAATGTATTACTAGCCCCAGGGGTACAGGTCTGTGAATTGCCAGGTTTATACACTTCACAGCACTCACCATAGCACATACCTTCTCCAGTGTCCATAACCCATGAGTTTTCCTTTATCCAATTTCACAGTATAGTTAAAGATAACTTAAATTTAAAGGGACCTCAAAGACTTTCTTGTTCACTATCCTTGTTGTGTGGAGGAAGAAATAAAAATCTCAGAACATTGTGGCTTGCCCAAGGCTAATCCACTCTTAAAAGTCAAAGGCGGCCCTGGAACAGAGACTTGTGGTTCTAATTTCCTAATCCCCCTCCCCCAATAATTCTTACTGACTTTCCTCTCTTAGGTAAATGGAGATATTTGAATGTTTTTTCTCCACATGCTTGATTCTACATAAGTGAATTCAAGGTACACATAGGATAATTAAAAGGGAATTTTATAGCTGTCACATTTAAACATAGATACCCAGTTCCAAAATTTGGAGGTCCCAAATAGATGGCTTTGTGGATACAGTCAGTAGGGCCAATCTGTGCAATTCATAGATATATTTGGTAGTTTGTAGGCAACTTCTGAAAGAAAGATTGGTATTTATGTTACAGGATTCATGACTGAAGAAGGCAGTTGAAACAGATAAACACAAGGCACTAAGTGAATTTACAGCAACACATATTATCAGGTGCTTAGAATTAGGTTCTTATTTCATTAGAACAAAGAAAATTAGTTGAAAGAGTTAAAAACCTATTTTAGAAATACTCTGTTTTAAAAATACAGAATATAACATAACTCAAATGAGATAAAATCTTTATAATATTTTTAAAAGAAGGTAGCTATAAAGTTTTCCTACCAAAAGGAAAATAAATACATTTTTCTTAAAGATATTATTTGTGGGGCACCTGGCTGGCTCAGTCGGTTAAACTCAGGTCACGATCTCAGGGTCAAAAAATCAAATAAATAAAATATTTTAAAAAATAAATAGAAATAAAAAAGAAAAAAGAAAAGATTTTTATTTATTTATTTGAGACTGCAAGCAAGAGCAAGAGAGAGAGAGCATGAGTTTGGGGGGTGAGCAGAGAGAGAGAGGGAGAGAGAGAGAGGGAGAAGCAGGCTCCCCATTGGGCAGGGAGCCAGCCTTGGGGCTCGAGTTGCAAGATTATGACCAGAGCCAAAGGCAGCTACTTAACTGACTGAGCCACCCAGGTGCCCCTAAATATATTTTAAAGTAAGAACAAAAGAATATAATTAGCTTTTCTCCAAATGTGAGGAAAAATGAGAAGAAAATCTTCACTGTAGTGTGTTAAATAATAGTTCTCAATTTTAAAAAATGGAATTAGTCAGTAGAAAAGATAATTTCTTTGAGGTTTTTAATGTAACTCAGAACTTTATAGACTCTTTATAGAAAAAAAGTGACCTTTTTGTTGACAGTTAATTATTAAAGTACCAGTTTATGAAATAGTGTTTTTTGTATTGATTTTGAAAGGAACATGAATATCTGTGTAATGGGTTATTAGTCAATCACTGGTATTAAGAATTAGCTGTTAATTGTGAAGTAGATGGTAAACATATTATTCAAATAATTCTCACAATAGAATTTTCATTTTGGGTTCCCAAATGAGGTAACTTTATGTGAATGTCTCAGTACCAACTTAATTGTTTTTTCTCAGGAAATAGTGTCTTCATAAATGTCTATATATCTTAGATTGAATAATACACTTTAGGGAATATTCCAGTGAATATTGCTAACTATGTTGTAATATCAAATTCAGTTCAGTATTCAGTGATTCTTTTTTTAATTCACAATCATCAAAAAACAACACAAAATGTAAGGTAAAAGTAAATTGGAAAGTTAGAAAGGAAATTGGAGGAGAGGTATTTATCACTGTTGAAATATTAGCTAATTATAACCAAATATAGAGTGAGAAAATGAAGTAGTTATGGTATGAATTAGAAAATAGATACTTCTGTGAAAAGACAAAACCACAACTCTTATCAGAAAAGCTGAGTTTCTATGCATAAAATGGTCAAGGGGAAGGAATTTTTACATGTTGGTAAGTAAACAAGATTGAAAACTCTAATTTTTTTTTAGTGGTAGAGAAATATATTTAATTATTCAACAATCTAAAGTTACCACTTGTGAGTAAAGCACCAAATAAATATTATTTCCTTATAGTTGTGAGTATGTACAAAGGTAGAAAAAAAGGGGGGGATTCCAAAATATTTCAATGATCTATTCCAGATGTGAATTCACCTAGAGCCTAAAGATGTCAATTAGAATCAATTATTCAGAAGCTGATTATCCCGTTAATCTATTTCCATGTGCTTTCTTCTTAACATTTGTCTTTTCTTTTCCATTGTTAGCAAAAAGGAGAGACAAATGACTTTGGAGGCAAAATTAATTGATTATGTGTAAAAAGCTAACTGGTTCAATGGAATATTACTAGACCAAGAAAGCAATGACATAGTGATACATACTACAACATCATCTGGAAAACTTTATGCTAAGTTAAAAAAACAAGTTGCAAACTGCCCATATTGTATGATTCTCTTTATATATTTTTTAACCTGCTCCGTTTCCGACCTGGGCCGGTTCACCCCTCCTTAGGCAACCTGGTGGTCCCCCGCTCCCGGGAGGTCACCATATTGATGCCGAACTTAGTGCGGACACCCGATCGGCATAGCGCACTACAGCCCAGAACTCCTGGGCTCAAGCGATCCTCCTGCCTCAGCCTCCCGAGTAGCTGGGACTACAGGTAAATATTTTATTTATTTATGAGAGAGAATGAGTTGGGGGAGGGAGAGATAGAGGGAGAGGGAGAAGCAGGCTCCCCACTGAGCAGAGAACTGGACATGGGACCTGATCCCACCTGAGCAGAAGGCAGATGCTTAACCAACTGAGCCATGCAGGTACCCCTGATTCTCTATTATATTAAATGTTAAGAATAAACAGATTTATACTAACAAAAAGGAGATTAGTGATTAGTGCTTACCTGGGGCCAGGGGTGGGGTGGTGTATGACTGCTAATAGCTAGGGGATTTCTTTTAGGAATAATAAATATATTCTTATATTGACTGTGGTAATGGTTATATAACATTGTGAATATGCTAACATTGTGAATATGCTAAAATAATTGAATTGTATGTTTTAAATGGTCAGGTTTTTGGTATGTGTATTATATTTTAATAAAGATTTTTTAAAAGAAAAAAATTATATCTCATTTCAAGTCGTGTAAGAGTTCCATTTAGAAAAAGGCAATACATTGACCATTACATCTAAAAAGATGAAGGTAACTGGTTACATTGATAAAAACAATTTTATTGGCTGGTAAGGATGAAAGATATATTGTGATTTTTATGGAGGCTCAATCACACAGGCATGATCAATTATTAAATCCATCCTAGTCCCTCTCCCATCTTTGAAGAATGGGATGTGGAACTGAAAATTGCAAGCTTCCAATCATGGCTTGGTCTTTCTGGTGATCAGCCCCCATCCAAGAACTACCTCTTTAGAACAAAGACACTGCTGTTATTACCCAAGAAGTTCCAAAGGATTAAGGATCTCTGTATCAGGAACTGGAGTAAAAGACTGAATTATAGAAGAAAATATTCTACTAGCACCCCTATTTACAAGGAACCTGGTTGCTGTAGCCAAATTCATCATCATATTAGGAAACAAACTTGACAAGGTAGTCAATGAGAGCAATGCCAGCCTCAGCATTGAAAGTGGAAGAGTGAGTGTAACTGTTAAGGTTCAGGAGACAGCTTGGTATTCAGTGTAGCCTGAGATGCCCTTGAAGGAGCCCTCTGGTGCCTGCTTCATCACCTTCTAAATGTCATTGTATTTGGCAAGTTTCTCCAGGTAGCAGGTTAGATCCACGACTGACCAGTAGTATTTGGACAATAAAACAATAATTTTAAAAGAATAAAAAATATAAATGGTCTGTGTTTCTAATAAATTAAAATTGGGGGTGAGGACACAGAAGTCCATGCCAGTGAGCTTCCCATTCAGGTGAGGGATGACCTTGCCTACAGCCTTGGTGGTGCCAATAGAAAGCAGGGATGATGTTCTGGGCAGCCTCTCAGCCATCACACCATAGCTTCCTAGAAGAATTTTCCATGGTCTTGGGTGACAGTGATGGCAAGGACTGTGTTCGTGAATCCCTCTGTGATACCAGAGTTGTCATGGATGACCTTGGCCCAAGGGGCCAAGCAATTGGTGGTGCAGGAGACATTGCTGATGATCTTGAGGGAGTTGTCATACATCTCATGGCTCATACCCATCACAGAAAGGTCTGAGATGTTGACATTCTTGGCCCCAGCCTTCAAGTGAGCCCCAGCCTTCTCCATGGTGGGGAAGACCTCAGTGGACTCCACAAAATACTCAGCACCAGTATCACCCCGTTCGATGTTGGCAGGATCTCCCTCCTAGAAGATGGAGATGGGCTTTCCATTGATGACAAGTTTTCCATTCTCACCCTTGCCTGTGCTGTGAACTTTGCCGTGGGTGGGATCATCGATGCTGATAGTATCCACTTCACCAGAGTTCAAATAGCCTTGGTGACCAGACACTCAATATGGCCAAATCCATTTATTCCAGCCCTCACCTTCACATCTCAGGGACACGCACCAGAAGATGTGGCTGTCTGTCAAAAGGAGAGGAGCAGAGAATCATATTTTAAAATATTTTTATATTGATGAGAAGAGTTTGATGGTCTTCCCATCAGTAAGAGATAATTTGAAAGTAATGGAAGAATATAGTGAATATCCACTTTCGTAATTATGAAATAAAAATTCAAAGGATTGATATTAAAAGAGATAACATTTAAATTTTGTCTTTTACTCTGTGTAAACTATTTGATGCTTTCATGGTGTATTAATCATTTATTATGCCAGCATATTGGAAGATCAATGGTCTGGGTAAAAAGGTAGAAAAGGTAGATTTCAACTTCTCCATTTCAGTCATTTTTAACCAGTGATGTCCACAGTGATCTACACAGTCATTTTCAAGTGATTGAAATGATTTTGTACAAGAAACAGTAATTTTAAAAGAATAAAAATCTTATACATGGTATGTATGTCTAATAAATTAAAATTTCCATTCAGTTTGACAAGCAATCTGAGATTTTAACACTCCCTTTAATACTTTTGCCCATCTCGGAGGTTACTGTTTTTACCCAAATTTTTACTGTAATGTATTTTTTTCTGTATTTAGTGGGTTAGGCTTCTGCACAAAAAGCTATCCAGGCAGTCGACCATAGGCATGGTGAGCATTTCAAAGAAGAGAAGAGATGTGTGCACTTGTGAATTATATGTTCAAATTCATTGCCCATTTTTCAGAAGTATTAACGTCTTCTTATTGGTTTGTAAGATATTTGAACAGACCATTATCCCCTTGATAATATCATGTAATAACTAGGTACATACGTCTGAGCCTGATGGTGTAAGCTCAGATTCCAACTCCATCATCTATTTGTTGAAAAACATGGATCGATAATTAAGCTAACACTTCCTCACTTTTCTCATCTATAAAATGAGGACAGTAATACTACCCATATCTTATTATTGCTAGCAAAGTTAAAGGCTTAATACATGTAAAACATTTAGAAACTTTGTTCCTAAATTTCCTCTTGCATGAAATGAGGATAATCATACCATTTTGTAGCACTATCATGAGACTAAACACTTTTATATATGTAAAGTGATTTGAATGGTGCTTGGCATTTGGTCACTGCTATGTAACTACAAGTGCTATTAATATTTTTACTTTATTATTCTAATAATGTCCAGTGTACAGTAACTCCCTGCTATAACCATATAGAGCAAATAATTGGGTTTATGGTGTGTTTTGTAAAATTTTGAATTTTTATGCAATGGTAACATTTTATAGGCCAATGGATTCTAGTCATGCCATTGCATTCTTTACATGGTTGTCTTAATCTGCTTGGGGTGCCATAACAAAATTCCATAGACTGAGTGGCTTAAACAACAGACATTTAGTTCTTATATTTTTGGAGTCTGGAAAGTCCAAGATCAAGGTGGTGGGAGATACATTTGCTGGCAAGGGACTTCTTCCTGGCCTTAGATGGCTTTTTTTTTTTTTTTTTTTTTTTTTTTTTTTTTTTTTTTTTGGGCTTTTTCATCATATGGAAGAGAGAGCAGGAGAGCTCTGGGCTCTTCTTGGCCAGAGGGTCAAAGCTCTTTTGGCCAGAACTCTTGTCTTCTTAAAAGAACACTAGTCCCATCATTGGGGGCCCCACTCTCAGGACCTCATCTAGACCTAATTACCTCCCAAAGGCCCATCCCTCCGAAAATACCACATTGGAGATATATGAATATGAATTTGAGGGATTTGGGAATGCAAATATTCAATACATAACAATAATTGTCTCATTTCAATCTCTGTGTATCTTACAGGTTTGATGCTTTTATTATCCCACATTTCAAATCAGGAAACTACTCTTTTGCAACATATATTTGAAAAGTTGTTTTAACTTTTTATATTGGACTTGAGATTCATCATTGTTAAGTTTTATATGTACATTTGTAAAGCTCCAGTTATACATATACATATATATATATTCTATTTTTATAGTTTGATGGAGAAGTGATTAAAATAATAAAAGAAAGGATGTCATATTTATCATGTTTTATTGTTAAAAAAAATTTGTAAAATAATAAACAGAAAAACTTAATATAGTTAAGGTTTCTCTTACCATTTTGTCAGAATAAGCACACTTTATTTAGCTGAAACTCTCTAATTTGAGTGCATATGAAATTCCTATGTTAACCTTTGACCATAATTTACTTGATTAATCTTTTTCAGTTACTTTGTTATTGAAATTCAACTTATATAAAATATTGCTAGTCTATTAGCATCCAAACATTTTATTGACATGTTTCATTATAGGAGAATAGTCTCATATATCATGACATTGGTTTTTTAAAGATATATATCAGCAGTATGTTTTGCTTTATCTCTGATTCTATTGCAAAAAAAGAGGGAGGGATGTTTGGATCTAGCTGGCCATGATTATGGAACTAAGCACAAAAAAACACTTCCATGGAATTCTTACTCTGTTATTTAAAAGGTTCTGAGGACTGAGCTGTGTGTTATTAAGTTTCTGAGGACTGAGCTGTGTCTGCAGAATGAAGACTTGTTCTGTTTTGTTTTGGTTTCACTCTCCAGGTACCTGTGACCAGAAAATGGAGTTGCTTGCTTGCTTTTTCTTTTTCTTTTTTTTCCTTCACATTGCTAATTCTTGTAATTTTTGTAATTTCTCCTACTCTATCTTGCCAAAACTTAGCTATTCTTTTGATATTCATGATATTTGACTATTAAATCGCCTCCCTTTTTCTGAATTTACCTTCATTCAGTAAAGTCTTTAGTTTTTGACACAAAATCCCTTTCTCCATTCCATTCTTACTGTCAGTGAGTCCCTCCAAAGGTATTTTATCCCAACTCTCTTCTGCTACTTGCTAAAATGACCTCTCAGCCACTGCTTTTCCTGGAAACTCTGAAAGTGTGATTTCAGACATTTCGCTTTCCATCCCAACAACCCCTGTATCAACCAGTTCCACTGATAGGATTCCTCAATATTGAAGCTGCTAGTCCACTAACCCCATAATTTTCTTACTAACCATCATCCCTCCTCACACCTCATTCTACTCTTTGCTCAGTTTATATCCCATGGTCTATTTGGCCTTTGCAAAAGCGCTGCCATCTTTGAGCTCTGATGTTCTCCACCAGCGGTAGTCCAAGTCCTATGGAATCCAGTCATCCAGCTTTTTCTTGTCTGTACCCTACACAGCTGCATTTTGCACAGAAAAATAACATAATTCAGGATAGCTAGTTTAAATACTTGGGTAGCACCGGCAGGAAATTTTACAGTGCATTCCTAGTAAGCTCTGAAGCCTTTCTCTTCCAGAGCTGTGCTTCTTAAAGTATTTTCCAGAAACTGGTGCTCTTTTATAAGCTATTTATTAGTCATGAGAAGTGAATTTGCAAACTTTTAGAGCAGTTTCAAGGAACAAGTTTAATGCTCCTGAATCTAATATTAGACAAGTCTTGTTTCAGTTTTGTCTGACTTTTAAAAAATGTAATATTCCAGTATTTCATTTTTATTTTATAAAAGTATTTGTTCATGATGGATTGGAAATAAAAATAAATGGTCTATTACCTTGGATTATTTGAGAAACACTATCTTGGATGATTATTTCATACCTTCTCCTCTCTTCTGGAACCTCTCTTTACCTTCCTTATCTTGCAGAAGATAGAGCTGTCTTCTACTTCAATGAAAAAGAACATAGAAGCGATTGGAAGGGAGCTCTGTCTCCCTCTCATTACCACGTTGGGGATCGTACCAGCACCTGCCCTTCTGCTGCCCTCCCCTGCTCAGGTGGAAGAGGCCCCTCCCTGCTCTGCATCCTCACCTTTTCACCTGTGCTTCGGGGCCCCTTGTCCTTTCTTACCTTGTCAAAGATTTGTTCTGCAGTTTTCCCTTTCTTCACGAACAGCACGATCTCTTTCTCTGGATAATTCCCACGGATCCTGCAAATATGCTGCAGTATCTCTCATCTGAAAAAGAAAAGAAAAAGAGGCACATATGTGCATCTAAGTTAAGTATTCCCACAAGGTCCTCCTCCATTTCTGTGCTTGTCCTTCACATCAAAATTCTCAAAAATAATGTGGGAAAGCTGAGGACTCTCGTCTAGAGGAACTCCCGAGCTTCGGCAAAACTGAGGTGGGGGCACCCCAGATTGTAGTTTCTCATTGTAATTGGTTTCCCTGTCCTGGGGTAATATGTGAGTTCTGTACAACTCACAGGAGAAATTTGTAATGGTTTATTTGATGGTGCAGACTGATAAGCCTCATTGTCCACACTTTTTATTAAGCATACCACTGAGCTATTCATAGACTTTTCAAGGCAGTAGACTAGAGCAACCACAGCAGGGCCTTTGCTGGCTGCTCTCTGGTGGCCCCCACTAAGTATGAGTCACAGCAAGGGCTTACCGCTAAGGGGGAGTTCCTCAATTTTTAGGCAGAGTAAGTTCAGTAAGCCAAATATTTCTTTGAACACTGCTTGTCTTTATTGATTATTTCATATTCATCCCTCTACCTCCAGTTGGGACAAGACTTCATGTATTAAGAACTCAGCAATATTTCTTGATGAATAAAGAAGATGTTCATTAAGTATCTCCTATATTCTAAAATTAAATTTTTGCAAATATGCGTAATCAGCAATAGTGAATAATGTGGTGTTTGATGAGAGGACAACCTGGAAAACGCTGATGAAAATTCTCATGGGGAAATAAATCTCTTTCTGGTTAGGTGAAGGAGAAAAATATTATAGTGTTGTGTAGATAAATACTCTCTTATAATAGTGATCATTGTTAGATATTGTTCAGTGATTCATTATATTAATATTTTAAGATAATCATTTCTAATTGTCCAGAATGAAAGGATATATTGACCTTAACAGAAAAATAATTTTGAGGTAAATTAAGCATCAATGAAAATTTTAATACGAATACTGTTTTTTTGCTGGCTTTTTACTTACATTGGATCATTGTTTTATTGATCTCCTAAATGGCTATCTATATGAGAGCCCATTTTAAGTTAACATTACCTTTCCATCAAAGGATATGAAATCTTTATTAAGCTCAATAGCTTTTTTTTTTTTTTTTTAAAGATTTTATTTATTTGACAGATGGAGATCACAAGTAGGCAGAGAGCCAGGCAGAGAGAGATGGGGGAAGCAGGCTCCCTGCCGAGCAGAGAGCTCGTTGCCGTGCTCAATCCCAGGACCCTGGGATCATGACCTGAGCCAAAGGCAGAGGCTTTAACCCACTGAGCCACCCAGGCGCCTCTCAGTGGTTTTTTTTAATAGACAAAATTATAAATGATTTTTGTTTTATTCATCAGTGACTTTACAACATGAAGACAGAATGGTTAAGAAATGTAGCCATCACACTGTATAGATTTGAGGTGATCTTTCATTCCTGGTTCCTTGAATTACCTAATTATAAAACTGTGCTACTCAATAATTAAGTGATACATTTTTAGAGTACAAAACCAAAGCAAAACTACCATTTTATCATTTGTGTCAATATATAAATGACATTTATTGCTGGTTGCAAGTTTTTGTAAGTTCTAACAGTGACCCTTTATTACTTGTCATGTCAAATACAGCTCATGCACCCCTATTCCAAGTCTAATGTGTTTGTGAGGCGTACTGCCATTAACCTACTACCGCCATCCCAGTCATCCTTTGATCAGCAACAAGTGAGTATTTAATCTGTGGAATGTTAGTAAGAGGACTTCATTAGAATTTTTCACCTTGGTATCAAAGTGAGCTTCAGCCATATTCTTGTGATAGCAGAGAGAATGAAGGCAACATAATAGCAAGATGCAGAGAAGAGAATTAAATTAAATTAAAACCAGTAAATTCTTCCACCTAAGGAGTTTGAAATGAGTTTTGATATAACCGACTGATCCCTAACTCTGCCAGGATTCTAATTATATTCCCTAACAATGTATATCTCAGTGAAGGAAGAGTGTTTACACAGATTGGTTAAGTCTTTTAAATCAACACCTTGGTGGCTGAGTTGGTGCCAAGCTACCTGTCCTTGAAGAGGGGCTATTCCTTTGAAGTAACCACTGGCAGAAATTTGTTGGGAAGCAGTGATGATGATAAACATAAGAGCTAGCTCATAAAATATCTGTGAGAAATAGTAGTAAGTCTTAGTGACATTTACTGTGAAATTTGGAACTCAGTACAAACCTAAGAGAAGATGTCCCCCTTTACAAGAGGCGTGATCATCTGTACAAGTGCTATGAAGTTACTGTCAACGGCCTAAATGTAAAAACGAAGTTGTGGCTGAAAATAGCCTTTGTACAATAAGGAACTATGAAATTTCAAGTTCTACTCACTGCAGAGAGGGAATAAAGGCATGGTATTGCATTGATCTGTTTTTTACACTAGACTTACTGGAAAGTGAAAAATCGTAAAATTTGAGACCATACTTTTTCCTCTCATCAAAGAAGGCATTTAATTAGATATTAAAGAGTATTTCATCTCATGTTTAGCAGGACCATTTTTCTGCACAGAAGCTTGAAATGTCATAATTGTATTGATGAGTTACATGTTCCTATTTTAGAGATCCGTCCTTATTCTTCAAAAAGAGCCGCAGTAACATACTGACATAGTCACACTCAGTTTCACTTTTTTGTGTGACTTGATTAGTCTGCCAGATGATATAAACTTAGCACTATACCAACTGTTTTGAAGATTTAAAAAAGACATGTAAAATGCTTTCGCCTTCAAGGATATTTAGTAAGGATTTATAATTAATTCCCAGAGAAAATGGTAAAGTCTGTTAAATGATGTTTCTTACAAATATATTTTCTGTACAAGAAAGGTCAGTTTGAGAATGAAACCTGTCACTGGGGCTAAGAAGGCTCAATGTTGAGGAAAGTGAGGTTTGGAAGGGATAATAAAGATCACTGTGGTTAGAGAAAAGACCCGAAGTTTTACAAAAGGTATACAAATGGAATGGGCTATTGTGTGAGGGAGGCTGTGTGGATATTAACTTGAATGAATCTGTTGAAGAATAACTAACTCTCTCTCTTGCCACCATGAGAAAATGTCCAAACATATAGGGTCTATATATGAGGGTCTGATTTAAAATAAAACCTCTTTAAAGTACACACTTTGGAAGTGCTGTGGGAATAGGGCAGAAACAACTGTTTGGAGCCAACTCCAAAAGAAAAAGACAGAAAGGCAACATCCTGGACAGATTCAAAGGTTCTCCATGTGGAGGTAAAAAGGAAGAGGCAAGCTCTTTCAAAAGCAACAGAGAAAGGCTTGGACACCCGAAGACCCATAGATGTCTTTGAGAGCCACTGACACTGCCGTTGAGTGAGAGGCCCACATGGTTACCAGCCATTAGAGAAATGCTCTTTCATAATCAGCTAAAAGGATTGGCGAGGGGGAAGAATATTTGGCTCCTAACTGGAAGAAAAACACCAAATGGAAGAGGAAAAAACAACAGTGATCTCAAATATGTAAGCCTCAACTTGATCATGATACAGAATCTAGTATTGGTTTAATGATTAAAATATCTTGCTAAATAAAATTCTGAAATGGAAAGATGACTTTAAAACTGTATGCTTTTCTAATTGTCAAGCATCACTGGAGAAAATTATTAAAATCCCAGAGATTTTGAGATGGTTACTAATGCTGCAGTGTTCAGTATTTAGAAGTATGAGGCATGTATTTTGAATCACCAAACTACTGTGCAGTCAAATGACATTAATTTTTCTGTACCTTTATTTAACTGAGCTCTTTTCTCAGAAAAAGGAAACTTAACTCTACCAATGCAACCATTCCTTTGGTTGTCAGCATCCAGCCCTGCTGAAACCTGCTGCCAAGGTCTGCTGGACCCCATTCTCCAGTCATTAGACCCCTGCTGTTTATTCTGTGTTATTCTTTTCATGACTGAAAGGCATCTTTAGCCTACCTTATGTCAATGTGGAGTAGGATAAGCTACCTTAGATGCTCTCCTACACCTTTATAGACCTTTGGTAGTTTGGAGATGAGTGTTACTTCAAACTGTGTGTCTGATTAGAAGTATTTTACCACAATTTCAGCTCCACTGATGCTACCCGTTTTAGTACTGAGTGTTCAGTAAGGTTATATTACCTCTGAGTTCCATACAGGAAGTTGGGCACAAACACTTTCTGCTCTCTGAACCCTAAATCTATCAGTTTCTCTTGGCCTTTCCTATCGAAGTTTCAATATTAAGAATTAACAGGAGATGGGCACCTGAGTGGTCCAGTAGGTTAAACATCTGCCTTCAGCTCAGGTCATGGTCCCAGATGCTGGGATCAGACTCCTTGCTCAGTGGGGAGTCTGTTTCTCCCTCTCTCTCTGCCCCTACCCCCTCCCCTACTCATGCCCTCTCTCTCATGCTCGCTCTCTCAAATAAAATCCTAAAAATATAAAAAATAAAATAATTAACAGGGGTCAAGTGTTTTGCTTTTCTAGGAAACAACCACCACTGACTCTTTGTGGACCTCTTATTTCAAAATTATTCTAGGGAATAGAACTGTCCCCTGGGAAATGGTCATTCACTAGCACCCCTTTTGTCTAACTAGGGCCATGTGACTAATTCTTGCAGAAAAGTAAATGGAAGACATTAATTTTTTCCCCAGACCCTTAAGGCAGTTAAGGAACAAGTGTATAATCTTAACACTTTGTCCTCCCTCCTACTGGTCAGACATCAACACCTATGGTGATACTAAAAGACCTATGCCTAAAAAGACAAATCCTCTATCAGCCCAGTATCCATGAGTGACTACAGGGAGCATAGTTCCACCTCGTGTCACCTTCAGCTACCAATCAGAAACACCCTCATTGTTCTTTTGTACATTCAAGAAATAAACTTCTGTGGCCTTAAGCCATATAAACTTGGAGTTTGTTTGTTATAGCAGCTAGTATTACTGAAACTAATACATTTATTTTTAGAGAGTTCTACCTAAGTTCTACTGTTTTCAGTATTTTTCTCTTCATATTTAAAATCAAGTTTCAGAAATGAAACAAACAAAATTACTTTTCTGTCTTAGGCATCTGGCTTATACAGACTAAACATAGTTTGTCATTCAAAACTATTTTCTTTGCTGTAACTCTAAAAAGCATATTTTAGAACATTAATCCAATGTATTTTTTCTGTAACTATATCAATCTTCCTATGGAACAGATGTATGGAAAGGCACTATTGCTTCCTAGATGGTAAAGGAGAAAAAAAGTAGGGGAAAAGATATATGGGGGTAGAGTTTGAGAAAGAAGCTTCAGTTAACTTTCTTGTCCTCAGGTATCATAAACATTGAGTTAGGCCAATACATTTTCTCATTTTCTTTTGGGAACTCATGAATGAGTAGTCTTTCAATCCCTAACATAGCTGCAGAAGAGTGGCCTTGGGCCCAGAACATTTCCTTGCAGAAAGATAAAAAGCCCTTATAGCATAAGCTGTAAATTTGTCTTTGGTTGGAATTATCTTTCCCTGTTCAAGTCTGTTGTGTAGTTTTCTGTTCAGCTTAAGTGTGTGTTGATAACGGTTGTTCTTTCAGTTTTGTAGGGGAGAGAAAAGGCCCTTCACCTGCAGGACAAGAAAGATGCATGCAGACCTTTGCATATCAGCTGTAGGATGAGATCTGCTAACCATGGGGTACTTGCTCTTCCTCTCTTCTGTGTGAGAAAAATGGTGTTCCACCCATTGCCTGTGTGAGTCATGTCTTCTTGGTGACCCTAACACTAGCAAACCATGCAGTGGATTGACATCCTGGGACTGTTGTTCCTGGTGGTAAGCACCAGATGTCATTCCCTCAACGTTTTCAAGTGAGAACACTAAAGCACACTCTGTTTTCTCCCTGTGATACAACTAATTCTCTAGACCTAACTTTTTTTTTCCCCCAAATGTTTGCATTTCTTAGCAAGCACCTGTGTCACCATGATTAATAATAAGTCTCAAGGGCAGATAATGGGATTTCCAGATGCTAATATTCACTTGGTTGTTTCCGAGATGATCAACTCTATATAGTATGCTCTAGGAATGTGTGAAGAACACTAATAATTTTTTTGAAATGTGTTCTAGTTAGAAAAAAAAAATTGTAAGACATGTAAAACACTTATTTATAGTTCAGAATTGTTTCAGTCATTGAAAAGCATTGTCAAGCCGAAATTAATTTGTTCAGTGTTTTTACTTTAATTTTCACCTTGTGTTTGGAACTGAAGATAGGATAGAGTTATAAGTGTTGTCATAATCTTTTACAAATCTTCTACAAATAGCTATTAAATAACTACTTTTTATAAACCTTAATTCCAGCATATGCCAGTTGACAAAGTCAGGGAGGTCAATAGATTCTGCTGTGGGTTGAGGAGGAGGGAAAAATAAAATCAAAGCAGTGTTTTAGAAATAATGATACATCTTCTTCTAATTTAGCCTGTACTCCTGGACTATCTTATGTATCAGTAACTTAGCTCTTGATTATAGTTCCTGGATATTGCACTGGGATGGGTGTCATTTCAGTGGATATGGCCACGTTTCTAGAAAAAGCATAGTAGCACAACCTTGTTAGCACTTCAGAAATCTGACTTCATTAAAGAGTTCTCTATTCTCTCTATAGATGTCAATATGCTCATTTGCAAAATCAAGTAAATACAATTTCCTAGTATCTGTTGTCTCACAGTTTAATTAAGTCTGTAAATTCTATAAAAAGTCAATTCTGTGTGCAAACAGACATAAAGATTTTTCAGATGCTTTGATTTATGACCCTATGCAACTCAACTAGATCTGATTCACTACAAAGACAAGGATCATAGAGTTTGTGGCCCCTTACCAATTTGCCTATTCAGTGAATTCATTTATTCATTTAATAAATAATAATGTTGAGTCCCCATAATGTGCCAAACACTATTCCCGAAGCTGGACAAACAACCATAGTAAGACAAGTCAGATGAAGTACTTGTCCCCCTGGAACTCACATTCTAGTAGAGGCACAGAGACAGACAATAAACAATAACAATAGCACTAATTAAGATCATTTCAGATCGTTGTAAGAGCTATGAAGAAAACAAAGGTTATGCAAAAAAAGAATGACTGTGCTTCTGGGTGGGGTGGGTGATGGGGGAGACCTCTCTGAGGGGATTACATTTGAAATCAGTTTAATAACAAAGAAACAGCTGTGAGAAAATCTTCAGAGCATTTTTGGTAGAAGGAAGAACAAGAATTAAGAAACTAAAACAGGATTGAGGTTGGGCTTGTCTAAGGAAATAAAAGACAATAAAGATAACTATCACGCGAGTGAGAAGTATAGTGGCAAGGAGGGACATCCACGGAGGAGTCAGGATTTAAATGATAAAAGGCCTTGTGAGACATATTAAAGGATTTGGATTTTAATGCTATATACGAAAGGAAATAGTTGGAGGTTTAAGCATGATATGGTTTACGTTTTATGAAATCATTTAGGTTATTCTGTGGGTAATGGATTATAGGGAGGGAGACAGGACGAAGTTCTGAGATGATCACAGTAGTTCAATAAAGAGATTCTGATGGTAAAACTGGGGTATTAGCACTGAAAATAAAAAAAAAGTAGACGGATTCAAGAGAGATTTTAGATGTAGAATTATAGAATTCTGTAGATTGGATGAATGATATGAGGAAAACTAAAAAATCAAAGACTTTTTTTTTTTTTTTTTTTGGGGGGGGGAAGAGTGAGCACGTGAATGGGGGGGAGCAGCGGGGAGGGATAAGCAGACTGTGTACTGAGTGTGTAGTCCTATGTGGGGCTCGATCCCATGACCTGGAGATCATGACCTGAGCTGAAATTAAGAGTTAGATGCTTAACCAACTGAGCCACTTAGGCACCCCAGGGAGGACCTTTTAGTTCTTGGTTTAAGCCACTGAATAAGTGGTTTTCCATTTACTGAGATACAGCTGACTGGACAGGAATGAATCTAAGAGATCAATAATTCTAATGTGACCATGTTTTCCATGACTGTTGAATATCTGTGTGGAGAGGTCAAGTATGCAACTGGTTTTAGTAGTCTGGAGCTCAACAAGGGGGTCACGATACACATGTAGAATAGCAGGAATAAAAATGAAATGTAAGGCTATGGGACCAGATGAGAGGAAAGTTAGAGGTGAATGGAGATACACTCTCACATTTGAAGCTCAAACAAAGGAGGCACAGTGAGCAAAGTGACTACAGCAAGCAGTGACTAGGACAAAGAAGCAAAAATGGGAGTGTTTCAATAAAGGGGGCATGAGAAACTGGTCAGCTATGTTGCAAGCTGTTAAGAGATGGGGTAAGAAAAGGGTAGAACTCGATGCCCTGGGACTGGTGTTACCTTTTTAGATAATATGCCAAAAAGCAAGATCATGAAAGAAAGAATTGATAAGCTGGATTTAATTGAAATAAACTTTTGCTCTTTGAGAAATGGTCAAGAGAATAAAATAGCAAGCTGCAGCCTGGGAGGAAATATTTGCAAAAGCCATCTGATAAAGGACTATTACTCAAAACATACCACATCTTCAAACGTGTATATATAATGGAATATTACTTAGCCATCACTCATCTGTGAGGAGATTTCAAAACAGATGAACAGAGGGGAAGGGAAGGAAAAATAAGGTAAAAACAGAGAGGGAGGCAAACCATAAGAGACTCTTAACAGAGAACAAACAGGGTTGCTGGAGAGGAGGTGAGTGGAAAGATGGGGTAAAGGGGGAGGCATTAAGGAGGGCACTTGATGAGATGAGCATGGGGTGTTATATGCAAGGGATGAATCACTAAATTCTGCCTCTGAAACTAATACTACCCTATGTGGTAACCAACTAGAATTTTTTAAAAGATTTATTTATTTGAGAGGGAGAGTACGTATGAATGCGAGGTGGTGGTGCAAAGAGGAAGCAGACTCCCTGAGACTCCATCTCAGGACCCTGAGATTATACCTGAGCTGAAAGAAAGAGTCAGAGTCAACTGACTGAGTCATCCAGGTGCCCCACTAACTAGAATTTAAATAAATCTTGAAAAGGAAAAAAAAAAAAAAAAAGACCATCATACAAAATACATAAAAAGCTTTTTAAAACCCAGCAATAAGAAAACAATCTGATTTAAAAAATGGTCCAAAGACCTTGACAGACATCTCACCAAAGAAGAGATAAAAATGACAAATAAGCACATGAATGTCATATCTCATGAAGGAAATGGAAGCTAAACAACGAGACGCCACTCAAACATATTAGAATGGCCAGAACCTGGAACAGGGACAACAGGGAAATGCTGGTGCTAAAAAGAAAAGAACTATCAAGCCATGAATACACATTGAGAATCTTAAGTGCATATTAGTAGTGAAAGAAGCCAATTTGAAAAGTCTACATACTGTATGATTTCAACATACAGTTTGTGATATTCTGGAAAAGGCAAAACTATGGAGACAATAAAGAGATTAGTGATTGCCAGGGGTTGGGAGGAAAGGGATGACTAGAGATACCTCAGAAGATTTTTAGCCCAGTGAAAAATGCACTCTGTGTTACTCTAAGGGTAGATGCGTCATTATACATTTGTCCAGACCCATAGAATATACAACACCACGAGTGAATCATAATGTAAACTATGGCCTTTCAGTGATTATGATGTGTCAGTGTAGGTTCACCAATCATAAATATACCATTCTGGTGGGAACATGTTGATAATAGAGGAGGTTATACACTTGTGGGAATAGGATGTATACGGGAAATGTCTGCGTGTTCCCCTCAGTTTTGCTGTGAACCTAACATTGTCTAAAAAAGTAAAGCCTAGGGATGCCTGGGTGGCTCAGTTGGTTAAGCATCTGTCTTTGGCTCAGGTCATGATCCCAGGGTCATGGGATCAAGTCCCACTTTGGGTTCCTTGCTCAGTGGGGAGCCTGCTTCTCCCTCTGCCTGCCTCTCCCCCTGATTATGCTCTGCCTCTTCTCTTTCTATCTGATAAACAAGTAAATTCACTTGCATCTATGGAATGGTGGGGATAAAAGGTTGATTAAAGGGATTGGGTGCAGGACAAGTGAGAAAGAGGAGCTGGTGAATATGAACACCTATTTCAGGATGTTATCCTGAATGGGGTATAAAGAATGCAGCAGGAACACAAAAGCACGTAGTGTTCAATGAGGTTCATTTCCATTTATAAATCATGAATGGGATAATTTTATAAAACTAGAATTAAAACTAGGAATCAGAATGGGGGGAGAATGAGAACATGGAAGAAAAAGGATAAATTAACTTACATTTGAAATCTTTTTGTTAAATAAAATAATTTTTAGTTCGTTAAGCCTTTTTTGTATAAAGCCCAAACAATTTGGTCTATAGTACTTTAAAAATCTTAATATTTCTGAAATTTTCAAAAGCTCGGTTTTTTAAATCTTTATTTTAGTTATTTTAGCTGAAAGTTACAATAAGATGTACCCTTACTCACTGAAACTCCAGTTTTAGAGTATTTTCATAAAGATCTGTACAAAACACTTTTTATGTATTTTCACCATATTTTGTCCATCCCTAATCTACCATTTAATAGCAGAGTAACAAATGGAATAGAGTATGGGAGAAATATGTAGGCAAGAAAAAAATAAACATTTTTAGCCGTGATTTATGACTACACATGGAACTAATGGAGTTGAAAGATACAGAAATCTGTTAAGTGAAAGATATAGCAGAGAACAGGCACACTCATGTTTATTGAGAGTTTGTGATGGGTGTAAATGAACCTGAGATATGTTGTGGCCTAGGATGACACCTCATGTTTACGTGGGAGGTGAGAGATCATTGAAATTATTAGAAATTAATGATGGAGTCAGGTTTGGCCAGAATAGAACAGACAACACTAAATCTGACTTTCTTAACACTTGCTTATCCAGGATGATAAAATTTATCCTATTGTGTTACCCGAAAGCCACTTAATAGATTAATCAGTCTCATATTCATATTTGGACAAAGTTTATAATTTATCTATTTGCTTTTACTGAATTATTCTTGCTAGAGTAACAGTGTTTCCAATTTATATTCAGAAAATGTTATATTCAGGGAATTTAAGTTGTGGCTTTTCCCCCCATTTAGTTACTGAATAATCAATGACTTACTGACCCCTGTAAATAACTTTGGGCATACTGGTAATTGAAGATCAAAGTCCTCTTTATGATGCAAATACCCTGAAGGAACACACCTGGGAGCTTTCAATCTGAAACCTAGCACAGTATAAATGGATGGATGGATGGATGGATGGACGGATGGATGGAAGAAGTTAGAGTTCCATAAATGTGTACTATACAACTCAAGACCTCATCCAGGAGGCTTACTGTAAACACTGGTCCCAAGTTTTAGTGCCATTCTACTCATTTGCTTGTGAAGTCTCAGTGAAGTCATTTAGTGTCCCTGTTTTTGTTTTATCTATAAATTTGGGATGATGCTACCTGTGGAATAAAACAGAAAAGGCTTTGAGAAGAGCAGAATGCTAAATACTTAGGTTTATCTGCCTGGTTGTATAACGTGGCCTTTCATTATTCTGCTTTTGTATGACTTAAGTGAGAGGACTAGCCTAGTTTTTGTTCTTCCCTCTCCCTCAGCCCTTAGAACAGTTTCTCCTAATGACAACCATTGGTCTTTTCCTAGCTTCTGAATTGGAGACAAGATTATTTGACCTTGTTTCTCTCCTCTGTGCTGTTTCTTAGCAGTGACTGCCGAAGCACACATCCACTTTGTTCTGTTTATTTATACTCTCTGGAACAAAATGACATTTCCTCAACTCTGCACTGGGTTTTCAGCTGTGGCCGGTAAGCAAAATCTACCAGATTTTCATTCCCCTATGAGAGACAGCTTCTAAAGGCTCGTTTTATTTATAGATATTACTTGTTGAAGAGTAATTAATATTTAAAGGAAAGGCCATATGTGGCAATTAGGTGAAATTTATAATTTTAAGAGAATTTTAAAAGCCAATTAACATATCAGTAGTTTCCAAAGAGTTTAGAACTCAGTCCCAGGGAGATTATTATGAAGACTTAGTAAAAATGGAAAAAACTCCTCTAAACATTTTATATGCTATGTAAGAAAAAATATTTTACCAGTAAATGAAAAAGGTGGCGTTGCAGTTTAATGTCACTACTACTGTTAGAAGATTTTTTTTTTTTTTTACTTTTCTCAGTAATGAAAACATATTTTTTGGTTTGAAAAACATGTATTGATTTGTCTTTCTTTTGACTTACTAAAAGATGCAGAAAATGCCTTATTCTTATATGTCTGAAATGAGTTTTAAAACACAAAGTTGACAACTCTTAAGATGAGTGAATTCGTGTCTGTGAATAGTACATCCTGAGAATCATCAGTCCTGTCTCCTTGAGTGATATAATAGAAGTTAAGTGTTCTGACAGTATGATCATTTGATGTTTTTGTGTGAATTTTGAAGCTTTCTTTTCCCTGAAATTTACTGATAATATTGTGTGTTGTGTTTTGATCTTTATGAAATTTTTTCCTCTTTAATAGTCCTTTTTTCCCCTTTCCTTCCCCCCCACTCTTTTTCTCTCTCTTTCCTTTCCAAACATAAAAACAACTTTGGACTTTAAGAGAACTGTCTTGTACAATATGACTATTGGAAGCAGTGATATAACATGACTCAAGAGAAAGCTAGATGTCTCCTGTATGACATGTAGTTTGAGAAGGATCACCTTCAACTTCACCTTGGAAAAATGTCCTTTATGTTGGAAATGAAGTACATTGCACTTTGAGTAGACAGACACCATATGAGAGAACAGAACAGAAGAGTCGGACTCTGTAGTAAATCTTGGTTATATCTAACAGGCTGCCCAGTGGTGCCTCCTGGTACTGATTCTTTAAAAATCTCCAAGCATTTTTCTCTAAACAGGCAACTAGACTCTGGCAATGTGTTTTTGAGGATATAGATAGATTACAAATAGGCAGACAGGAGCATTCCTCCCCTAATTCTTCTTTCTCAGGATATTTTCTGCTTGAGCTGAGTATGACTTTTTTGTTTCTGTTTCCCTCTAACAAATGTGCAGAGATGTTGTGGAAAGAGTTTAGGGTGTGTGTCTGGGAGACCTATATTTAAATTCCTGGCTTTAAATTTATATTCAGTATAAACTTTTTGATTTTTCATTTGTCCTATATAAAATGGAAAGAATGATAGCACTTTCCTCATAGGGCTGCTGCTTGGAGGAAATAAGGTATCAAACAGGGGGGGCTTAGCATTTCGGAGGCCTATGAACATATGGTACGTATGCTTTTTATATTCTCGTTCTGCCTTCCTCAATCCTTACCTGGTTCTGGATGGAAAAAGATAAATATTTTAAAGCATAAATTCAGCCTTGTGACTGAGCCATCAGAGTTAGGCTTCTTTTTGCCCTGTCTAAAATCTCATCAGCTTCTCCCCATCATCCCCCCCATAGAAAAGCTGAAGCTTACCCTTTCTTGAGGCCTCAGCTTAAATGCCTCTTATGTTTTGTTTGACTAAGGTTAGGTTTCCTGTTATGGGTTCCCATGATGATCTGTACTTCTTTGTATGCTCATTACAGTGATAATTAATTGGCAATTATTCCCCTTTACTCTATCAGCTCCTTGGGGACAGGAAACTATCTTTCTAGTTGACCAGTGTATGAGCCATGCCTAGCATATTACGAGTTCACAATAGGTATTTATTGAGCCAAAGTCTTGAAAAGGACAGTGTCAAGGCCTCTGTTTTTCCATTTGTCCGTGCAAGGGTTGTAGAGTGGTATCCTGGTAGTGTAAGGGTATGTATTCCACTAACATCTCTACACCCTACATCATTTCTTCCACCACTGGAGAGATTCCTCTTTATCACCTGGGATAAGTAGATGGGTCTCCAACCCAATCATGCTTCTATTCTCACTATGGAGAGGGCTTCCTAAAGCCTGCTCACCAGTAATTTATCAAAGTCTGCCTATCCTGGCATCTTTCATCTTACCATTTCTCCCTAAAGTTCATGCCAAGGCCTCATTCCTCTGGGGAAGAATGCTGCTGTCTGCCTATTTATAACCCATCCATACCCTCAAAAACACATTGCCAGAGTCTGTTTGCCTGTTTAGAGAAAAATGTGTGAGGATTCTTAAAAAATCATATTGCCAGTATAATAGAAAATGTTGGGAAATACAAAATACTGGGGAAAACAACGTGGAGCTAGTGGCCAAAATTCTCTCCATTTCCTCCATTTCTGACTCTTAAAAGTGGAAAGGAGCTGACTATGTCTCCATGATCAGTTCTTCCCAACTGTAAAGCACATGTGGGCCACACACCCTCTCTGTGTAGACAAAGCCTGGGTTGTTGGACAAGTGTGTTCAACTCACGTCTACAAATACATTCAGAGTCACCATGGTTTGTAATCATGTGCACACATTGATCTAGAAAATTATTTTCTAGATTCTAGATACTTTCTTAGGAACTGCTTTTTTTTTTTTTTTTTTAACTCTCAGAATATGCAACCCTTTTCCTCCAGAAGCAGAAAAATTTAGAAGTGGTTGGGTGGCAAAGAGGGTGGTAACTCTTAACCACATGTTAAAATTGGTTGATAAGATTGGTTAATGCTTTTAACTTACAAGATTGGCTAATGTTTTCATAAGGTATCATCCTTTTTGCAGATTACACACTCACTTCTTATCTTTGCTCTGTTCAAAACCCTCAGCTCTCTCATACCCAGGAAAACCTCAGTACCGTAGATAATCTCAGGCTTTTCACTGAGGTTGAGGAAGGAACTAAGGTTCAGTCACTTCCTGAACTTGGTCACTTTCAATAGAACTGTCCATTTATAATGTCTTACCACCAGGCAGTGAGGAGACTACATTTTCGAAACTATATATATATTTCCTTTATATATTCTTTATTTATATTTCTCAAAGGAATTCTGCCACTCTGGGGCAAAGGAAGAATAGAGGACTGGCTAAACTGGGAAGTGCTCAGGACAAGACCGTTTCTTCTATCTCAGCTTTACCAGTTTTTAGCTGTGTGAACTTGCACAAACTACTTTTCTGCACCTGTTCTGTAAAATGGGCATAACAGTGGTACCTATTCCATAGGGTTATTCTGGCAATTAGAATTAATAATTAATATTTAAAATAGTGCCTAGTAAATGCCCAGTAAATACTAGCTATCATAATTAATGTCTCTGAATAATGAATATATTTTCTTCCACAAGGATTTGAGTAGCTGTGTGCTTATTTGGTATTTTCAGGCAAGTGTGATCACACAACTGCAAGGGGATTTCATGGCAGTGTTCTAATATACTCCAGTCCCAGACTAACTATTCTTTTATTTAACTACAATTTGCACTAGCAATTTTAAAGCTACCTTATCAAAATGTTAAGTGATATCAGTAAGATAACTCAAGGGTGGTTTTCAGAGTAACTGAATTTATTTTAGCCAGCGCAATTACGGTGCTTACAGTGTGTCAAGCACTGTTGTACATGCTTTGAAATAGCAACTCATTTAATTTTCACAATGACACTGTGAGAGAGCCACTATTATTAGCCCCATTTTCCATGTGAGGGAACTATGTGTTGGAGAAATTAAGTGGCTTTCCAAGGTCATCCAATTAGTGGCAGAGTTAGTCTACCTGGAGAATATTGAGAAGGCAGCATGGCAGAATTGTCTAGACTCAAGTCTCATGACCTGGGTTTGCAATCCTACCTTTGCTATTGATGCGGGGAGGTCACTTACTCTCTTTAAATGAGGGCAATGAACTGTATGATATCAACAGTTCTGGGTTTAGCCTTCTTGAAATAACTATTCTTTCAAAAAGTAATCCTAATTTAAAGAGGAGACCAGAGTAAAGTAGCTAGGGAAAATTGAGTATATGTGCATAACTTTAATTTTGATAAATCATCTTTGAAAGAACCACAGCAACCATGAAGGTGCCATATGTTACAAATACTCAGCATCTCTGCTGTACCCATAGCTGGTGAATGACATCACACAATACATGCTGCCTGCTTACAAAAAAGCGAGAATCTAAGGTTAGCGCAAATGGACACATTCTGTTGCTTGAATCCTATATATTTTACTAATTGAAGACTACATTCAAGGCATACTATCTATCAAGAGAACTCAAGCAGTATAAAAATAAAAGAGAGCTATAAATTCTGAAAATATTGGTGGAAGAAAGTTGATTCTGTAATACGGGGATTCTGCCTGTTGAATAATAGTCCTGAATTTTTAGGCACAATATTCATCATTGCAAGTGGGTATCTCTGATTAGTGTATGAAAACAGACTTTTAATTGAAATTCACTTGTAAAAGCGATATAGATTTCAAGGGAAAGATTCAAAGTGTATTGCAAATAATATTTTAAATTGGTATGTGATGCTATCTAGCCTATTTGGTTTTATGGTAGGGACAAATAGAAATAAGATAAAAAGTGGAAAATTGAATTTTGAGTTCTATGATGAAAACACAGATATAGACTACAGTGGGGTTTCTGACTTTTTTGTGAGGGAAAGCCTTCCCAGTGTTTCTGAGAAGAGAAGTGGGGGAGTTACCAATAGCTGCAATTTGATCTCCCCTTCCTGATGAAAAACCTGTAGCAAAAGAAGCAAGAGGGTGGTGGTCATCATCTTGGAATGGAAAAGGTAAGGCTTATACATATTCTTAGGAATCTTTGGAACAAACCTAACAAACTTTTAATTAAGAGTCTAAGGTAATAGTGATGACAACTACTCTCTTTTTACTAAATCCTTGCTCTATGTTGGGAAGTTTGTTAAATATGCACCTAATACCATTATCTCCTTAAATCTGCCCAGAAACCATATGAATCCTACACATCTCTGCAGGAAGAGACCTGTGGCCTTTGTCATAAATATGACAATTCATAGGAGCATAGGATGACAGATTTGCAGGCTGGAGAATCTGCTCTTGTACCACCTTCTCTATTTTTGCCAAAAGCATAAGCCATCTATGCTGCTCTTTAAAGTCATGTTTTCTTTAAATGACTCCATTTTTCCTTTAAGAAATATATATATATATATTTTTTTTTCATTAAGAGTTTATTTATTTATTTGACAGACAGAGATCACAAATAGGCAGAGAGGCAGGCAGAGAGAGAGGAGGAAGCAGGCTCCCTGCTGAGCAGAGAGCCCGATGCGGGGCTTGATCCCAGGACCCTGGATCATGACCTGAACCAAAAGCAGAGGCTTTGACCCACTGAGCCACCCAGGCGCCCCAAGAAATGTACTTTTAAAGGACATTTTTTTTTTATCACCATCTATGGCAAAAACTGCTAGTGCTCACCCTTTTCAGTCTTTCTCTGTTTCCAGACACATGGGAAGATGATAGTCCAGACACCTCCTGCCCCCTCCACACACACCACCTCCAGTTGAGTGGAGGAGCCCCGTGATGGTCTAATCAATGGATTATAGAGGTAGTGGTAGGTGTTCATTAAAAAAACACAAAACGGAAAACAAAAACAAAAACAAAATAAAGTCTCCATTTTGAAGACAAGGAAACTACACTTAGAATTTAAAAACTATTAATCATAGCTGTTTTAAGTTTATTGCCTGATAATTCCAATGTTGGGGTCTTTCTGAGTTGGATTTGATTTGATTGCTTTATCTTAGTGAATTCTTCTTTCCTTATTTTTCTGTGTGCCTTGAAATTTTATTTTTATTGATTCTGGACATCAAGGTAGCACAATACAGATTGAGGTAAATAGCCATTTTTGCATAGAAGTGTGTGTATCTCTTCTGCCAGACTGTTAATGTGGAGACTTGTGTCAATCTAGTCATGGGTTTAGGTGGGATTATGTTGTTGCTATGGTTATCATCAGTGTATCTCCACTTCCACATTCTTCTAGAAATACCTTAGGGTAGCTTGGATGTCATAGTGTTTTTCCTTAAATTTTTTTTTTTTTAATTTGAGTGTATTTGACACACAATGCTACATTAGTTTTACATGTACAATTTAGTGATTTGACAAGTTTGTACATTATGCTGTTCACTGCAAGTGTAGCTACCATCTTGTCCTGTTACATTGCTATTACAGTATTACTGACTATATTCTTTATGCGGTGGCTTTTATTTCCATGACTTACTCATCCCGTAACTGGAAACCTGTATCTTCCACACTGCTTCATCCATTTTGCCCAATATCCATAATGTGGGTGTGTGTTTGTGTATGTATATACATATATTTATGTGTGTGTGTGTGTGTGTGTGTGTGTGTGTGTATATGTAAATTGTTTTTTTTTCTTTGGGTAAATACCCAGTAGTAGAGTTATTGAATCATATGGTATTTCTATTTTTAATTTTTTGAGGAACCTCCATATTATTTTCCATAGTGGCTGTACCAATTTGTATTCCCACCAACAGTGCACAAGGGTTCCTTTTGCTCAGATCCTTGCCAACACTTGTTATTTATTAGCATTTTGATTTTAGCTATTCTAGCAGGTGTAAATTGATCTTATTGTGGTTTTGATTTGCATTTTCCTGACAGTTAGTGATATTGAGCCTTTTCATGTGTCTGTCGGCTATCTACATGTCATTTTGGGAAAAATGTTTGTTCAGTTCCTCTGCCCATTTTAAATTGGATTATTTGTGGGTTTTTTGATGTTGAATTGAATAAGTTCTTTATATATTTTGTACATCGACCTCTAATTGGGTATATTATTTGCAAATATTTTCTCCCATTCAGTAGATTGCCTTTTTGTTTTGTTGATGGTTTTTTTGCTGTGCAGAAGCTTTTTGTTTTGATGTAGCCCCAATAGTTTAAGTTTGCTTTTTATCCTTTGCCTTAGGAGACATATCTAGAAAAATGCTACAACAGCCAATCTCAGAGAAATCACTCCTTGTCTCCTCTTTTAGGATTTTCATGGTTCCAGGTCTCACAGTTAGGTCTTTAATCCATTTTGAGTTTATTTTTGTGTATGGTGTTAGAAAGTGGCTCAGTTTTGTTCTTTGCATGTAGCTGTCCAGTTTTCCCAGCACCATTTATTGAATAGACTGTCTTTTCTCCATTGTATATTCTTGCCTCTTTTGTCACAGATTAATTGGCCATATAATTGTGGGTTTATTTCTGGGCTCTCTATTCTATTCCATTGATCTATGTGTCTCTTTTTGCGCCAGCACCATACTGTTCTGTTTACTACAGCTTTGTAGTCTATCTTGAAATCTGGGATTGTGATACCTCCAGCTTTGTTCTTTCTCAGAACTACTTTGTCTGTTTGGAATCTTCTGTGATTCCATAAAAATTTTAGTGGGTAAGGAGAATTAAGAAAAAAAACACTCTGGTGAACCAAAGTGTTTTTCTTAATTCTTCTTATCCATCCTCAGATTTTATCCTTCCCTTTTGGTCTTGCACCTGATACGGGGTCTTCCTATGTCCTTGTTCTCTCCAGAGGTAGATTGCCAGTATTTATTACTCTGTGTTGTTATCCTGATTTATGGGGCAGGGGAATTTTCTCTTGTTTTGGTCCAGTCTAAAACTTTGGTGAGCTTGGTCTTGAGTTTAGGATTTCCTTAGTAAACCTGCTTTGCTACCCATGTAAGCCAAACTCTGCTATGGATCATTAGTAGGTCTCGTATGAGAGTTTCCTGCCCCTCCCCTAGTGGTAGGAGACCTTTAGTGGTCTGGTCTCAAGACAATTTCCTATTCCTACTCCAGAACATTTCCCCAGCATCATCTTTTTTTTTTTTTTTTAAGATTTTATTTATTTATTGACAGACAGAGATCACAAGTAGGCAGAGAGACAGGCAGAGAGAGAGGGGGAAACAGGCTCCCCATTGAGCAGAGAGCCCGATGTGGGGCTTGATCCCAGGACCCTGAGATCATGACCTGAGCCAAAGGCAGAGGCTTAACCCACTGAACCACCCAGGTGCCCCCCAGCTTCATCTTTAAGAGTGCCTGGAGTGGTGATTTGTGCTACAACTTCCCAGCAACTTAAGTCTTTTGTTCTGTAGAGGAGAAGGTTTTAAATGGGAATTTATGCCTTTCCTCTAGTGTTGGATACTCTCCTTACCTAAACCTGCACAATCATGAGAGAGTTTCTCTTATTCCCAACATGCCCCATTTCTTCTTTGAGCCCTAGCAGAGGTATGTGGAGGACAGCCTATAAGTAGTATGAATGCCCCTGTGTCTGTGGCTCCCAGGGGTTCTATACTCTTATGCTAGCCCATACTCAGATTTTATAAATTCATTTAAAAAATAGGTAGGTTATTTTTAGCCACTTGTATGGCACTGGTGTCTCTTTTTCTCATGTCTCTCTGCCATGTGGGTTTCAGTACCTATGCCCTATCTGCGTGGAGACATCTTTCCTGGGATTCCAAGATAATTGGTTGCCCTGCGATCTGTGACAGGTTCAAGAAAAGTCATGATTTTATAGTTTATCTGGCATTTTCATCTTATTAGTGGGGGAACAATACTTTTTCCAACTTTCCACATCATAGGCATAAGTGAATCTCCAGTTACTTCTTAAACTAATACTATATAGTTGTCCTAGGTTAGCTCCTACAGATGTGGAGAATGAGCCAAAGATTCAAATACAGGTGATAAGTACCCCAAGAAAGAACAAATAGGAATATAGAAGAAACAGGAAAAGGAAGAAGCCCAGAAAGGATACAATTTTGGTGACATCTCAGCTTGATCATTTGGTTAACTCTGAAGCATAAATTGTAGTTCAGTGTGCATACTGACTTATGGCAAAGGAGCTGAGTTTTTAATAGTCCAATAACAGTTGAGCACTAGCTGAAGGCATCCTTGGGGTAGAACATACACCACCAACCACTTCTGATTCTCTGTAAAAGTTAATTGCTACAGTGCTCAAAGGCAAGCCACTAAGGAAGGTAGATGTGACTGATTTGCAGCAAAGCACAAAGAGGTTGAAAATGAATGGCTGCTACATACTCCACTGCTTTACTGATACTAATGATTTTTTAAATGCTATTTTATTAATTTTTGTTTTGGTTACCTATTGATGTCATACTTTCTATGTTTTTTTATTTTCAACTTTCGTATATACTTGTTTTAGTTATTTTTCTTGTAACAAACATCAGACTGTTGTTTATTTCCTCTAATTTTAAAATCTTGATCATACAGTAGATGAGTTTCAAATATTTTCATTAATTATGGTAATTGATATATTTTAATTCTACTGCCTGAATTTAATGTTTCTCTTTACAATCATTTTTTTTGCATTTCCCCTTCCTTTTCTGCCTTTTATTGAACTCTGTAGGTTTTATTTCTATTTTTAGTAGAATTTTAAATTATTTAAATGCATAGCTAAATGTTTTCTCTGCTAAATCTAGATTTTCAATAGTTTTATCCTCTTCAAGGATATCCTCGTTTGTATTGAAGTTTAGTTAACACATATGTTATATTAGTTTCAAATGTACAACATAGTGATTTGATAAGTTCATACATTTTGCTCACCACAGATATAGCCACCATCTGTCACCATACAATGCTATTATAATACCATTGACTATATTCCCTATGCTGTACCTTTTATTGCCATGACTAAGGACCTATAGTCCTTATTTAATAAATACTTATTGAACTTTACTATGTTACAGACACTACAGCTTACATCCCAGAGATAAACAAAATCATCATAGGACTTGCATTCTCATAGAAATGGCAAAGTTCAGCTATCTTATTTTTACTTAGTAGTTATTTAAATTAAATTACTTAGTAGTTATTTAAATTAAATGATCTATTTCTGTACACCATGATATTCTTATATTTTATGTCTTTCTTCCACATTAACTTTACATAAAAATTAAATACATGCTTTACTTGTTTGGTGATATTCTATGAGTTATAAACTCTTTTAACATTTGTGTTTCTGAAGCATTTCTTGATTTTGCTTTAATTCTTAAAAGATAATTTAGGTGGATATAAAATCCTACACTGAAATTATTTTTCTTGAATATTTTGATAATACTACTTCATTATTTTTTGGCACCTATTTTGGTAGTTAAAAGAGTTTTTTGTTGTTTTGGTGTTTTTCTATAGGTAATGTGTCTTTTCTTTCTGACATTTAAAAATGCATTCTCTTTAGAATTTATGTGCCATAGTTTGGGTTTGTTTAAATATCCCCCTGGTACACAGAGTGTGGTCTCATAACTTGGTTCTCAAAAGTTATCTCTTTGTATATTTCTGCTGTGCCATTCCCTTCATTATCTTCTTCTGGAACCCCTATTAGTCAATTGGATGCCTCTCTCAAACTGATTTACACGTCTTATACTTCTCTCATATTAAAAACAATTACTTATCTTTTTGTGATTTGTACTGAGTGAATGTCCTGCATTGTGTTTCCATTCACTAATTCTCTTTGGGTGTTGGCTAGATTTTAGTTTATCTAATAATTTTAGGAAGCATTTATCCATTGCTTTGTCCCCCAAACAAACTTTATGATGAAAACCATCACTTACTTCTTCATGATCCTTCAGTTTGGCCTGTACTTCACTGGGTGATTCTTCCACTAATCTTACCTGGACTCATTCTTGCAGGTTCCATTGGCCCAGTTGGGAAGTGTGCTTCAGTGGTCTCATTGATCTTTCTGGTAGTTGATGACTATTGTTGGATGCCCTGTTCTTCAGCTGTGTAGCCTCTCATCCTCTACTACGTTATGTTTGGCTTGCCCATATATGTAGGAATCAGTCGAAAAGGTTGAAAGCAGAAGTTGCAGGTCTCTTAAGGCCTAGACTTCAAATTTATACAATTTCCCCCACAGTTTATTAGTTAAGAAAGAACAAGGCCAGCCCAGAATCAGGGTGGTGGAAAACTAGATTCCACCTGTAAATGGGAGAAGTTACAAAGATATTTCAGAAGAGTGTGGAGAGAGAGACAAGTGTCATTTGGAAACAGTCTCTTGTAGTACCTATCAATTAGACCAAATAGCTCATATTTTCCCACATGCAAAATATGCTTAGTCTCTCCCTATTATCTCGCAATATTACCTGATCATGACATTATTATCTGCAACAAGTTAGGTGATAACTGAGATTCCTCATATATAGCTCTTCAGGCAGAGCCACTTATGATCCAGAGACTTATAAAGAAAAAAGACTAGTTCCTCATACACTATACACTGAACATAAAATATTAAGACAAAGACAGAATAATTACAATAGCCATACCGAATCAGAAAAGGGAAAAATGGGATGGGGCATATAGCAATCACTAGTCAACAACAATTCTGAAATCCAGCCAAACATGTGTTGTCAGAGTCTCCTTTTCCAAAGTAAGGACATGAACCCTAGTAAGGGTCCAGTTATTCTCTGAAAGGCATTCTTGGCCTATTTCCTGACTATAGAAATTTGAGATCCCGGAGGCTTCTTTTTATCTTGAACTATCTCTATTCCCCATAGTTGGGCCTGTTATAACTTCCTTAAAAATATTTTGGACTGTTTATAAATCTAATTGAGATGTCCTTAATGTGCCAAAAGCCACATCCATAATTCTTTAGAAACAGACCTCTATTTACTTTGAGCTATATGGGAGGTTGTTTTTAGACAGTACTCTTAAGATTCTTAGAAAGTCCTTGTCTTCCTATAAAGGTTTACTGGGCACTCCCATAAATCTCTCTGTGCTCTTAACTAAAGATCTTACAGCCACACACTTGATTTGATCTTTACTATAAGACCAGAGCTGGAAAGTATAGAAATATGAAATGGTTTTATTTGTAATCCAGCATGTCTAAATTCTTTATATTTCCTTTAAATTCTGCTTGCCAGGTGAATTTTTCTCTCTTCAGCTCACTCTCATCCCATATTTATCATAGACACAGAAAGCCAGTTGTCAATTTCAACATTATGCCTGGTATTTCATTGGCTAGGCCTGTTAGTTCATTGGGGATACTTTGTATCTTCCCAGTTATTGAAGGCTTATGTTTTGTCAGTGGTTGTGAATCATTGATCCCCGTCTTTCCAGACACAATGAATAGTTTCTCATTGTTCTTCTATTTAATACTTATAGTTCCTTCACTGTATTAGAGCTGCCAATCAACACCTATAATTTGACTTCATGTACATTGAATTTATGTTCCAGCTGTGGATTTTCCGTCGCTTTTTTACTGATATGTGCATCTTTCTTCCAACAATTTAAAATTTTGATCTGTAGGTTCATTTTGTTTGTTTGTTTTAAAGATTTTATTTATTTGACAGATTCACAGTGAGAGAGGGAACACAAGTGGGGGAGTGGGTGAGGGAGAAAAGGCTTCTCATGGAGCAGGGATCCAGATGTGGGGCTCCATCCCAGGACCCTGGGACCATGACCTAAGCTGAAGACAGACATTTAACTGACTGAGCCACCCAGGTGCCCCTGTAGGTTCATTTTGATTGGAAAGGATTCTCTCTCTCTCTCTCTCTCTCTGCTTCCCTCCCTCCCTTCGACCTACTATGTGATTTTTCTCTAATGCCGTGTTCCGTAAGAATCAGCATCTAGAATCAGGTTTATCATTTTTTTCTTTCACCTTGTTGATATTGTGAATCCGGCTTGTTACAGAGCCAGACCTGATTTATTTCTTATTTATGAAATGGAGTTTATATCCTCCTATTGCTTCAGCCCACATGTTTCTTTGAGCCCTAGCCACCGGTGGCCATCAGCAGCAGTTGATCTTAGCTTCTTTCTCAAGTGAGACCTCAGGAATAGGAAAGGCTCTTCTGGTCCCTGTTAACCCCCTGTAAGTACATTTCAGTCTACTTCTACTTTCACCTCAACCTGAGATTCAGCAAGACTTTGGCTTCATTTTCCTCACTGCTTTGTACTTCATTTCCAATTTACAAAAATGTTTATCTTACTATAGTATAGTTTGTTCTTTTGCTTTTCCCTTTCATGTTTTATTCATTGCTACTATGCATATATAATTAAAAGGGTACAAAAAAGTGTGGATATACTGCACCAACTTTGCTCCATTTGTTCTTAATACCTCTCCAAATTTAGAAAAAAGAAAATACTTGTTGCACAAATGTAAACTATTATTTAAATCCTGAGCTGGGCACCTGGGTTGCTCAGTCATTTGTCTGACTTGATTTTTGGCTCAGGTCATGATCTCAGGACTGTGAGGTCAAGACCTGTATAGGGCTTTGCACTGAGCATGGAGCCTGCTTGAGATTCTTTCCCCCTCTGCTCCTTCTTGCCCCTGCACCCACCCTACTCCCCCCACTGCTCGCGCACTCATGCACACCATGTGCACACACACTCTCTTTCCCAAAACAAAACAAAAAACTGATATTTTAATATAGAATCAAATTGTCTCTTCAGTGATTTATCAAAATAGCATGCAACCAGTGCCTAATGGACAAAACTTATGATCATATAGGAGTCTTCTAAAAATTTCCAAATTGGATTGAATAATATTGGATTTATCCTTCTCAGGGATAATTTCATTTTACATGAAATGTTCTATAGTACCTATTTTAACACTGTACCTGGTGAGGGAAGTCCTTAGAGGCACACACAACCACAGTGTCTAGGGCTTGAGAAATAGAACTGTGGCTGTTAAGACTATTAAAGAAAATCCATTCTTTCCAAACACATTCTCCTCTCAAACACTTAAGGTTTGGAATCAGTCCAGGCTAGAGACTGTATTGTATTTATGAAAAAGGATTGTTAATTGTCAATATGATTATATGGTTGAAATCCTCTATCTGCCTTTTTATAATGAAACAGCTCTATGACATCACTAGCAGCTGACTGGGGAGATCACAAAATGGAACTGAACAGAGAAGATTATGCACCCATACACACAATAGCAGAGCAGTGAGCTATGTAATAGTTGCTTATCTTAGGGGTCACATTACCTTTTGCAGTTTACCATTAGTATTATGTTCTTGTAAGTAAATTGTCCTTTGGTAGTATCATTAGAGTAAGAGAGAAAGTAGGTGTTTTTCATTTTCTTTTGTGGTTTTTTTTTTTTTTTTCATGTTGTCAGAATGGACTATAGAAGAAAGGCTAGTTTTCCCTAAAATGTGTCCAGAAAAGTCTGATTTCTATCTTACTGAAATTCATGAGGTGGCAAAGAAGTTGGAGGAATATAAATTTCCTATTCTCCTATCCACATTTTAAGAAAGACTGAGTTAGGAATATTTAGCAACATGATAATACTAACAAATTTGTTGATTTGTGGTTATACATGTTACTGAAAAGTTATATTAAAAAGTTGTTGTGAAGATATTTGGAAGCTTTCACAAAAATTCCAGGAAATTAGTGCCTTCTGAACAATCTGACATTTTCTATCCACCTGTATCTCAGATCTTCTTTTTTTGGTAATGTAACGTAATACTTTATTGCAATCATGCCAACCCCTAATGAACCAAAAAGGACTGCTTGGGAGAGCAAATGGTCAGTCCTTGCATTGAGATTTTAAAATATGCAGTAATCACCTGTCCTTGATCTTCCCATAGGAACATTTTCAGTGCAAAGTTTGGTAAGAGAACATTCTCTACATTGGCTTCCTGAAATTTCTCAAACTACTAGTAACTCCTTGTTACGTATATGCAGGATTTCCTCCTTTCCTCAGACTTTCTCTTGCTTGAGACATTGATTGATACTTTTGCTGTTTGATTTCCTCATTATGTATTTCTCTAGGGGAGGGATACAATAGGTTTATAGATCTAACATTCAGGGTGCCAAATTCTATTCCTTTAACACTATGGTTTTTAAAAAATGTATTCTCTAGGGTTATACGTCTAATTGTGCAATGGAATTTATTCTGTTTTCTGTTTGTAATTTTAGAAGTGTGATGCTATATCTTCCTTCTGGCTATCTGGTAAATTTCAGAGTGTATTGGAGACACTCTTGGGATTAGAAATCTTATTCTTACATATTCTTATATTAAAAAGCTTAAGTCTTGATTCTCTGGTGTCTCCTTATAATGCAAACTCAATTTGTAATATGATGAGTTTGTACCAGAAGTATGACAATGAAATAAACGATTCTAGATCAAGTAAAAATAGTTTTAAAACTTATTTTTTCTATCTTTTAAAAGGACTTTTAACATAATCATTGAGAGATATAACAAAGAATTATAAATTTCAAGTATATGATATAACCTATATTAAATAGATTTATGGAATTTATCCATAAAAACTACCTTTTTTTTTTTCTACTTCTACATTTAACTATCTCAGTATACCAAATACTCATACTGTATTTGGAAACTCCTCAAAAGATCTTCAATAGGAATTAGTACTTCTACTTGGGATGTAAAAATCTGCAAGGAATGTTACTCCCATCTTAAGAAGAAGAAAAGGCTAATCTTCAAAATTAAAACAGTTTTTAAAAATTATCAGAGCTGAGGTCTCAAGGTAAGCTGGTAGACTAAATTCCAGAGTGGTAGGCCCTTCTGAGGAATGATGACACAAATGAATTATTTCCTCTTTGGCAGGACATGAGATGAAGAGACAGCCACTGTAATCAAGTAAAGAGAAAACAGTCACAGTTTAATATACTCTTAAAGGCTAGGTTGGGGGTAACATGAAATTTTAGAACCTCTGGGAACTCCAGACCCAATGGGAGTGTGCATTCACTTTCCATTGCTTTTTCATAGGCTTCCACTGGATACTTGAGAAAGATTAGGGGCAGGGCAGGAAAGAGCTATTCTCAGTAGTACCTGGGCACAAAATCTTGCCCATGTCTTGAGCCTTTCCATTATATGAAGCAAAAGCTTCAAGCAACTTGAGACCTGAACCCAGGAAAGATCTGTTATTCATAGGGGAAAGTTAGAAGCAAGTCATCTGTTTTGCAGGAGGAATAGAAACAAAACCTGTCTCCTCTTGAGAGATGTAAAGAAAGCCCTATGGCCCACCACAAGCCATGCAGTGAATAGGAAGAAACACTAATCAACAGTTGTAGAAAGACGAAGAAATCCTTCTGAGTAGGGTCTCAGGCAAAGGTTCATTGCCAGCAAGGGAATAGCAAAAGCTATCTCATCCAGAGGAGAGAGTTTGGACCAAAAATGTTGCACTGATAATAACCAGTTCTTCTACGACTGAGGAAGAGATAGAAAATTTTGTCTCAAAACCTTACAAGGAAGCATTTGGATGAAGTAAGGAAAACAACAAGGTTTTTACGACCCGGTACACAGCATGTGACCAAGACCAAGACTGGGCCAAGAGAACAAAGAACTGTCATCCTCTGCTTCCACCAGAAGTTTACCAGATGAGATGTCACAGTAGTCAACCAATGAGGAAGTGAAAAGGTTGTGGAGAGAATCTCTGCGTTTCAGGTATGCAGGTCCCACTGAAAACCGAGGGCAGAACAAGAACTCTGAGAGACATCTTTGACAATAGGTGTAGCACTAAGCACAGGACATCAGCAGCCAGGTGCTGGGAAAACTAGGAGCTTATGGTGTTCCGAAGGAAGTTCTAGCAACATTAAGTCTTGAAACCAATTCAACTAATGATTATGTTGGCTCCATCCCCATACTAATCGCTGACATGATTAGATACACAAAAGAGCAAGAATAAGCACCCCGTTATTAGCAGATAAAGAGGCAACAGAACTAGATACAGAGATCTGTGAATTTAAAATGACTATGACTAATAAGCGGAAAGGTGATAGTAGAAAGGATGTAAAATATGCATATAGATTTCAGCAAATAGAACTATAAGAAAAAGTCCAATAGAAATGCTACAAATTAAAAAAATGATATCACAGTTTAACAGTTCTTTTTATAGACTTTTCAGCATACTAGCTATAAAAGAATAAAGAACTAAACTTGAACTAAAGAGAACTAAAAGAACTAAACTAAACTTAAAAGAAAGATTAATAGAAATAATTCAAACAGAAACCAGAAGAACAAAAAGTGCTAAAAACCAGGGGTGCCTGGGTGGTTCAGTTGGTTAAATGTCTGTCTTTGGCTTGGGTCATGATCTCAGGGTCCTGAAATCAAGCCCCATTTTGTGCTACCTGCTTGGCAGGGAGTCTGCTTCTCCCTCTGACTTTCCCCCTTCTTGTGCTCTTTCTCTCTCACTCTCTTTCAAGTAAATAAATAAAATCTTCAAAAGTGCTAAAAACCAAATCAAAACAAACACCAGAATTTCCACAACATGGGGGACAATATTATATGGTTTAAAAGTGTCAATGGAGTCTCAGATAGAGAAAGAATAAGGAAAGGAAACAAAAAAAATAGTAAGGAAGGAAAAAAAGTATTTGATAGGAAGTTCTAGCATTTACAAAATTAATGAAAGATAACAAGCCTCAGATGCAAGAAACTCAAGAGAATCCAATCAAATATACACACATACACACCCCTAGATACTTCTTGGTAAAACTTCTAAAAAAAAAAAAAAGATAAAAAGGAAATTATGACAAGAAGAAAAAAAAAAGAAATATACACAGAAACAAAGATAAGAATTGCAACACACTTCTTGGCTTAAGCTATGTAAGAATTCAATGGAGTCACATCTTTCAAGGTCAGAAAAGAATTTAAAATTCTGTCAACCAGAAACTTTTTATTGAGTAAAAAATATTTCAAAAAATTAAGCTAAAATGAAGAGTTTTGGGGAAAAGAGGAAGGAGCTGAGGGAAATCTTACCAATAGACTTACACCAGAAAAAATGTTTGAAAACATCCTTTCAGTCAGGGGTATGAGAATTGAGGGAAGCTTAAGACCTAGCATATAAATAATGAGTGCCAGAGATGGTCCAAGTAAAGGCATTTCTTTCTTACATTTAACCTCTTTTAAAAATAATCGACTGTCTAAAAGCCAAGTAATAAAATAAGTTGTTGGATTTATAGCATTTAAATAAGTAATGTGTGAGGAATAGCACATGGATAACCTGGTGTAATTTTTTACATATGTTTTGTGGTATGATATTATTTTTGAAGGAGGATGTAACAAGTTAATGACATGTCTTTAAAAATTTAGAGAAACTGCTAACTTTTTAAGGATGTGGAGCTACAAAGCCAATAGTGGAGTGAAATTAGATTAAAAAAAATACTCTTAAAGAATTCAGGAAAGGGATAGGAGGAGAAAAAAAAGTAGAAAAAATATATAGAAAAAGTTGTATTCTTAAATCCAACAATATCAATAATTATATTGAAAGCAAATGGTCCAAATGAACCAATTAAAAGAAGTTTGTCAGATTTACAAGCAAGATCCAAAGACATGCTGCCTATAAAAAACCTACATTACACATAAAGACATAAGTGGGTCTAAAGCAAAAGGACCAAAAAGATGAACTATGAAGTTTTGAGAAAACCAAAGCTGGAGCTGCCATATTAATATCAGACAGTTAGACCTCAAAACAAGGAAGGGATGAAGGGGGGTGCATTTTATAATGATCAGTGTGTCAATTCAAGAATACATAACAATCTGAAATTCATCTGTATCTAACAACAGAGCCTCATCTTACTGAAACCAAAAATTGAGAGAATTGAAAGTCAAAACAAAATTAACAATTGTAAACTGAGACTTCAACACTTCTCTCAGTTACTGATGAAATTAGTAAGCTCAAGGAAGTAATGATATAGAATACCTGAATAACATTATGAACCAACTTGAACTAATTAATATTTATAGGTAACTGAATCCAGAATATACACGCTTTTAAAAGTATGTATAGAGAATAACCAATATGGATCATGTACTACACCATAAAAACAGTCTCAATAAATTAAAAATATTTAAATATTCTGTGAGTGCAATAAAATTAAATGAGAATCAGTAGCAGAAAGATATCTGGAAATATCCCAACTTTTTGAAAATTAAAAAAAGCATATTTCAAGTAATCAGTGAGACAAAGAAAAAATCAAAAGGGAAATTAGATCTCACCTTCTTTATGACTATGTAATATTTCTCTCTGTGTGTGTGTGTGTGTGTGTGTGTGTGTGTGTGTGTATAATATATATAAGATCTTATCCATTTATCTATCAATAGACACTGGGTAGCTTTCTTATCTTGGCTATTGTAAATAATGCTGCAATATACATAGAGTACATAAATATTTTTGAATTAGTGTTTTGTTTTCTTTCAGTAAATGCCCTTTGGTGAAATTATTGAATCATATGATATTTCTATTTGTAACTTTTTGAGGAACCTCCATACTGTTTGCCATAGTGACTGTACCAATTTACATTCCTGCAATAGTGCATGAGAGTTTATTTTTCTTCATATCCTCACCAATACTTGTAGAATATAAAAGATAACAGTAATAGCATTGTATGGTGACAGATGGTAGCTACACTTGTGGTGAGCATAAAATAATGTAAGAGTTGTTGGATCACCATGTTGTACACCTGAAACTAATGTAACATTGCATGTCAACTATATTCACATACAAAATTTAAAAAGGGGAGCACCTGGATGGCTCAGCTGATTAAGCATCCAACTCTTGGTTTTGGCTCAGGTCATGATCTCAGGGTCATGGGATCAGGCCCTGTGTGAGGCTCCCTGCTGTTTCTCCACTCCTTCTGCACGCCCCCCATGCACTCTCTCTCTCTCTCTCAAATAAATATATAAATCTTTTTAAAAAAATTAAAGGGAAGTTATATTTGAATTAATATAAACAGAAAAAATTTTTAGGGTTGAAACTAAAACTTAGAGGAAACTATATATGCATTCAATTCTTTTTTCCCCCAGCTTTATTGAGGTATAATTGACAAAAGATATTTAAAGTGCAAAATCTGATGATTTGATATATGTATACATTGTAAAATGATTCCCACAATTCAGTTAAATAACACATCTGTCACCTCACTTACTAACCTTTTTACTGTCTTAAATTATACCTCAATAAACTTGACTTAAAATAATTTTCAAACTAGATAGATTCCCATTAGAGAAACAAGAATTCTGTAATACAATTAGTGTCTATTCTCTGTTCAGTTCTGTGCCAGATACTGTAGTAATCCAGTAAGGATTACTGCCCTGGAAGTTTTTATAATATACCTTAAATAATTAATAAATTCCTTAATAGGTACCTTTTATATCCTAGCACTGTTCTAGGTGGTGGCTTATTAAAATCAAGACCAATAATAACCACCAATTCTTACTAGTTTTAGATATACATATACATGTGTATCTATATTTATAGGTATGTATATATCATTCATTTTCTAGGGTTGCTATACAAAATACCACAGACTGGGTGGCATAGACATCAGAAATTATTTTCTCACAGTTCTGGAGAGTGGAAGTCAAAGATCAAGTTGCTGAAAGTGAAGGATTTGTTCTAGCACTCTCTCCTTGGCTTGCTACCTCTTCTCATTGTTGTCCCTCTGTGCACTCAGGCCTCTGTATCTCTCCTTGTGTCTAAATTTCCTCTTCTGATAAGTACACCAGTCAGATTGGATTAGGACCACCCTAACAAACTCATTTTAATTTAATTACATCTTTAAAGATCCTATCTCCAAATATAGTCACCTTCTGAGATACTGAGGGTTGGGCCTTCAACAAAGAACTCTGAAGGGAGACAATTCAGTCAATAATAATTATTATAAAACTGTTACTCCTTTTACTGTTAAATGAGATGAATATTATTATAATCATTTCACAGATGAGGAAACAGGGGCTTTGAGATAGTAAGAAAAAACTCACTAATGAATAATTCTTATAATTACATTTCCAAAAAATAATGTATTTTATTTTCACTGATGCTTAGTTTTATCCTCCTTTTGTCACTTTTATCTGTAAGTACAACAGCTAGTCTGAAAAATTATTTTTCGGTTATACATATTATTAATCAAAGTAGATTTTAGATTCAGAAAAGAAGGTGAGGATTAAGGTAATAGGCCATTAAACTAAATAAAAAAAAGAAACTAATAATGTAGCCTGGTTGTTATTTTATGTGTATTAAGAAGCAGTCCTTCATTATTATATTTTTAAGTTTTTTTTTTTTTTTTTAATTTATTTGAGAGAGAGAGAAAACACAAGCAGGGGGGAGGGGGAGAAGCAGACTCTGCACTGAGCAGGGAGTCTAATGCAGGGCTGGATCCCAGGACCCTGGCATCATGACCTGAGTCAAAGACAGCCGTTTATCTGACTGAGCCACCAAGGTGCCCATAAGAAGCAGTTCTTTAAAAACAAAATGTTTCACACAAAATATATTTTGATGTTATAAAGGATAATTTTTAAATGTGTTCAAACCAGTGGCCTAAAAAACTAATGTTTGCATGGGAGAATTCTACAGGGAATTCTGCTTTATTAACTCAAATTAATTAAACATGTATCTTGACATTTGAGGAAAATAAAAATTCAAATATGCTGTCATTAGCCTCTTTGGCTTTGGAGTCAGTCTCAATTAGCATCAAAGCTCTGTCTGCTACAAGCTATTTTGGACAAATCTGTTAACATCTCTAAAGCTTAGTTTCTTAATTTTAGAATGTGGTATGCTATTAGTTACTGCCTGGACTGACTGAGGAGATTAAGTAAGCTAATTTATGAAAGCATTTAATTCATTGTATGGCAATTAACATGTGAAAATGTATTAGCTGGCATCATTGCCACCAGGTCATCACCATTACTGTTGCCATCTTCATCATCACTGTTGATAAAAGAAATATTTTGTGTACTGTCTATGTTTAAGTTTGTATGAGTATTACATAAGCTACAATGGCATTCATTTAAAAGTTAGGTAACAGTGTGAAATGTGAAGTGTTACATCTAAAATGAGAATTTATTGATATGTGAAACTATAATGTAAATTATAAAGTTTTATATCATCTATAAAAATGTAAGGTTACTGAGAGATTGAGAACACCAGCTAATTAATTGCTAAAAAGAGGTATTATAGAAATTTGTACTAAGTGGGGTGCCTGAGTGGCTCAGTCAGCTGAATGCAGACTCTTGGTTTCAGCTCAGGTTATAATCTCATGGGTTCTGAAATCAAGTCCCAGGTCGTCTCTCTCTTATGGTCTCGGTAGGGTATCTGCTTGAGATTCTCTCCCTCTGCCCCTCCCTGCACTCGGGTGCACTCCCTCTCTCTCTAAAACAAATAAATAAAATCTTGAAAAACAAAGAAATTTTTACAAAATACGTCCCACTGGTTATTTTATTATCCATCTGAACAACTCCGGAGACTTACAACCTTAGGGAATATATTGTCGATAAAGCCTAAGGGAGCCATATATCTACTCTACTTTACTGTGGACCTTCAAGGGAGAGAATTCTCAGATTTGTATGAAGCTCCATGAAAGATAAAACTAGGCTAAAGGGGAACTTCATAAATTCGTTGTTGTAAATAACATGAATTTTTATGTTGTTACTGAAATGTAACAGAGTCGTCAGGGGCAACTATGATAATGATGACATATTTATGTGTGAATTTCCAGGGGTGTCTTTTGTGCCTCACAAAATATGACTCAGTTACTTTCCTGAGGGCTTTCCATCTGAGTTAAGATAAAATAAAATAATTGAGATATAAAAACACATAACTAGAGAGTTCTCAAATAATACCTCCTAAGGTCATCACAAGATCATTTTTCGAGGAAAATGACCCTGAATGTCCATGAAATCTTTTCTAATATTACCTTATTTCTAAAGCTAGAGGCACTGGAAGAGCTATAAATAGCAATATAAATTCATAGCAAATGCATATAGGGGTTTTATTTTAGAAGCAAATAACTAGTAAGACATATTTCTTATTTTTTATTACTAAGACTAAGTTATTGATATTATCTATTGATTCCACTTGAAATAATCCTACAAATACTTTCTAAAAACCAACGAGGTGATTGGCATTGAGTAAGGTGCTTGGGAAGTAAAAAGATAATTGAAAATTGGCCCTTCCTTCTCTGGGTTACAGTTTAGACCAGGAGATAGACATAAAAACAAATACATTGCATAGGGGTCATTGCTTACAGAGAATTAAATGTACTTCATAATTAGACAGTATAAAAAAATCTCAGTTCTGCCTACTGAGAGCTAGGTAGGCTACATCTATTAGGCAATTTTTAGTAGAGGACATTCAAGGCAAAATGAATGTTTTCCAACAGACAGAAGAGCATCAGAGTATGTTCAGACAATGCTGAGAACACTAAACCCTGAAGGGAGATCCCTAAGAAATACAGTTGGAACTAAAGGTAGAATTTAGGGTGGGCTGGAATACAAAGGGTCATAAATGTCAGATTTTAGCAATCCATCTGAACAACTATATAGAGAGCTAACATTGATGAGACGTTCAAAAAAGTCTCCAGTGAAGCTGAGAAAGGCGGGCTGGGGGCATGATTCATACACAGGATTAGGCGGCAATTTAATAGTCTAGATTAACATTCCTCACACGTAATGTATATTCATATAAAAAAGACACTCGGGGCGCCTGGGTGGCTCAGTGGGTTAAAGCCTCTGCCTTTGGCTCGGGTCAAGATCCCAGGCTCTCTGCTCAGTGGGAAGCCTGCTTCCCCCTCTCTCTCTGCCTGCTGCTCTGCCTACTTGTGATCTCTGTCTGTCAAATAAATAAATAAATAAATAATCTTAAAAACAAAAAAGACTCCCCCTCCATTTACCAGTACATATATATGATACTGTGGCATGGAAATCCTCCGAGTCTTTTTAGAAATAAAATAGCTTGTATTAGAATTGTATTTGAAGACAGATGGGAGTAGAGAGGTTTCTAGCTGGATGGCATCCCCAACAATATTTAAGTGTTACAGTATGAGATTAAATACCCATGATCCTAGCTCTTCTCTTGAGCAAACATACTTGGTCAGATCCAGATTGGAAGCTAGAGGTTTTTCTTTTGTTTATGCAAAAAGGCAAGATTTGTGTAAGAACTCTGCTTAATAGCAGGTGCATCAAAATGTATCATTTCATTGAACACCTGGTGGGCACGAGAAAATAGTCTTTTCTCCCTAACCAAGATTACTCTATAGGTTGTTTCTTTGGGTATGAATGGCTATTAGGTCAGCAGGAATGGGCAACATGCCAGAGCAGTGGGAAACTTCCTTTATTTTGTCACGGGTACAACTCTATGAATGGTCTGTGGAAGGATATGTTAAATTAGCATGTTATCCAAAGAATCAAAGAGAAATTGATCAAAGTTAAAAATTATTTTGAAAAAGTCATTCCTTATAGTTAAACGGAATAGAGAACAAGAGTGAGTTCAATAAAGTAAAGGTACACTTTTCCAGATTAATGTTCTCTTTCATGTTCCTTCAGCAATTTTCCATACCCACCATTTATGTGACTTCTCTGTGAGACCAGTTAGCATCAGTAAGATTCATCAATACGCCTCAGATGTCCAGCATCTTCCTCTTAAAACAATTCATGCAACCTAAGGCACACCAAAAAGATGAACATACCTGAAACTGATTTTAGGGCTTTGATGCTGTTCTCTTCTTGGCATGTCCTGTGTGCAAACTCCTTCTTACCAACCCACATAATTGGCTTGCTGTTTCAGTTTCTCATGGTGAATCAAGAAATTTTCAGTCCAAATGTTTTTCAAAGATGTTTCTCATTATTGGAAGAAACATTAGGTGCTAAATTTATCAGTTTACTGTTTATTTCTAAGAACTCTCATATGCTTAGACCAGAATAAACAAAGTATGTTTATAAAAAATATATAAATATTATTAAAATCTTAACTAGGAAATCCTTACTTGGCAAAGTCAGACGTTGAAAGCCACATCCCAAGATCAGAGGGATTAGAAGGTAAATACCCGAGGAAGAGGAACAGAAAATATCACAATAGAAATCGTCAGTTGTAAAATCTGACTTTGTTCACTGAATGTAGTAACTAAATATAAAAGTGTAAAATATAAAGGAGGAGGACCAGAGGTGCCTGGATGGCTCAGTCCATTAAGCATCTAACTCTTGATTTCAGCTCAGGTCATGATCTCAGGGTTGTGAGATCAAGCCCTGTGTCAGGTCTGATTGAGTCTGATTGTCGCTCTCCCTGTGCTCCTCCTCCTGCTCTTTCTCTCTCTCAAGTAAATAAATAAATAAAATATTTTTTCTTTTTTTAAATATGTTATTTATTTATTTGACAGAGATCACAAGTAGGCAGAGAGGCAGGCAGAGAGGCAGGCAGAGAGGCAGGCGGAGAGAGGCGGGGAAGCAGGCTCCCTGCTGAGCAGAGAGCCCAATGCGGGGCTCGGTCCCAGGACTCTGGCTGGGATCAGGACCTGAGCCAAAGGCAGAGGCCCAACCCACTGAGCCACCCAGGCACCCCAATAAATAAATAAAATCTTAAAAGAAAAAAGAAGAGGACCAAAGAGTTACTCTTAATCAATGAAGGGTGAACAGTCTAATTAGACTGTTCTATTTAGACTGTAATTTCAAGACTATTTAGACTGTTCTATTTAGACTGTAATTTCCAATTAGACTGTAATTTCAAAAACATCAACACAGAAATCTCCTTAATGTCATCCTTTCTCTGTGTTTTTCTAGAGCTTTTGTACTGATCACTTATAGCCGTGGTACTTACCGTCTGGCCAATCATGGGAGTTGAAAGAAGTGGGACTTTCTTAGTGAGGAAACAATGACTATTGAAGCAAATGGACCATGGAGTAAAGAACTGTAGAATTTATCTCATGAATTAAAAATTGCTGCCTGGCCTCTAGTCTATAGTGAAACAATGGGGTGCAAATACATATACAAGAAGTGTCTCTGTGCCTGTGTGTTATTGGGCTCAAAGAAATAGAATATGAATGAGTTCTGAGTGGGGCCAGGGAGATCATGGAGGGCTTTGTTTTAAGTAAAAAAGGAGCCCTTTGAAAGAATTAGTCTACAAAAGCACACATTTCAAGAAGAGTATTTTGAGAAATTCAGTAATGACTGGGCTAAATATAGAACTATTAATTTCAGTGGCAATGGGAACATATCAAATGTATAATATGAAAAGCTGCACTTTGCAATTTTAGAAGACGAGCAAAAGAACTCTACCCAGTAACATAAATACTCAAAAATGCAATAATAGAGCCATATAAACATTTTTCCCTAAATTTCTACTAAAACAGTTTTCCTTTTTGAGTGATGCAGAGATAATATGAATTTTTAAATGTTATTATAAATATTGTATCTAAAGTATTTAAAAAAACAAGATAAATGAAAGGAGAATTTGGCCTAAATTTTTACTCTCTTCAAAGATGTAGCCCTAAAACTTACTACTCTCAAAGCAGTGATGAAAAAAAGAGGAAATTGTACCTTGTAAAATTTTGAATCAATGAAATATGCCATTCCTCTGCTTCCTATGTTCCCTTTCTAGCTACTCATTCTCAAGCCCTTTCAATGCTTTCAATAAGCTCATCCAAACTTAATACCTTAAATAATGGTGTTCCTCAAGGTTCCACTCAGAACTCTGTTTAAATTTTATACTTGGTTTATATACTCTACATTTATGAACTGCCATCCATGCTGACTTGGGTATCTCACAGGGATCTCAAATTCATTGTGATCATTTATGACAGATATTACCATCCATCCTGTAGTCCAAGCCAGAAAACTGTGCCATTCTATAAAACCCCCCTTATTTTAGTGTCATACACTATCAAATACCAAATGATACCAATATTATCTCCTACACATTTCACAAATGTTTCTTCTTCTCCTTCTCCTTCTGTTTTTCTCCTACTATTACCATTATGCTAAATAAAGCTATCATTATCACTAGCTTGAACAATTGCTGCATAACTTTATCTCTGTTCAGTAGATTCAAACCAATCTATTATCAATTTGGTAGAAAGAGTGAGCTCATAAAAAAATGCTCTTATAAGGACATCTGGGGGTGGGTCATAATAAAATGGCTAGAGTCAGAATTTCTCTCTTGCTATTAACATCTATAAAATTATTCAGTGTATAAGAAGTAACTAATTAAAGGGATTAAATAAACCCAATAAATGGCTCAGAAACTTGAGGTAGGGAAAGCACACAAGTATTCTTCCTGCAGGTGGTTTCATGCTGTAACGTGGAGAAGTGAAGCCCAAACAAAGAGTGTTGATCTCAGTGGATGAAAGAAATAGAATCTGAGGGGTAGAAAGTCGAGGCTGCTAACGGTTGCTGAAATTGGCAGGTCCGGCCATGGGAAGCAGAGAGATGAAGAGAAAGAGCTCTACAAGTCTTAGGAGTTTTACTCATGTCATTGTCCAGATAGTCTGCGGAACACACTTTGGGAAAATCCTTTGTGTAATTTTTTGTTGTCGTTAACTACTGGTTTCCATAGAGAACCTCAGAGAGGTAAAGTAGCTTGCCTGATATTAAGTAAGTAGTGAGTGATGGGTACAGCTGTGGATCCAGGTACCCGAGATGCCTTTGGAGTCAGAAGTCTCCGATATAGATCAGTACAAATGCAGTACAGGATCACAATCTGAAAGAGTATTACCAGAGACACATCTCTTGGCATCCTAGCTACTGGTGCATGTGACGCTCAAGACTGTATTTTCATTATTTAAAAGTCTGTGGTCTTCATGAGTATATTCTTCTTCCTTGCTTATATTGCATTATTGATTGGTTTCACATTTAAGTGGAAACACTAAACAATTGCTTTTGTTAACAAGAGAAAATGCCTTTTAGAGATCCAATTTAGCTTTGACTAGCTTATAGGATACTGATGACATTAAAGGCTAAGTAAAATACAACAGAGGATATCTTTGTTTTTCCACCCTCTCTAATATATCATTAGGTTTCATTAAATTATTGCAAAATGGTACAAAATGAATTTTAGAGTTAGATATGTATCTAGTACTGAGAAAGTAGTATTTTTCAAATAAAATTTTAATATTAACCATAAATGATTACTTCTTCAACTCGCTGTGGACTTCAGTAGGAGTTTCTCAAAAACAATTTTTTTTTTTTTTTGTCAAAAAGAGTTTCAGATTCATCCTTCTTTTTTTTTTTTCCTCTGAAAAATGAACAGTATTCTTTCTTGAATGAAACTTCCTGGTATACCATGGTTTATATAAGATGAAAGTTACAGATACATAATGTTTTATGCACTTGAGATATGTAGATTAAATTTCATTCTGTATTGCTTTCTTCAGGGAGCTGTTTTAAAGTTCTATTTAAAATATGATTTGGGGTAAATACTTGCTGTGTCCTTGTAGTTAATGATACATTAACTAGCTCAAATTTTACATTATTTAACTTATTTTTAAAATTCTCTCTAGGTAATATGTAGACTTTAAGATTACAAGAAACACACACACAGGTGCCTGAATGGCTCAGTCGGTTAAGGTTAAGTGTCTGCCTTCTGCTCAGGTTATGGTCCTAGGGTCCTGGGATTGAACCCTGCATTGGGCTGTCTGCTTAGGGGGAAGTCTGCTTCTCCCTCTCCTTCTGTCCCTGCCCACCTGCTCCTGTGCACTCTCTCTCTCTGTCTAATAAATAAATGAAATCTTAAAAAAAAAAAAAAAAGAAACACACACACATATACATATGCGCAAACAGGGAGGTTGAAATCAATTATTGCAGTAATGGTTTGAGACTCCCAAACTAATGCTAATCTATCTGGTATCTTTGGATTAAAAAAGATGTCCTTCCCCAAAGATAGTTACCTCCCTATCTGTTAGGAAAATTGCAATAAAATTACACATCTACGATATGTACTTTGTACACACAGTCTAAGTGCTTGCTATAACTGAGGGCTGTAGAATCTGTACAACCATAGATAGCTGGAGTTACTGATTCTCTACTCCCTTAAAGCCAAACTTCACACAGTATTTGATTGATTTGTACTCACTTTCTACCTTGTTATAGCTTTGTTTTAAGATGTTTTCTTATGTGAGGCAAATTGTGTTTTACTTTTCCAGCTGGCCATTTTTCTACCCTGATTATCAAAGGTTAGCAGTCAAATGCCTTTTTTGGTCACAAACAAAATTAAAACTCTGAATTCCCAGCATTCCAGGTAGTGTCCTAGATAGAGCAGTCTGTAAAATTTTACTTGAAACAAACACAAGAAATCTTAAAGGAAGAGATCCAGATGGTTCTTCCTGGATGTGACCACGCTTTAAGAGACTGTTTCTTTGCTTTGCACACTTTATATTTCAATAGATACATTAAAAAGCCTTTCACAGTTGCCTAAAAAAATCTGAATATTTCGGAGAGTTACAAAATAAGAATAGTCCTTTAGTCACTATTTTCAGGTTAAAAAGGAGCAATAATTGTTAATATGCTATTCTATTGCCTATTCCAAAATTATCACAGCTTTTATAAATCCATCAACAGTTGTCAAGATCCCTATCAGAAACCACCTATAATTCATAAACCTAGATATAAATTTGAAGGCCCCTTGGACATACTCGGTTTGACTGAGCAGAGCATGGAACTGGCCTGAAGTTCTATCCCACTGAGATATATTCTTCTATAGTCCATTTGAAACAGGGAAAGATAGTGAATTTTAATAGACATATTCTCATAAAACCAATGATCTCTTATGTGTGATAGGAAATAAACTGGAAAAAACCACTGAGCTATTAAATGCATGCAAAATGTACTACCACTGGGCTCAAACCTCTTCAAGTCTTCATGCTAAAAATCATGTAAATTTCCTATTTATATATTTATTTATTTTTTTTAACATTTATTTATTTCAGAGAGAGAGTGCAGGAGTGGGAGGAGCAGAGGATGAGAGAGCATCTCAGGCAGACTCTGTGCTGCGCACGGAGCCCAATCGATGGAGCAGGGCTCAGTCTCACAACCATGAGACCATGACTGAGCCAAAACCGAGTTGGACACTTAGCCCACTCTACCATCCAGGCACCCCTTTTTCTATTTAAACCTCTATGAAATGTAAAGTTATATTGAAAGTGTACACACTTCAACAGATATGTATATCAGTTTAATTCAACAGATACGTATATCAGAAGTAACATTTTTAACGTTGTAGTCTATGAGGGAACAGTTGAGTGACCACTAGTCAGTGTCTTCGCTTAAGCAAGCCACTAACTTGATCTTGGTCTAAAATATTCTCACCTGTAAGAAGAAAGTACTAGGCTTGCAATGGTTGACTCTAGCTCTAAGCTTCAATTAATTAAAGTCTTCTGTAGTATCTAGCCAGCAGCTGCCATTGGGGGAAAACAAGTAGGATGTTCATGAGGTTTTTCTCTTAAGAAGGTGTTAGATGGTCATTTCCATTTCACTGGGGCAAATAGCTGCAGAGGCAGAATAACTGAACTGTAGGATTTTATTTTAGAGATCATTAACCCAGTGCCCTGATGTTATAGACAATGAAGGCCAGACCGGCTGGTGGTCTGTGTGATTCTTTCAGGATCTCAAGTCTTAACTTCCAGGCAACACTTAACTTTAAAAGGAGATGTGTGTCACTCAGCATCAGGGAAATACAAATCAAAAACCACAATGAGATATACCTCACACCAGTCCGAATGGCGAAAATTAACAAGTCAGGAAATGACAGATGCTGGCGAGGATGCGGAGAAAGGGGAACCCTTCTAGATTGTTGGTGGGAATGCAAGCAACTCTGGAAAACAGCGTGGAGGTTCCTCAAAAAGTTGAAAATAGAGCTACCTTATGACCCAGCAATTGCACTACTGGGTATTTACCCTAAAGATATAAATGTAGTGATTTGAAGGGGCCCGTGCACCCGAATGCTTGTAGCAGCAATGTCCACAATAGCCAAACTATGGAAAGAACCTAGACATCCATCAACAGATGAATGGATAAAGAAGATGTGGTATATATACACAATGGAATACCATGCAGCCATCAGAAGAAAGATATCTTGCCATTTGCGATGACGTGGATGGAACTAGAGGGTATTATGCTTAGCGAAATAAGTCAGTCGGAGAAAGACAACTCTCATATGATCTACCTGATATGAGGAAGTGGAGATGCAACATGGGGGGTTTGGGGGGTAGGAAAAGAACAAATGAAACGAGATGGGATCAGGCAGGAGACAAACCATAAGAGACTCTTTTTTTTTTTTTTAAGATTTTATTTATTTATTTGACAGAGATCACAAGTAGGCAGAGAGGCAGGCAGAGAGAGAGAGGGGGAAGCAGGCTTCCCGCTGAGCAGAGAGCCCGATGTGGAGCTTGATCCCAGGACCCTGAGATCATGACCTGAGCCGAAGACAGAGGCTTCAACCCACTGAGCCACCCAGGCACCCCCCATAAGAGACTCTTAATGCCACAAAACAAACTGAGGGGGGCCAGGGAGAGGAGGGTAGGGAGAGGGTGGTGGGGTTATGGACGTTGGGGAGGGTATGTGCTATGGTGAGTGCTGTGAAGTGTGTAAACCTGGCGATTCACAGACCTGTACCCCTGGGGCTATTAATACATTGTATGTTTATAAAAAATTAAAATATTTTAAAAAAGGAGATATGTGGGTGATGACTTTTGTCTAATAAGAATAATTGCAAGGTTTCCCTCTATAAATGTCATCACCCCAACCTATTTGGCCTGTTTCTCTTTGGATCAAGAAAAAAAAAAATCCCATAATTACATTCCTATCTCTTTAGCAGGTCGGAAGGAAAATTAAGATCTTACATTAAATTATATTGAACATCCCCAGTGTGTTAAAAACTTGCAGTATGGAAAAAATCACTCTCTCCGTGTAGAGTACAAAGAAAAACTTTAAGTTTGCCATGTGCAAAGGAGGCTGAAATGCTGGACTAGGAACCATGACCTTTAGAACTCCATGGAGGAGCACCTGGGTGGTTCATTTGTGTAAGTATCGGACTCCTGGTTTTGGCTTGGTCATGATCTCATGGGTCATGATCTCAAGGGTCCTGGGATTGAGCCCCGTCTCAGGCTCAGTGTTCAGTGGGATGTCTGCTCCAAGATCTCTCCCTCTGCCCCTCCTCCCACTTAGTCTTTCTCTCTCTAAAATAAATAAATAAAACAAAAAAAAATTTAGAATGCCATGGAGATTATTTTTTTCAACTTTCCCAAAATGATCCTGGGATCCTAACAGTATATCTTAATTTCCTTCCTCCCCTTATCCTTCCATTTAGTAGTGAGATAAGCACAGTATTTCATACCTATTCTTATGTTAATTAGTATCCAAGATAAAAGTCCTTAGAGCCATTTTTCCCATCTACTAATTCTTTCTCTACTCTGGTCATGATGCTTAATAGAGGCATTCCATTCTCTTTTCTTCTGACAGAGTGTTTTTGATTTAATGTATTCAATGCTCAAGGCCCTATCAATTCTATTATTTTTCTCCAGTGTTGCAAAATATTTTTATTAATCTACATGGAAACGTACTCCACTCTTTGCCATACTACAAAAGGACTTTTCCTTGACCTCATGGTACCCTCTGACTACTGCCCTCATTGACACTGAACTCCTTAGAAGAGTCGTCTCTTCTCAATGTTACCTATTCCCAACCTGCAATTCAGACTTTTTCAATTTTCTTATCTTTATCAGGATAATCTTTTTTTTTTTTTAAAGATTTTATTTATTTATTTGACAGAGACCACAAGTAGGCAGAGAGGTGGGGGGGTGGGGAGCAGGCTCCCTGCTGAGCAGAGAGCCCGATGCGGGGCTCGATCCCAGGACCCTGAGATCATGACCCGAGCCGAAGGCAGAGGCTTAACCCACTGAGCCACCCAGGCACCCCATATCAGGATAATCTTTAAACAAACAGCAAACATAGGTTCTAATATAACAAACACCACGTACCAAAAATGAAATATAACAATTGTTCGTTTTTGCTGTTTTCCACATATGTGTTTTTCCAGAAATTACATCATTATCCTCTTTATACTTCTTACTGATAACATTTTCCTTTTTCCCCTATTCAAATATCGGTGCTTATCCTTACTGTATGTTTATTTTTGACACAGTATATATCCATGTATTCCTAAATTGTATATGCATGTATATAAATGTATAATTAATTTGTGTATTTGTAACATTTACATAAATAGCATCATACTTTTTATCCATCTGCTTGTGTTTTAGTTATTCTTGACTATTTCCTCTTTCATTACGGATTTTGGCAAGAGCTTATCAATTTTCATGAAGAAAAAAATCTCTGGATATTTTTGATTGAAATTATCCTGAATTTATAGATTAATCTGGAGTAAATGAACATCTTTATTAGCTAAATTCCTAAGTACCTTACAGATTTTCTTGCTATTTTTGAAGGGAATATTTTCTAGACTTACATTTAAATGGTTGTTGCTGATACATAGAATGCTATTGACTTTTTTACAGTGAATTTATATGCAATAATTTTGATGAAAAACATAATTAGCTCTAATTTGCTGTATACTTTCATGGATTTTCTATATAATTGATCATACTGTGTGGAAATAATGACAGTTTTGTTTTTATTTATAAGTTCTGTATTTCTTTCTTTATATGACTGTGTTTTAGAGATTGATTTTTTTAATGGTTATAGAGATGTTTGTATCCATTTTGTAGTTAATTTTAATCACTTAAATTTTTTTCTAGAAAAAGTCTCATTCTAATTCTATATTCTATATTCTATTGTTCTGTATTCTATATTCTAATTCTATATTCTATTTCTAATTCTATATTTGTTCAGTTTTCTTTCTCTGGCTTTTGAGATTGGCACATAGTTCATTTATTTTTAGTCTTTATTTTTTAACATTTCACATTCCAGGCTGTACATTTCTCACTAAGTACTTCCTGATTAACAACATCCCATGGATTTTTGTAACATAGTGCTTTTGTTGTAGGGCAGTTTTAAACATTTCCTAAATTTCAATTAAAATTTAGTTTCTGACACATGAGATAGACATTTATTTTGTTTTCAATGTGTGATTTCAACTTTCTTCTTAATTTTTTTTTTCATGACAATCTGGTTATAAAATAGGATTTATATACCAATTCTTGGTCATTTGAAACTTCATTAATGATAATTTAACAAATGTTTCATGTGTATTTCCAAATAATTAGTATTCTGTGATTATTGGCTGCAAGGCTCTACATGTGTCCATTCTGTCATGCTTCTTGTTTGTGCAGTATAGCCTTTTCATATATTTAGTGACTTTTTTGTTTGTTTGTTTGTTTTGGCCAGCTTAATCTATTTGCTTCTGAGAGGACTGTGTTGAAATTCCCCAATCTGAGTACTTATTTTTCCATTTCTTCTTGTGATTCTCTTTCTGCTTTTTTTTTTTTTTTAAGATTTTATTTATTTATTTGACAGAGAGAGAGAGAGAGAGAGATCACAAGTAGGCAGAGAGGCAGACAGAGAGAGAGGAGGAGGCAGGCTCTCCACAGAGCAGAGAGCCTGATGTGGGGCTTGATCCCAAGACCCTGAGATCATGACCTGAGCCGAAGGCAGAGGCTTAACCCACTGAGCCACCCAGGCGCCCCCTGTTTTTGCTTTATATATGTTAACTGTACACAAGTTTAGGTTTGTAATCCTAACATGAATTCATCCTTATAGTATTAAATAATTACCTCACAAATGCTCTATTTGGGGCACAGAGCTGGTTTGATTAGATATGAATATTACTGATCCAATTTCTTGCTGCTATTTTTAGTGTTAATAGTTGTGTTTTCTACTTACTATGCACAGAGGTATATTAGTAAGTGTTTAAAATCTGGCCCTCTGAAGCAAAAATCCTGATTTGTAGCATTTGCTTATTTCCCTGGTGTAAATACTGTCGACATGGCAGAATTGAAGCCACCACCATAAGGTTTGCAGTCGGGGGTATAAAGAGTTGTGCATGACCACTGTTGAGGGCTGGTGAGACTGTGAGCTGGCTCTAGCATATCATTGATAGTGCATTTTTTTTGCTTCCCTTTTTTTTTTTTTTTTTTTTGTATTGAGTACAGTTGACACAAAATATTGCATTACTTTCAGGTATGTCATACAGTGATTGGACTAGTTTGAACATTATGCTATGCTTACCACAAGTGTAGTTATCATCTGTCAAGATACAACACTATTACAGTATCCGTAGATATTCCCCATGCTGTGCCTTTCATTCCTGTCTTACTCTTTCCATAGCTGGAGGCCTGTCTCTCTCTGTCCTTTCCACCCATTTTACCCATCCCCCCCACCACTTTCCCAGGCAACCATCCATCTATTCTCTGTATTTACACGTCTGATTCTGCTAATTGTTTGTTTGTTTATTCATTTTTTAAATTGCACATGAGTGAAGTCATATGGTATTTATCTTGCTCAGTCTGATTTATTTTACTTATTTTGCTTCTCTTTTCTTGTTTCCTTCTTTTAATTGGATTAACCAGATTTTCTTACTCTCTTCTTTTCCCTTTCCTGGCATGCAAGTTATATATTTTATGTTGTTAACTTAGTGATTACCCTTGAATTTTTTAACATGCACTTGATTTAACAAACTAATCAGTATGTCTGTCTTCCTATTGAATAAGCAGTCTTTGGTTACTTTAATTCTGATCCCTTTTCCCTACTTTCATGTCATTTCTGTCTTGTATTTTAGTTCATGCTTTTTAAAAGCCTTTCCAAATTAGCCAAAATATCATTAATGGATAATTTTATTTTATTTTATTTTATTTTTATTTATTTTTTTTTTTAAAGATTTTATTTATTTATTTGTCAGAGAGAGAGAGAGCGAGGAGCGATAGAGCGAGCACAGGCAGACAGAGTGGCAGGCAGAGTGGCAGGCAGAGGCAGAGGGAGAAGCAGGCTCCCTGCTGAGCAAGGAGCCCGATGTGGGACTCGATCCCAGGATCGCTGGGATCATGACCTGAGCCGAAGGCAGCCGCTCAACCAACTGAGCCACCCAGGCGCCCAATGGATAATTTTATACTGTATTGTCCTGTGTCTACTTGAGTTGTCATTATCATGTATATAGCAACAGTTTTCAAACTATGTTCTTTGGATCCCACTGAGATCATAGAGGTGTCTTGGAGGCTGCTGATGAGGGTATGATAGAGGTCACACTGGCAATGTTCCATGTTTCCATCTCAACTCTAAATGTCTGCCTCTTTTTGCCTATGTGTTTTCTTCCTAATACTCTTTTTTTTAAAATTTAGGTATAACTAACATATATAATAAAAATCACAGATTTTTGTATAGTTTTGACAAATGTGTATACGCCCACTTAACCACTACAATGTGAAAGATAAAGTCACCGTTCAATATCAGAAACAGATACACACACACACACACACACACACACACAAAATGAACTTACTGCTTTTTAAGGTGGGGCAGCTCTGCTGGTCAGCCACTTTCTAAGCAGAGCAGAGTATCAGTCTTATATAGCAAGTTTGGGAAGCATGAAGCTCAGTGATCACTGAAGTTTGGAGACAGGAGTGATTTAACATTATTGTACATAAATGGTTATTTGGATAAGCCTGTTGTCGATTGCCTAGCACTTACAATCGTGTTCACTGGAATGAATCTCTTTCTCATGGGCTACCTTTCAGAAGTGAAAGCCTTCTGCTGGTTGTTTGGCTTGTATAACCATATTTACTGAAGTGAGTTGTCATTGGTTGAGTAAACAAATTTAAAACTGGCTCCAGTGGTTAATTTTTCGATGACTAGAAAGCTGTCACTTCTTTATTAAGGAAGTTAAAAATGAATTGTGATTCAACTATATTTCAATAATAACATTTTCTTAAAAATGATTTCTTATTGCTCTATTACCTTGGCAACAGAAGATCAGTGTTTTTTTAGAGGGTAGGCAGTTTTTTACTCATGGTACCCCCTTTGGTTCTTTCACAGCCCAGTAGAGTGAAGACCATCATAAATTGCTCACATCTTTACCACTGGTGTTGATTCTCCTTGAAGATGAGATTTGTTTGCAGATCTTTTTTAAGGTGAGGTTTATTTGTGAAGGTGTGATTTCTGGTTTGATTATTGGTCAGCATGATCGTATGCTGCTTTTGTCTTTGTGCTTTTTGTTGAATCATCTACCAGGGCAGAGACTATATACAGGCACTTAACATTTATGGAAAACATATATCAAATAACTGTAAGAAAAACAAAAGTAACTGTGGGGCAGAAAGGCACTGTAGAATCAATCCATGGTTTTCCAGGCTTGATTATAAAAGCAGATCCGAGTGACTCTCTAAGTCTACTTTATTGAGATAGCCAAGTAGACTTTCTTTTTCACCTAGATACAGGTTGATTGATTTCATGGCTCCTGTTAATTCAGATACAATAAGGTATGCTAACAAGGGCATAGATTTTCTCTAGGTAGCTAAAAGAAAATCCTATGTTATTCAATTATTTTTATAAGGAATTTGAACTTACTTTTGTGTGATGTTACTTATTGCCAACTTTTCAGGTTATGCACAAGACTTTTTTGCCCACGTTACCTAATTCCTCTATGATCTGTTCCACTAGTTGTTATTTCTCCACAAAGGATTTCATACCTTTAGGCTCTTTGTAAGTCCAAAATCCAACAGAAGATACTGAGGAATCATCTACTGGAGTAACCTAACTGATAGTCTTCTTAGAGGACAAAATACTTGGTTCTGTGTAAACATTGAAGAGCCTTTATTTTCTCCTTGAACAAAGAACACAGGAGCTGCTTGAGAGAACAATTTTTGTGAAGCTGTAAATATATTGTCTTTAGGATTTTGTTAAGACGAACAGTCAATTTGGTATCCTAACTATATCCCCTTCTCATGCTCTCACTGTGTATTATCTACAAGAAAGTCATTATTAACAAAGTCAGTGTAACATACCTTTATATATATAGTTTTTCAAATTGGGTGACCAGCAATAGCTTAGAGTAGCTATTAAAGAGTTGTGATGGTGATTAACTATAGGATATCTTAAATATAAACAAGTTTGTATTGTTATAAGGGAAACATGAAATAAATCACAAGATTATAAAGTTAAACTTGAAAGAAATACAAATAAAAGGTTAATGAGCAAAAATATGCAAAGGAGAGTAGAATAAGGGGTGGTTTCAGGTATTTTGGAGAATTTGCTTCTGATGGGCTTGACTGTGATCTCTGTACTCTGTATAGTCATTGCTTACTCTGAGGATCTTGGGTCAGCAGTAGACGTGTGTGGTGTTTTCTGAAGATCTCCTGTGATTAGAACTTGATTGGTATAACTTACCCATTCTCTTAAGATCTTTGTGCTTTTCTAGAGGTTTCACAATAATGAAGACAGTGAATTTTTTTTTTAAATTTATTTATTTGACAGACAGATCACAAGTAGGCAGAGAGACAGGCAGAGAGAGAGGAGGAAGCAGGCTCCCAGCTGAGCAGAGAGCCCGATGTGGGGCTGGATCCCAGGACCCTGGGATCATGACCTGAGCCAAAGGCAGAGGCTTAACCCACTGAGCCACCCAGGCGTCCCGACAGTGAATATTTTTAAACAAGGGACAAATCCTTATAGATTCAGTGAATACCTGTGCTGATAGAATGGTCCCCTTTTACTGGATAGAGTAGTTAGAATGTAGTACATAGTGAATGGAACATTCAGTATCTTTTAGCCACCATCTATGCTGTGGCTATTTTAACAAGGGAATGTTCCAACTTTCCAGAAAATAATCATGCTGTTATTTGCAAATATACATCACCCAGAGGGAAGTCATTATATAAAATTCATCTGAAAATGCTTGAATATGGGTGCTTGCATGGTTCAGTGGGTTAAGCATCTGCTTTCAGCTCTGGTCATGATCCCAGAGTCCTGGAATGGAGCCCCACCTCAGGTTCTCTGCTCAGCGAGGAGCTTCCTTCTCCCTCTGCCCCTCCTCCCCTGCTCCTATATGCTCCCTTTCTCAAATAAATAAATAAAATCTTTAAAAAATGCTTCAATAGGGGTGCCTGGGTGTCTCAGTAGGTTAAGCCTCTGCCTTCGGCTCAGGTCATGATCTCAGGGTCCTGGGATCCAGCCCTGTATCGGGCTCTCTGCTTGGCAGGGAGCCCACTTCCCCCCCCCTCTCTGCCTGCCTCTCTGCCTGCTTGTGATCTCTGTCTCTCTGTCAAATAAATAAGTAAAATCTTAAAAATAAATAAATAAATTTTAAAAATGCTTAAATATTTTCTCAGAGAAGGTTCCAGTCTCATCTTGCCTGTACACTTTTTCCAGGATTATGTTAGCTACAGATAAGGCTATATTTTGTTATCCTTATATATTTTCACTACCAGTGTTTACTAGCATAGTCATTTTGTCTTTACTGTGATGGATCATCTTATGGAGGATTTTGACAACTGTTCAGGTTTTATCCGATACTACCAGGTGGCCATCCTGGCTTTCCCAAATCATAGCCATATGGATCTTTCAATATGATGGTTCCCCGTGTTTCTTTTCAGAATTTAGGACACAAGTTTAGCATAACTATGGTGGAATTTTGAACCTCTCCATGGATTTGACTTTATTTTTTATAAGAGGTTTTTATGTAATGACTTCAGGCGGGGCAGACTGTTTAACAGGATGATCTGTTAAACATGTCCTCTGTGTCCTCTGTGTGTATGGGGTGGAGTTAGTGATTTGAGATGTCTTAGAGAGGGCAGTCATTGGGGTTGGTCACATGAGTGGATCTGACTTCTGGTAAAGAACTGAACCCTACAAGATGGCATAGACTTACTATTGTATGTTCAACTTGATCTTCTTTTAATTTTAAAAATAAAGCAAGCCACTACTAGCACAACAATAAGAACAAAAACAGCAAACCAGGATTTGGTTAGAAAATGTCCAAATGATCAGTTCTTGTCATGGAACACCTAGAATTTAGATACTAATCGTGAGATTTTCCTTCATTGGGCAGGGTAAAAGAATTGCTGGGCTGAGGATGTTACATCAGTGCAGGTGGTACCATTATGGTTGAAAGGGGATCAAAGTATGATAGATGAAGATTTCTTTTACAACCTTAAGGCTGTAATTTCTCTAAGATTAAAATGTGTCAGAGTTTAAGAGACTCATAATTTAGCTCAGAAAGTATGCAGAGAATGAATATAAATGCATGTGATTTGGAAAGGATTATATATATATATATATATATATATATATATATATATCTATCTTTCATTGGGAATGACAGCCTGGTATGCTTAAAAGAAATTGTAAAAGGTCCCCGTAGTCTTCTGTTTGGCAAAAATCTCTAGAACATAAAGTAAACAATAATGATATTCTACTTATAATGAGCTCACAAACCTCGCAGATATATACGAGTGTACAAACATACACAGTGTTTGATAACTGAGAAGTTTTTTCTCATTTTGCTATTTGATTATTCAGGAAAGAAGCATATTTTCCACTGTTAATTCACTTCTCATGAAATTATAAAGAATTGTTCAGATTATAGAGATGTATCATGCTGCTATAGCATTTAACCCACATATTTGCATAAATTCTTGCTCTCCTTGGAAATATTAATAAATGTACAGATCTTTCTAATGAAACCACTGTAAATCTCTGTTTTCTAGCTTTAGTAAATTTTATATTTTAAATTGTTAGTCTTAAGCTAATAAAATTGCATATATGTATGATAGCAGTGTACATTTTACATTTGACAGAGCTTAAATTTTTTTGATATGCATATTATTTACCCTCCCCACCCCCAAACAAGAACAAAATAAGTGACAACCACAAACACATAAAGTCTAAATTGTTAAAGCAGTTTGGGAAAGCAATGTCCTTTTTTCTTTATAGAAAAATTAGAAAAATCATCATAATTTGTAATACAGGGATTCTTCTACTTTGTAAAGCATACATTTTTATGAATAGTATTTGAATAATTCTAATTCTTTCACTGCAAATATGCTTCAAAAATCAATAGCAATGATTACTTAATGTCAAAATGTGTTAGTGAAACAATGTCATCGTATCATAAAAGAATTTTGGGTGCCTGGGTGGCTCAGTTGGTCAAGCGACTGCCTTCAGGTCAGGTCATGATCCCAAGGTCCTGGGATCGAGCCCCACATCTGGCTTTCTGCTCAGCGGGGAGTCTGCTTCTCCCTCTCCCTCTGCCTCTGCCTCTCCCCCCTACTCCTGCTCTGTCTCTTGTTTTCTCTCTCTCAAATAAATAAAATCCTTTTTTTTTTTTAAAGAAAATTTTTAACATTTTCAGTCATCTAGCTCAAGATTTCAGAATCTTTTACTCTGGACTTCTTCGTGTCATGGTGAAAATATGAAGATCTAAAAGCCTGATTGTGCTGCTGTAGGGTGGGTGGGATGGCAGTCCTCAACAGGGAAGCACAATTTGAAAAGCTTTGGTCCAAAACATTCAAGCCTCAGCTAAAAGGAAAATGCATGGATAAAGTAGTGTTAGCAAAAGTTCAGTGCCTGGAAATTATTGCTGAGGCATCTATAATTCATTAGAAAAAGTTTAAATTTCAGTAGCTTATGCATATGGGGGAATTGTGATAGAGGAAGGAGACAAATGTAAAAGGAATGAATTTTCTTTGGTGCAGATAGAGTTAATTCATCACAAGCCAGTATCAAATTTGCTCAGTAAAATTCATAGACTGAGATCTTCATACCATAAATCCCCAATCCTGAGTTATGTTAGAGTTCCCAAGTCCTCCCCCCACCAAATAAAATTCAACAAGTGATTTAGTATCAGTGACTAGTTCCTTAACTTGAAATTGTTTCTCAGATTACTTGGCATGTTGCCAGTTGCGTGGCACAGCACGATTAGGTAAATTTGGATGTCACCTCAGATATCAAGGTGAAGAAAATGGCATACAGGACATTGCTGGCATGTGAGAGGACAGGGGGGCAGGGGATGGCAGTGCAGAGGAACATCAGAGTGAAAGAGTCCAGACAGAAAAGAGAGGTCAGCTCAGCAAAGCACTATGGACAGACCACAGTGGGGTTCAAATCTTGGATTCAAGAAATGCACTTTGGCCTATTTCCTACTTGGTTCCTAATAGGTAAAACAAAACAGGGATAGTAATTGTAGCAGCCTGGTAGGGTTCTATTGTGAATACAGAAGACAGTGTGAGATATCACCTCTCTTATACAGGAGACAGACAGTGTGAGATATCACCTCTCTTATGGCTCCTAACCACAAGGAAGGCAGAAAGACTGAAACAGGACTCAAGAGCTTTGGAGATAAATTTCACTCACTTTGCAATTTTGTGTAGGCTTGACTCCGTCCCAAAGTAGAAATATCAGAGAACTCTGTTTTCTAGTATCAAATGCAGTGGGGAAGGAGGCAGAAGAATGTGGAGCTGATCTGGCAAAGTTGATGGATGATTCCCCAACTTGAAGATAATTAGGAAAAGAAAAGACAAGATCAAGAGTCTTTTCAAAGGAACCAGAAAAAAATTAAGTGCTTTGGTGGAACGGAAGGACTGCCACTGAGATATTTGTACATTTCTTTTCTGGAGAACTAATGGTCAAATCTTTAGATCAGGAGCTCAGGATGTGAGAAACCCAATGAACAGTTGTTTAGGGCATCCGTCTTCTGAGAAACCTAGATCCAGGCCTTCTGGCTCATCTCTATGGTAAGTAGTGTTTCCAAATGTCTTCAGTACAGAACTCAATGCCTGCTTGCTATGACTGCCCTTCAGTAACATCTCTTAGTAACTCATCAGGGATATAATATGTATTTCTCAGAAAACAGTTGAATGTTATTTATGAACTCTCATGATCCTACATTGGGATCAAAGAAATATTTGATAAGTCTGATATAAGAACTGTTATGGCACACAGCAATGCCAAGTTCTTCATGGCTTTGCTATTAAGAGATGCCTTAATTTGTTCAGTTTAAGAAGTCGTCTTACTTAGAAAGTGATTTAAGTCAATCCTCATTTTTTCTCTGTTCTACTGAAAAGTCCCCAAAGACATAAAAGGTAAGCCTGTTATCTGAAAAATTGACTGTTCAGCTATAACTCTATTTTAATAAAAACTGTATAACGTTGAGCTAAAAGAAATATATTCAAGGTCGTTTCCCCTGGGAGACATGAGGTTGAACTTAGGAGCAAAGGATTGCAGGAAACATTTAGACTAATTTTCCCATCTAGAGGGTTTACTGGAAAGCTGTACAGTGGGAAGTTAGAGAATTGTTTAGCACCCATTGCTTAGTATGGCTCTACTTCTTTCTTCTATCTCATACACAAAAATCCTCTGGTAAAATGACAACAGCTGAGTTCCATTGCAGATTAGGAATATTTAATGTTATCACCAAATGCTATAAATAGTAGCTTTTATTCTAAGAACAAAACTTTTTAAAATTTCATACATTTAGTGTTATGTTTGGAAAATGACTAAGGGTCTACAACCTGTTTGCTACTTTTTCTTTGGGAAATGCTCAACTTTAATGATATTTGCATTTGAGGACTCTGTGAAGGTGCTTGGGTAAAATGCTCACAAATGTCAGAATTCTTTTCTTTTTATCTTAGCATATGTGCTGCTGAAGCAAGCACAAATTTCCTTGTTTTGAAAACATCGGATACAATGTAGATATAATGCTTTTGCTCCTTGAGAATGCAAATATATATCTTGAAGGCACACAACAGAAATCACAAACATGAAAATCAGTATGATCAGTTAAGTCATACTGTGGTAAGACAATTGAAAATTATATTACTGTTTAGGAAAACGGTTCTGCTTGACAAGAGAACTAGAAAAAGCCCCTACGGGTCGATAGGGGAATAGGGACTCCCAGAGACATTCATTTAGAGAGTTGACCTAAAAAGGAAAAAAATTCTTTAGGGACTGTGGCAGGAATGAGTCTACCCCATACTTGTTCTGTTCAAAAACACAAAACTTGGATCCATTGCATATTTGTTTAAGAACTAGTCACTCTTCATAGAGTTAAGTGCTTATAAAGGTAGTTCCTCCTGAGCAAGGATTTTGTCTTGCATGTTCTTGTAACCTGTCTTATACTTAGGTCTGTACTTGTTATATGTGTACTTAGGCACTTTCTGATTTAAGACTTTATGATACCATTTCACCATTACTCCTCTTAACTCACATAGAAGTAGTCTTGATTCTTCTTTTCCTTTAAGGACAGTTTTCCTTTAAATAAATCAACTTATTCATACTATTACACACAGCAGAAAATTGATTATTCTCATTGAAACATTGCTTGTGCCATGAAAATTAAATGAGTCCCCTTAAGGAATCCTAGAAATAGGTATTGATTGACAAATGACAATAAAACCTCTAGATCAATAAAAGAAATCAAAATGTAAGACTCACAGTTAGATGTCATACTGATTAGAATATATATTATATGAAAAATGAACTCCAGAGTCTCCTTCAGTAGCACATACAAGTAGGTGCCTTGACAAAAGGAATGACCTAGTGGTTTCCAAAGGGATTTCAAAGAAATGAAAATTTTAAGATATAGTTATTTTGTTCAGAAAGAAGGGAGAATAACTTCCTTTTCTGCTCCCTGGTGTCATTGTAGGTAATTAGAAGAAGAAAGAATGAATATATTAATCTAAGCTTGTACATAAACACCTTGCTCGCTCACTCTCCCTTCTTCCCTCCCTTAATTAAGGTGGTGGTCTGGGATTAGGGAAGGTATTGGCCCTTTAGAAATAAGGTGGAAGGTATTCAGAGCTTCATTATTATTTAAGTACTCAAAGTTTCTCAGAAACAATGATATGAGCCATTTTCTTAGTCTACCTATAGGGATTGTTTGCTGTTTAGTGGTCAGGGTGCCTTAGTAAATATCCCCCAATGACCTACACTGTACTGTGACACGAGTGAGAAACAAGTTTTATTATAGTAATTATTTGTGGTTGCTCGTTATAGAAATTAACCTTTTCACACTAATACATGTGCCTATTATGTGTGAGTCACTGATCTAGGACCTAGGGATAGATCAGAGAAAAAAAAATATGTCCCTCCTTTTATAAAACTAGCCGTCCAAAATAAAGGGGAAGTTAGTGGACGAAGAAACAAATACAAAACATGCACTAGATGGAGTTAAGTTCTAGCAATAATGATAAAGCACAGTTAGAGAGTGATGTCAAGAAGCAATTTTATGTTTGAGCAGAGAACTTAAAAGAAGTAAAGAACCATGCATGTATGTGGAAGGCAAGGGGGGAAGATTCCAGGGAGACTGTTAATGACAGAGATGCTGGTTTGGGAGTGAGCCTGATGTGTTTGCGGAGGGGTAATAGAGGTCATGTTGCTGAGGGATCTTGTTGGAGAGAGATTGACTAGAAGTAAAGCCAAGGAAGTAGTGATGGGGCCAGGTCCCTTAGAACCTTGTAGCCCATTAGAAGGACTTTATATTTTACTTTAGTTGAAACTTGAGACCATGGGAAGGTCTTCAGGAAAACAATGGCATGTTATGCCTTAGGCTTTAGGGAAATCACTCTGGCTGCTTTGTGGAAAATAGAACAAAAGGAAACAACAGTAGAATTGAAAGGTTCCACTAAAAGACACATTCCCCTATACCAGATTTACTCTCTACCCTTTTCTACCGTATTCTATGCTTATGTGGCCTCTGTGGATCACATCAAAAGGCTCTATTGACAAATGTCAGAAAAGGGAGTAAATTCAGGATATTTATTCCTCAATCTTCCTTCCCAAGAGTGATTTACTCCAGCTGGCTGAATTCCTAAGTTAAGATTGAAATCCTGTCAAGCAACCCTCTCAGTCCTATAACAACAGCCCTCTTCCCTTCCCTCTTCAGGTTGAGGAGTGTGGGATTGAGCCCCATGTTTACCATCTCCTGGGTAGTGCTCTCCCTTGTGTTTCCCTTCCAACTTCTTGGTCAGTGGCTTGGACTAGGGTTATAGTGATTGACCTAGTGAGAAGTCATATTCCAGACATGTTTTGAAAGTAAAGTTGGCAAAATATCTGATGATTTGGATACGTATGTGTGAAAAAGAGGCAATGAAAAGTTAGAGAATAGGACAAAAGTATAAGGGCCTATTTAGAGCAGCTTCATCTGGTTAAACAGTGATTTTGTTGTTTATGCAGTAAAACTTAAACTGACCCTCCCCCCCCCCACCCCACCTCCCCACCCCACCAGGGAACTTACTTAAAAACAAGTCCCGGAAACCAGTCCCAGGTAACAAAGCCCAAATACAAGGGTGGGTCAGGCCAGGTGGAGGTATCCAATCAGTGGGGGCGCATACTGTCTCCCTAGCTACCAAGGAGTATGGGCCCCGCCCTTTGGGCGCCTTTTGGGCACCAGTTCTGACCAAGGTGATAGGCTAGTTGAAATAGCTACTAGGGTAAATTGTAATTCAATTGGCCACCCGTTTGTGACCTAGCATGACTGTGCAGCTTTCTCCGTGTGTTACAGTCTCATTGGTCACCTGTGTGTGGCCAGGCCCAACCACATGGCCCTTGCCATTTAAAAGTTAGTCAGGGGGCACCTGGGTGGCTCAGTTGGTTAAGAGACTGCCTTCGGCTCAGGTCATGATCCTAGAGTCCTGGGATCAAGTCCCATATCAGGATCCCTGCTTGGCAGGGAGTCTGCTCTCCCTCTGACCCTTCCCCTTATGCTCTCTCTCTGTCACTCTCATTCTCTCTCTCTAAAAAAAAAGAAAAAAAAAAAAGTTAGTCGGTAAGGCAGGGAGGGGTCACCTCTTTGTAAGAGATGGCCCTGGCTGGTCAGTTTGATTCTCTATGCTTGGTGCGAAATAAAGCTTTGCTTGACCTTCCCTTTGTATCAGTCTCGTTCCTTTGACCATGGCCCAACAAAAAGGAAATGTGTCTATTAGAATACCATTATCATTACTGCAAAAGAAGGGAATCATGGTGGTTTTTAGCATTCAGTGAAATGTTGTGGGGAGAAAGATCTTCCTCTGTCCTGTGGTCCTTCTAGCTGGACTTAGAATCAAAATGACCTGAGACAGATTAACAAGAGAAAATAAAATTTAATAGCATACATAGGAGGAATCCACACAGACATGAAATTCCAAAGAAAGTGAGGCAGCATGAAACTTATGTGAACTAAGGAGAGGGAGCGGTTCTGAAGACACAAAGGGGAGGAAGCCATTAGCAGGAAGGTGAAAAGATGTTTTACAAAAACAAAGTTTGCCCTATTATGCAGATAAGTTTCTTAGGTAAAGCAGAATCTGTTAATAGCTCTCCTTAACAATGTAAATTTAGGCAGTTGAAGATCAGGAAGAGAGCTTTTCCTGCATCTGCTAGGTTTTGATTACTTTTTTTTTTTATTATGTTCAGTTAGCCAGCATATAGTACATCATGTTTTGTTATAGTGTTCAGTGATTCATTAGTTGTGTATAACACCCATTGCTCACTCGATATAATGTTCATGCCAGAGTGGCCCATCTTGGGGCTGCCTGCCCTTGGTCCCTACATTGTTTGCCTGAAAACAAGCCCAGACAGATTCATTAATTCATTTGCCTTTTCATGTCATGTAATTAACTCTTAGCTGGCCAGTCCTACTCTTCTAGTCTAGTATTTTATTTAATGTGAACCTCAGGATATTAAAACAATAACATTTTAAAATAACTGTTTATTACGTACATCTTATATCTGTATACATTTTATTATATATTATATATATACATACATGCATGCATATTTTACTTTTATTTTCTTATAAAGTAAAAATTCAGTTTATTATCTGTTTATGACACAGTACACAAGAGGCAAAGTGCACATCATAGAATGCATTTCCAATTCCCTGGGATATTCCTTTCTTTGGCTCAAAGGAAAGACTAGATGTGAGAAGCAGGCAGTGCTTAGGCAACTGAAATAAAGATGGGGAGGGGGGCAGTAAGAACATTATCCTCACAGGGATGGGCATAAGGGGACTGTTAGTCACAGGCTATTTTCTAGAACTATTAGCTGGAAACAAAGGAGCACCCCTCCTGGATGCTCATGCCATTGTGGGCCTCAGTCATCCCCACCAGACAGGTATAAGCAGCACTTTCTAGTAGTCGCCCTTGGTGTCTTGCTGGATATGGTAGTTCAGGGACTTGTCATACTCGCTCTTGAATTGACACCTAATTTTTAACATGTCCACTTCACTTTCACTGCAAGAGACCATGATTCTAATCAAGACTTTATTGCAAGTCTCCTTGCCTTTCGTGGAATGGTCAGCAAAATACAGGGGCTTGTTCTGAATGCACTGGACTGATTCAGGAAAGCATCTTCCAGGTCTCCTTTAACCGTCTTCTTGAGGCTTTCCAGCATGTCATAAGGGCTGTTCTTTTCCTCTTCACCCCAGCATCATGGAGATCCCAGGCATCTTGGTCAATCAGTTCATAATCAATGACAGAGCCATCTTCTGCTCTTTTATGCTTTGCGAGGACAACCATCAGCTAGCAGAAGTCATCAGATATGTCAGAAATGATGTCCTTCTCCAGATTAGTCTTGTATATTTTCTAGTAGACTCTGTTAATTTTCTAAAACTCTTGGTTGGTCTTTGAGCATATGGTTTCAGTGAGGGAGTCCTCATCAGTTCCCAGCCTCATGGAGGCTTTGCATTGAGAAGCATTGTACTGAGCAGATGTTTTCAATAAACATCTCACAGTCTCCAGGTGGCCAGACAAGGCTGACTTCAGTACCAATATAAGCTCCTTGTTGGTCCTTCTCTGGTAGGTGAAGGCAATACCCTGTCTCAGTTCATTTCTCTGGCTGGTCAGATACTGACAATAATGAGCTCATCCACATCTTTGCTCTTGATGATTGTTTCAGTGTCAGAGCATCACGCTCAGCGTCCAAATTAGTGTGTGCTTTAACTAACCTGTGTGCACTTGGGGGCGTGATCATCCTTCAAGCTGAACTTGCAGAGAATTCTGTGAACAGCAGACATTTCGAAAGAAACTGGGCCACGTGTTGAGAGCTGTGAGCGTCCCTAGTTGTGCAGCCACGCACACATTTTACTGTTACATGCCTACTATATACGTACAACAACACAGCACAAAATGTATAGTTGTATATTTTTATATTTAAGTACATATACAACATTTATATACTTTATACATAGATACACATATAGAAATGTAGAACAAATGGAAGGAAATAAAAATAGAGTATTTAATAGAAATAAAAATATGCATTTGTCAGGAATGAGAAAAAAATGTATTTCTATATGCAACAACATGGACGCATCTCCATGTTATTGATGCTTGGCATAGAGAACATATGTTCCATGCTCCCATTTAAATAAAGTTCCAAGCAGACGAAACTAATCTGACTTCTATTACCACACTCTGATGAATGTTATTCCTTAGCATGATTAAACTACAACTTATGTATCCATACCATTATTGATGGATGTTTTGGGTTGTTGCCAGTTTCGGTTATCATAGAAAATGCTTGTATGAACATCCTTTGACATTTCTTATGGAGATTATATATGTCAGTTAAGTTTTCTAAAGGGTTGAGCCAATTTACGCATCTACCAGCAGTGCCTAAGAGTAACAGGTTTTCTAATTCCTCGCCAATACTTCATCTTATCAGTCGTTTTAATTATAGACAGCCTATATGGATGTGTATATTTCGCTCTGATTTTAATTTGCATTTCTCAGATGACAAATGAGATTGAGAATATATAATATGCATATTGGCTGTTTGGATAAACTGTTTTGTGAAGTGCCAGTTTGATTGTTGAGCTTGCAAATCTATAGCTTAGAAGAGCATAGGGCCCTAGGAATATTTTTATGGAAAATTTTGGGGCTTCTTCTCAATGGATCCTTCCTCTGCTTTACTCTGTCCCCCAAACCCCACCTACTTCAGCATCCCCAAATTAGATTTCTTTTTCTTCTACCCAGTGATACCACCACTCTGCTTGGCCTCTATTTTCCTTGTCCATATTCAGAAATATTTTTGGGGAGAAATCTTGGGTGAATATGAGCTAATATTGTGCTTTCTAACTTTCATAATTCTTAGGCCCATGTTGGTTGCCATCCTTTGCCTGAAATAGTTTATTATTGTATAGATATAATGGTAGTTTATGGTGGAAGGATGAGTCTGATACCAGTTACTCCACTGTGGCTGCAACCAGTGGTTTTCAAGTATTTTTTGTTATTCCATTTGTTCCGATTTTACTTTTATTCTTATTTTTTTAGTTTGTATGTTCTTTGGTGATTTTCTCAGGTTACCCTGGAGCTTATAACATTCATCCTTAATTTATTAGCCTGGAATATAAATTAGTATTTTTCCATTTTACGGTAATGATTGAATCTTCAACCTTTAAGCTGCATTTATTCCCCTCTAATCTTTATGTTATTGTTGCCATGTGTTTTCATTCTTCATATAGCTTTCACTCTGTGAGGTTTATCATTACTCTTTAGAAAGTAAATGATCTTTTATACTTATCTACATATTTATACTATCTAGTATTTTCTTTTTCCCTGTAGTTCTACTTTTTGATGTAAGATTATTTTCTTTCTACTGAAAAAAATCTCCTTTTTTGGTGTTTCTTTGGTGTTTCTTTAATTTTTTTCATATTTTGATTGCCTTATTTTTTAAAAGAATAGTTTCACAGAGCGTAGCCCTTTATGTTGGCATTGATCTTTCAGCATGTTGAGGGTGACTTTCTGTTGTCTCCTGGCTTCCATTTCTTCTGTTATCAGCAGTCCTGTTTCTGATCTGGTTTTTTTTTAATCTGGTGGTTTATAAGATTTTATCTTTTAAATTTTTTTTAAACATTTTTACCATAATGTATCTAATGTATCTAATCCTAAATAGGAGTTTCTTTTTATTTATCCTGCTTAGTGTTCCTAACTCTTTCTGACTCATTGGCCTAACTTGAAGGGAGTTTAACAATTTAACTACTAGACTTCTGTCCATTTTGAAGAAATCTGATCCACTGTGTCTTCAAAGCTTCTTCCCTGAAACTCTTCCTACCTCACTTCTGAAACTCCAACTACATGTATGACCTTTTTCTAAAGACCTTTTCACAGTGTTCCATATATCTTTTACTCTCTTTTATATATTTTCCATTATTTTACGTTCTTTATGTCAGTCCAAATGTTTTCTGCCCTCAAGTTCACTAATTCTTTTTTTTAAACTGTGATAACTGCATGCATTGATTCTTAAAATCCAGCCAATTTATTTTTAAGTTTTTGGGTTTTCTAATTTATTGTGCTCTCTATATTCTAGTTTTCTGGTGAATTATTTCAACTTATTATTTTTTTAACATGTTAACCACAGTTATTCTCTCTCTTTTTTTTTTTTTTAAAGATTTTATTTATTTGACAGACAGAGACCACAAGTAGGCAGAGAGGCAGAGAGAGAGGGGGAAGCAGGCTCTCTGCCGAGCAGAGAGCCCGATGCGGGGCTCGATTCCAGGACCCTGAGATCATGACCTGAGCCAAAGGCAGAGGCTCAACCCACTGAGCCACCCAGGCACCCCAAACATGTTAACCACAGTTATTCTCAAAGTCTGTGTCTAGTAACTTCAATAACTACGTTATCTGAATTTATTTCTGTTTGCACTGTTCTTTGGTATTACCAATAATTTTTTAGATTGAATGTCACACATTGTGCAATTACAATGTCCTTGTTGCCTCAGCACCTTCTGAGTGACTTCAACGAATTTTAGCAATCTCACCATCAGATTCGTGACTCCTAACTTCAGAAATGTAGCTTATAAAGTAACACAAATGGCAGCCGTTTTGTATATTCATGCCTTTCCATTATATATTGCTTTACATGTACTTAATGAATTATTATTCCATATTAGCTTTTTTTTTTCTGTGCTGGATGACACAACTTTTTTTCCTTCTATTGAAAGCTGCTTCTATTACCTGTCATTTATCTTTCTCTTTATGAAGTTTAATTGTAGCCAAAAAAAAAAACAAACCAAACCAAACCCCAAACAAAAATTAAAACTTGGAAAGTAGGAACCAGTAATTGACTTATACCTCATAGGCGTCACAAACTTATCACTTTGTACTGTAGACCTCTTTTTTCCATTCCCTTTCCTTTAAAGATTCTTGTACTGTCCCAGGGACATCATAAACAGATACAAAGAAAATTAGCAGGGATTTTTTTTATCTTTCATGTTCTTCAAAATCTTACAACATTGCGAGTTTGGGCTCCATTCTATGTCTGCTGTATTCAGTGAATCAGAAAATTAGACCTTCTGGGCGCCTGGGTGGCTCAGTGGGTTGAAGCCTCTGCATTTCGGCTCGGGTCATGATCCTAGGGTCCTGGGATCGAGTCCCACATCGGGCTCTCTGCCCAGCCGTAAGCCTGCTTCCCTTCCTCTCTCTCTGCCTACCTGTGATCTCTGTCTGTCAAATTAAATGAAAAATCTTAAAAAAAAAAAAAAAAAATTAGACCTTCTCTTTCTGGCTAATGCCAGTCTTATGCTTGTCAGAAAGAATGAATATATATATATATATTTTCTGGCTTTAAAATATATATATTATATATATTTATATTTATAAATATAAATATATATTTATATAAATTTATATATTTGTATATTTATTTTTATATATATTTATAAATATGTTTATAAATATATTTATATATTTATATATAAATATATACAAATATTTATATATATAAATATATATGTGTGTGTGTGTGTATATATATATATATATTTTTTTTTTTAAAGCCAGATTTCCCACACACAAAAAGGGTAGATTGTCTTCATTGTCAAATACAACCTGTTAATATGTATGCCTGAGGAAATCATATAAGAAACAGCTATGACAGGGATGATGGGTTCTCAACCTGCTTGGAATAATTTAAAAAAAGAAAAGGACATTTGATAAGCTCTCAAATTAATGTTAACATTGTATATCTAATCCTCAAAGGGTGTTTGCTAAAGATGCTTCTCAGGAGGGCTTGACATCAAAAAGACCATCTGAAGAACAGGAAACCAGAGGGATGTTTACAAGGTGCAAGGTTAGCAGGCCATCTCAGATATACAGGTTCAGGATGTAATTATTTCAATTCAGAACATTGTAGGGAATCCTGTTCCTCTCTTTGAATTCTCCCCGTCTTGACTAGTGCAGATCTAGAGCCAAAATCCTAATAAAGATTTGCAGCAAAATATGTCTTCAGAACTGATTTTTCTCCCCTCTGCTTTGAATTTCAGTTATCTGTTCACCACTGTAGAAGTCTGATTTTCCAACTAGCATTTTGCTGAGAATGCCAGGGGACTACAGGATAGAGAGAAGGATGGATAGCCATCTTGATCCTTTATCACTTAAAAAAAAAAAAAAACACAGACAAAGATGAAAGTAGTTCAACACCTATAATCCCTTGAGAAGAAGACTGAGGACCTGGCTGTCAACTTAAATACCACCTGAGAGCACACAAAATAAATGAAAGGATGTAGGTCCTCCTGTGAAAGTCAGTGTCCCTGAAATTCAAAAGGTACATCAGACATGCTGTCCTTGAAGCATGACACAAAGTCTGGCATTGAGAAAGGGCAGCTCACAAGACAGCAGAGATAAGGTTTAAGACCCTGGGGCATCAAAGCAGATTTAAAATATTTGAATTTCCGGGATTATTGACTGTGAAGTTGTTAAGGCTCCTTATGTCTGCATGCCCTTTTCTTCTCTTTCTTTGAGAGAAAAAGTATATAGTTCAATCCCTACAGGATCTCTCTTAGCACATTACTGAGCACATTAAGAGCACAAAATGTGAAGTCAGACAGATCTGGGTTCAAGTCCCAGCTCTGCTACTTGCTAGCTCAATGAACTGGGTCAGTATGCTCAACCATCATGAATCTCAGTTTCTTCATTGGTAATTACATTCCTACCCTACTGGAATATTACATCTATTGGATAAATCTATAGTCATTTTAAAGAAATATTTGTAAAATCAACTCTGTGCTTTTGGGATTGAGATTATGAAATTATAGACTGGCCGAAATTGAACAATCTTTCACACTGTGCCTTGGCTAGCAAACATCATTCCATCGCATTCGCAGGGGTATAGAAGGAAGGCAGCAGATTTGACGTAGATACTAGCCTGAGCTCTGTAAAAAGCAGAACTGCTCTGTACGTTCATTAATACATAGTTATCACCTTCAACAAAGAGTTATTGGCACCTGCTACATTTAGGGCAATGGGTTGGATGCTGGGAATTCAGCCCTTTTCAAGGTCAGCCAAAAGCTAGACATCTAATTAGCACTGAATTACAACTATACCTCTCCCCACACACATACACAGGAATTGCCATTACTAAATTATATTTAGGTATGATAATAATCAGATTTTATTGATACTGTTAAAAGAAAGCTCCATAAGAAATTTGTTGAACTGTGACAATGCTGTTTACTAAATCAGAAAATGTTCTCCTTACTAAGCCCCCCAACATAAAATTCTGCCTGACTCTGGTTTAAAGACTAAAATGTAATTCTCTTAAGCAATTGATTTATTTTTATCCAGTGGATATTGTGATTATTAAGTGACAAGAATTCCTTGTTTGCAGTAGGTTTCTGACCAGACTAAACTGTGGCCCAATCATGGTAAAAATGTAGGTCACAATATAATATTCATATTAACATCTTATAATTTATGTATTTTTAAAAATCTTCTGAAATATTTTCTGAAAAAACAAGGTACAAATAAATACCTAATAAATTCAAAATATTGTCTGGTAGATGGGTGGCTGGTACTCTCACTGAGCTAAATGAAGTGGTATCTACATATGAGAGTCAAACTAAAGAAAGTATTTTGTGTCCTATCACATTCTTCTGCTTTTTCTTATACGTCAGGGCTGCACCAACATTCCTTTGAAGAGAAAAGTACGATCGAGGGGGGAAAATGTGCTGTTGGCCACAGAGTCATTCTGGAAAATCTGTCCATGCTGGGCTTTCAGGTGGTGGCTCTGGAAATAGATGTCATTTCATGAGTATCTGCTAGTGGAAGAACTAGGGGTAAAACAACAGAGGACCTAATCCCATGCCTCAAGACACAGGTTCTAATTCCCTTCCAATTGTAAAACTGTGTCCCAGTTATCATTCTCCAAATTTTGTTCATACGTGATAAAGTCAAATTATTTAACACAAAACTGTGTTGGTGTTGGGATGACTGGACAGCACCACTTTCTTATACCATATACAAAATGGATGAAGGACTCAAATGTGAGACCTGAAACCATAAAAATCCTGGAGAACAACATAGGCAGTAACCTCTTTAACATTGGCCATAGCAACATCTTTCTAGATATGTCTCCTGAGGCAAAGGAAACAAAAGCAGAAATAAATTACTGGGATTACATCAAAACAAAAGACTTCAGTATAGCAAAGGAAGCAGTCAACAAAACTAAAAGACAACCTACTGAAATGGAGAAGATATTAAATATCATTTGCAAATGACATATCTGATAAAAGGTTAGAATCCAAAATATATAAAAAACTTATATAATGCAACACACACACACACATACATACACATACACACACACACACACAATCCAATTAAAAGATAGGCAGGGGGGATGAACAGTTTATTTCTCCAAAGAAGGCATACAGATGGCCAGCAGACGCATGAAAAGATGCTCAGCATCACTAACCATCAGGGAAATGCAAATCAAAACCATAATGAGATATCACTTCTTACCTGTCAGAATAGCTAAAATAAAAACGCAAGAAATAACAAAAGTTGGTGAGGGTGTGAAGAAAACGGAACACTTTGCTCTGTTGGTGGGAATGCAAACTGGTGCAGCCACTGTAGAAAACAGTATGGAAGTTCCTCAAAGAATTAAAAAACAGAACCACCTCATGATCCAGTAATCACCACTGGGTATTTACCCAAAGAATGCAAAAACACTAATTCAAAAGGACATATGTACTGCTGTGTTTATTGCAGCATTATTTACATAGCTAAATTATGGAAGCAGCCATGTGAGCATTGACAGATGAATGGATAAAGTAGATGCAATATATATGTGTACACACATACCCACACACAACGAAATATTATTCAGCCTTAAAAAATCGTAAAATCTTGCATTTACAATGTAGATGGATCTAGAGAGTATCATACTAAGTAAAATAAGTTGGTCAGAGAAAGACAAATACATTATGAGTTTACTCATAAGTGGAATTTAAGAAACAAAACAAAGGAAAACAAAGAAACAAACCTAAAAAACACTCTTAACTATAGAGAATGAACATGGTTACCAGAGGGGAGGTCGGTAGGGGAGGATTAGTGAAATAGATAAAGGGGATTAAGCATACACTTACCTTGATGAACGCTAACTAATGTATGGGAATTGTTGAATCACTGTATTATACACCTGAAACTAATGTTACACTGTATTTAACTACAGTGAAATTAAAATTTTAAAAAATTGTAAAAAAAAAAAAAACTATGTTTCTGAGATACATAGTTTTACCAGAGTTGTTAGAGGATCAAAATTTTAAAAAATTTAAATTTTTAAAAATTTAAGTTTAAAAATTTTTAAAAATTAAAAAAATATGATCAAGTATATTTAAAGTACGTTTGGCTGATTAAGGATTTTTAAAAAATGTTTGCTTTGATGTATAATTTCTCTTCATATACTTTGTAAATATGGAGGGGGGGCAGTGTAGTAAGAGTAAGTCATTTTCCCAAATTATTTGCCCACAGAACACTTTTTCCTGACTAAGAGCTCAGTATCTCAAAGGAGTGTAGGATTCTATGGAATACAGTTTTGAAAGTAATTGTTTCTGGTAAGAATAGTAGGGTACTTTGAAGTTTTAGTGAACTATAGAAAATGCATCATTTCTAAAAAGAAATTTAAAGTGTAATAAGAACTTAAGAATGTAAATGTTAAACGATATGGTTGGGCTAAATATTTTATGACAAACTCTATTTCATCCTAAATGCAAAAGTTATTTTGTAAGAAATTTTTGTATCTCTAACAAAATAATTGGGACCACTTTAATATGACTTCCCCTAGAAATACATACAGATTTACACACACACACACACACACACACACACACACACACACACACAGTGTGTCAGCATTCAGACATGTACAGAATACTTTAAAATGCTAAAGATATCCAAGAAGACTTGATAAGACTCAAGCTGAAGGGACAGTATTAATCATAATTAAATAGCTTAATTAAAGTAATTCCATTTATACTAAAGTTTAAATTCAGAGAAGAATCAAAAGGATAATGCAAATGATGGGTACTTTTGAAAATACGAAATACATTCCTAAAATTTTTAAAATATTTAATTTTATTGTCCCTATATGCAAGAACCCATATGACAGTGTTTTTTTTGTGTGTGTTTTTGTTTTTAAGAGAGAGAAAGTGAGCATGGACTGGGAGAGAGTGGTGAGAAGGGCAAAGGGAGAAAGAGAATCTGAAGTAGGCTTCACACCCAGTGTGGAGCCTGACACAGGGCCACAGGGCTCAATTCCATGACCCCGAGACCATAACCTGACCTGAAAACCAAGTTAGGTGCTTAATCAACTGAGCTACCCAGGCACCCCAGCAGTGATTTTTAAGTAAAAGTGAACATTTAAAAATCCTGGGGAAAGACTTCTGATTCAAGATGTCAAATTAAGTTCATTCATTTACCTCTCCTTCCCAAAACTACAGTGAAATAATCATGAAGTAATATAGAGTGGTATACATGCCAACAGAAATAAAGAATCTAGAAGGAGAATATCAGCAGACAAATTCCAGTTAATTTCTAGTAGATATTTTGTCATAGGCAGAATTAGGGCCCACAATGCTGTCCATACCACAATCCCCAGAACCTTATGTTATCTTACATGGCAAAATGTACTCTGCTAATGTCATTGAGGTTACAGATCTTGAGATGGGAAAACTATTCTGGACAATTCAGGTGGGCCTAATCTAATAAGATAAGTCCTTAAAAGCAGAGAATCTCCCTGGCTGTGGACACATACAGAAAGAGAGCAAGAAATAGAGAGAGGAGAGAGAAAGAGAGGAAGAGGGAAAGATGCAACATTGCTGGCTTTGAAGATGCAAGAAAGGGTCATGAGCCAATGAGTGTCAGCAGTCTCTGAAAGTTAGAAAAAAAACAAGGAAATATATTCTCCTCCAGAGCCTCCAGAAAGGAAGGAACTGACACCTTGATTTTAGTCCTGTGAGATATATGTCAGATTTCTGATCTCCAGAACTGTAAAATAATAAATTTCTGTTGTTTTAAGCTATAATGTTTGGGTAATTTGTTACCACACCAATAAAAAATGAATATACAACTATCAGAGGGATACTGGTTGATAAAGCAAGACAAAGAAAGCTGCAATCAGCAATTGCCAGCATGGGACAATGGATAAAGAGGAATGAAAAGAAGAAATTAAGTTTTAGAGGATCAATAACATGTCCCGATATCAGACTGCATGAAGTCCAAAAAAGAGAATATAGGAAACAAAAGGCAGAAACTATCAAAGGAATAATTTAAGAAAGATTTTCAGGATTGAATGAGGACTCAAGTCTTCAGATCAAAAGGATCCAGCAATTGCCTAACACAGTGAATGAATGAATGGGAGTCCTACCACTCGGTATATTACTGTGACGTATTTGAGTAATTTCAGAAATGAGAAATGATGCTGAACATGTTAGAAAAGAAGGCAAGTGACCTTTAGAAAGTAGAGAAAATAGGGTTGGCAAGGAAAAGCAACACCCAATGTTGAAGGACAACGGAGAAATACACTCAGTTTTGAGGGAAATAATTTTCACCTGGGAATTTTGTACAAAGGCCAAATTATCAATCAAATATGGTGGCACATAAAGCTTCTCAGACTGACAGGAGCTCCTACAACTTTTCTCATGTGCATTTTCTTAGAAAGCCCAAGGAAAAAAGAAATAGTAAACCAAGAAATAGAAGATCTGGGACAGTGGCGCAAACCCAGAAAACAAAGGCTGTCCCTGGACTCCAGCTCAGCTACAGCCTGGCGGAGCCACAAACACGCCAGCCCAGCCTCACCTGGAGGAAAGAGACCTTCAAAGCATATACTTAGAGGAGGCGGGGCAGGGAAGGTGGAGGGGGTTACACAGGCTAGCTCCCCTTCTATCACTGCAACCACTGTTTTTAAAAATGTAGATGTCTGGAGTCAATGCCAAAGGTTCTGATTTTAGTCCATATGATGTGGAGCCCAGAGATATGCCATTGTTTTTATAGGTAAAGACAATCTTGACCTTACTTATTGTTACAAATTAATATCAAGTAAAATGGACTTTTTGATGTACAGTTCTGTGAATTTTTGACACGTGTATGGGCGTGTGGGGGAGGGGATAACCGTAAAAGGGTAGCACTGAGGAGTGGTCCATGAGGTTCTGCATCCTTACAGTGGTGGTGGTTATGGAAATGTGCTATTTTAAGGAGCGCAACACAAATTCTTAGATGGGTGGTCTTCAGGCTGTCCTTTGAACAACATTATTCTCACAGTTTTTTATTAGGTCATTTTTAAAATACTTTATTCATTTATCTATTTGTGAGAGAGAGCATAAGCAGGGGGAGCAGCAGGCAGAGGGAGAAGCAGGCTCCCTGTTGAGCAAGGAGCCCAATGTGGGGCTTGATCCCCGGACCCTGGGATCATGACCTGAGCTGAAGGCAGATCCTTGCTTAACTGACTGAGCCACCCAGGCGTCCCTATTGGGTCATTTTTTATGCCAAATTCAAATGCCACTGCCTAGTCCATATACCCCTCATGACCAAGTGTACTTTACCTGCTTACCTTCCTGTTCACCAGTGTGAACTACAGGCTCTCATTAGACTCAGCGACTAGTCCCGCCTCTGAGCCTTTGCCCACGCTTGCCTCCCCTTGGCAATGCCCCTTCTTCTTTTCTCTCTCACCAAATTCTATTCTTCCTTCAGGCCCCAATCTATGTCTTACCTCCATTGTGAATTTTCTCAAAGGAATCCAAGCAAACTTAGGTCTTTTTTACATTTCTCAGTCATATTCTGCTGCATTCATTCTCACAGTTCAATTCTTAATTGTTCTCTGACTAGTTTGTAAGTTTTAATTTTATCTGCCTAAGATAAATAGAAAACTCTGAAAACTTTCCTTGTTCTTCAGATCCTCCTGCAGTGCTTGGCACCAAGATGTATACCCAGCAAGTGGTCAGAAACTTATTATTGATTGAACAAGGCAGTTATACTTCAAGGTCATACCTAGGGCAGCATACATCTGAAGAGGCAAAGAATTCAGAAGCTGCAGTGGAAATGTTGTAAATAGTACAGTGTTTTTTAAGGCAGGCATTTGAGAAAACATTTTTGAAGTCAGAGACCTGGGAATTGATGGAGAGGAATGCATAGTTGAGGAAATGTCTTTTAAATGGTAGCAGATTTCACACGGAATCTGGATACCTCGCCAACACTGTGTGTGTTTTCTGCACTGGCAGGTTTCCAGTTGCCATCAGAAACCCCCGCGGCATTTGAAAAAACATCTAATAAGAGTTATGGATCATGGCCTCCCGTCCTGCTATTTTTCAAAAGGTAAGGTAGAGAATAAGAAAGGCTTCCGGAGAGGTGGTGAACTGAGCACTGCCCATCGGTATGGTATGTTACAAAACACAGTCTGAGAAGTGAGATGGAGTGTAGGGATAGCTCTGAGACTTCTGCTGCTGCTGCTGCTTTTTTTTTCCCCCCCAAAGATTTTATTTATTTATTTATTTGACAGACAAAGATCACAAGCAGTCAGAGAGGCAGGCAGAGGTGGGGGTGGGGTGGCAGAAGCAGGCTCCCTGCCAAGCAGAGAGAGAGAGCCCAATGGATCCCAGGGCCCTGGGATCATGACCCAAGCTGAAGGCAGAGGCTTTAACCTACTGAGCCACCCAGGCGCCCCAGCTCTGAGACTGCTAACACGAACTGGCCAGGAAACCTTCAGCATTTCTGCCACATTCTCCCCTTCCATACAAGCAGGGAAGAAGGCCAGACAAGCATGCTTTAAACGCTGCCATGATTCTAGCTTCAATCTGATTCTTGGAATTTTTGGCAAAATCCTGGGCAGAGTACAAAACAAAACAAAATGGTTTCTGTTTCCAGATTGATTTGTGTGGAATATCCACAGGACCTTGTATGTTAGCTCTGAGCATGGTATACATTCAGATGAATTCTATCTCTTCACACTGAGCAAATCAATTTTTCATTTGAATCTTGTCGGTGAGTTTCTGGCTTCGATTTCGACTTTCTTTCACTCAGTAACATTGTATACCATTGCTGATTATTTCCTTCAGGCCATTTCCAGCAAAGACATGGGTTCTTAACAAAAGCTGCATATTCCTAATTGCCTTAAATCAAGGTTTTATTTGTGTTCGAAGAACACAGGAAAACGAGAAGCACAGCCTCACAATTAAGCATGGGAAGGACTGAGAGAAGGGAAGAAGGAAGCTTATCAATGACACATCAAGGAAATAGACTAGCCCACCAGTGTGTGCTGAATCCGCAGCAGGCATGGGGGAGAGAGAAGCTGCAACCAAGGCCCACTAGGGCATATCGCCAACTCCAGATGGCATAGTGAGCTCAGTAAAGCAGAATTTTCTCCAGAAAACAAGCTTAGGAATCTTTACTTGATACAGAAGGCATTTTAGAGACTTTATACTTATTCAAGCATGTTTACCCGTATGCGATCGTGTTGATATGCACTTGCAGGTAGAGCATCTTTATATCTTATTTCTCTCACCCTTGAAATGAAAGGTTAATTGAATGTAAGTCTGCAAGTAATGAGATCTCAACTTTAGTTACATGAGAAGAGTGCCCCAGCATAAACTACGGACTACTTTTGATTGCATATGCTACAGTGGATGGACTTGTAGCAAACCTAAATGAAGCACTGTGTCTCTCTGAATAATAGATTTTCTGCTATGTTTATCATTCATTGAATACCAGCAGCTTCTATAGCTTTAAGAATTGACAAAATAGAATTTAGTGCTAAAGCATATTATAGCCCCAAGTAAAGAATAGGTAGGTTCTCTTTTGTGCAAACCAACTATTAAATACTCACATATACAGTGAACAAGTGAAGGCATTTTTCACTTTGTGTTAGGATTTACCAAGGGGCCAAGCAATGTGAGGCCACCAGATAGGGGGCTGAGAGTTTGTTCTGTTAGGGCTAAAGGAAGTTCATACTGCCCCTGTCTGAGAGGGGTCATTAGTGACAGAAAGTTGTTAATGAAGCTAAAGCACACTAATGTCCATGCAAAACTCCACCACAGCAGCAGAGAGAACTAGCTGAGCCAGGAGGGGTCAGAGAATGCAGTCTCCCACTGCTAAGTGTCTGGCTACAGATGCTCGCTGCTTCTGCTGTTCTTTCGTCCAGCTACTTCTTGGGAGAATGAGGTCTTGGAAAGGAAGGTGGAGAATGATTCCAGAATCCAGATACCTCACATACACTACAAGATATTGGAATGGGGGTGGATGGGGGGGCTGGGGGAGGAATGGGCCATGCTGCTGTAAAGACCCTGCCCAACCAAGAGCCCCAGGTTGAGGATGAGGGATATAGATGCCAGCTCTTGACCATACCGCTACCTCCCAGCCTCAACAATGTCAAATTCTGCTTCAGATAATGAGATATCTCAATTACTGTTTAAAGCCACTTCCTCAAGTGGGAAGAAGAGGGATAGCCCCTCAGAAAGAGAGAATATGGATGATTCAGGTAGAAAAGAACAGAGGTCTTAGGGACAGAGTAGAGAGGATGGTATGGCAGATGAGCAGTGTTAGAGTTAAGAATGGAAACTCTGAAATTACACAGCCCAGTTTTGAATCTTCTGCTAGTAACTGTTTGACATCGGGCATGTTGTGTGACACCTCTGTTCCTGAAGCTTCCTCATGTTGTAAAATGGGGCTAGGGGATTAGTTATTGTGAGGATTTAACAGTATTGAGATGTGTAGAGCACTTAGAACAGCACCAGCCTCTAAGAAGGAATTCAGAAATGCTCACTTTCATTATCATTACCCATGAGAAGAAAAACGTAACATTCCAAGAGAGGTAAGATGGGAAAGAATCATCTCACATCCCAGACCGAGACCAGGAGGGTGAAATCCATTCACAGGTACATAGGAGAAAATGAGATGAGGGTTGGGGAAGAGGGGGGAGACTTTCTGTCTGTGGGGCCAGAAATACAGACTGCTGCTCTGTCTTGGACCAAGCTGAACTGTAGTCTACACATCAATGAACAGAAGTAAAAATGCCATATTAAATACACTAAGTGTTATTTGGATGGTGATATTTGAATTCATCTGTCACCTTGAGAAGCTCTTTTCTTTTGGGGAAGAGTTTGAGCATTGTCGCTGAAGGTCCCAGATCTCGCAGTATTCATTTGTTTGAATAAAGAGAAATAACTAAAACTTAGCTCTCTCAAGCCTGTAAGTTTAGAATGAGAATAGCATCTATCCAAGATGGTTGTGATGGTTATAAATCATATACAAAAACTTTGTCATATTACATAATACCAGAAATTAGGTAAGATTCCCTGTTGAAGCTCTTTGAGAAGAATCAAAGAGAAGACTGACTTGGTCTCTCTTAGAGAGCACTTAAAAGACAGGGTTTTCAACATTTGCTGGTGGGGAGGGGAAGAACTGATGACTAACTTTTTTGTTCTTAGTTTTAAAGCTGAGTGGGTATGAAAAGGTTGCTGGATCAAAAAAATCTAGGCATTGAAGGGAGGTGTATAAAGGTGATTTGTCACTAAAATAAAGTATATAAGCTGGTCAAAATATTAATGTAAGTGTTCTAACATGGAATGTGAAGATTATACCCAGAATGATGTTGACTCCTAGAAGCACATCTCTGTGCATCACTCTCATGCATGTTTATGAGGATGAAGTAGTTTCTGCTCGAAGGAAAAGGGGCACCTCAATGGTGACAGAATTCTTCCAGTTTTACTTTCCAAACACTGACACCGTAATGCTCAATGATATACCGAGAAGCAAGAAAAGGTACTTTTCTACATGCAGTGGGACTTGGAGTTTTCACTTATAGAGTCACTTATCTGAATGCGTGGTTCTGGTGAAGCCTCAGTTCCACACAAAGAAATAACAGGGAAGCCAGGAAGTGTGGCTTCTCACATAAACCTCTGGTTTCCCAAACGCGTATGCAAAATTATACACTTAAAATTTTGTGAAGACGGTAGATTTCATGTTAAGTGTTCTTACACAATTAAAAAAAAAAAAAAAAAGAGGCCTGGGAAAGACCACTTTCCTCCTTGGAGCCCAGCTCTACTGCTTCTCAGGAGTATATTGCCTTCTTTGCAGGTCTCTCTCACCAAACTTTTCTTTTAAAATTTAAATTATCAAATATTATTTTACAACCCAATTATGTTTATTTTTATAGCCAGGCTTTTAACTTATAACATCTGAAAGCATTCAAGGTCATTTGTCTGATGTTAATATCCAGGAACGCTTTACTATCTGTTGTGTATTTAATTATACATGTAGAAATATTTTATATTCTTGTCACATAACAAAACCTCAAACATCTTCCTTGTGACTGGAGTCAGTGCTATATTTTTAGTTCCCTATTTTTACTTAAATATGAAAATGACATTCAGCTCAGGTCATTTTAAGTAGTTGTTATTTAAATATATAAGCACTCCTAAATAATGTACATTAAAAAACAGAAAAAAAGAAATTGATTTCAGAGTAGAATTGTCATGACACTGTCCCCCCTTTTGAGGTGTGTATAGCTCAACTTTTTCTTAATATTAATCAAAAGATGAACATGCCAGTGTTTTATTCCAGACACATTGTGTACTGAGGCATTGAAGAAAACAATGTCAGTTGTCTCTCCCTGTCCATAACTTCTAACTCAGCTGATTCAGAGATTCTGTGTGTTTCTATGAGCTCTGGTGCTAATTTTGATACTCTGTGAGCTGCTCCCCACAAGGGGTAGGGAAAGAGACAGTTTGGCATGTTGGCTTTTCTTCCTCTTTTCCTTCCTTTAACAGTAAATCTGGGGTGAGGTGGGGGGCGTGCTTGAGGAGGTAGTTGGACAAACAGCTTCCTTGGGGCCTGACACCAGCAGAACTGGGTGTGTGTGTTGTGGGGGGCAGCTCTCCTGTCTTTAGGGGCCAGTGGGAAGTGCTGAGGAGGAAGTGCCCACCTCCCAAAACTTTAAAAAAAGAGGTTTGAGAACATGTAGACATGGTTTATTATTCAATTTAGAGAAAAAAATAAAACCTTAAAAAGAATGTGTTCCGGTGCTTTCTGGACACATTCCTTCTTCTGCTACTGAGGCTGAGTTGGAAGATGAGGAAGGGGGAAGTAGTAACCATCCTCCACAGTATTCCCAGAAATTCTCATCCCACATAGGGCACATTAAATGGCACAAGTCCCTGAGCTCCACCCCAGGGTCTGAGGTAGCCAGAAGGCAGTGGGCACATGGGGAAGTGAGGGAAAAGACAACAGGATGAACAAAAGGAAAGTTAGGAGGAGGTGGGCAGTACCCAAAGGTGGATATAAGGATCCTCCTGCTTTCCTTGTTTTTTCACTCAATCTTCCTGCACTAAATCTGATTTCTTCATGGAAATATTTGAAAATATTCTAAGGACCTCATCATAGATGGACACAGAGATGCATCACAAGATTGCTCCACTTCCAGATTGTATAAAATGGTTCAAAATAGGTAACAAACCATGGGTCTAACATTGAGAGTTGACTTAGCAAATTAGGGTGTATCTATAGAAGAGGATATTATGCAACTATTAACCTACAGGTTGTGAATATATTTGGCAACGTGAAAATATTTACAAAAAAACAGTATGTTTAAGTTGACCCCATTTTAATCCAGAGTGTTCCCGTTTCCATTCTGACACACAAAGAGCTTTAAAGTCATCACTTCCACGTTCTTAACAAGAAAAAAGCTTAGCAAACTGAAAATCAACAACTTTTCTTAGATCTGCTGGAGAATTGAGGTCACAGAGGAAACTGCTCCTCCAAAAACTGGAGAGAGGAAAAGATACCAAGAACCACAGCTTACTAGGAGGAAGCCAGTCTTTGGAGCCAGTATTGGTGGGAACACAAACAAATTAACAAGGCTCAGTGTGGACAGCTTGAGAGTCAAAAATCCCTGGGGCCCAGTCCTCGGGACCGTTCCACATTTCATGAATTTTACCTCCCAGCCCTACCAGGCTCTCCTAACGAAGATCAGACAAAATTCCCTTCATGCTTCTAGCAGGGGGAGTGGAAAAGCCACTATTTTGAGATAGGCCCCAAGAGCTACATTCTCCGTGACTAGGCCTGGACTCAAGGGAAACTATTTTAGCAGCAGCTGTACGATCTGGGAGAAGGGAAATACCCATCACCATCCCTCTATAGCCTTTGAGGTGAAGAGAAATGCCCAGTTTCAGTCACCTGTAGCCTTCTTCTCACATAAGGAAGGGAAGAAAGCTGGGGAGCATTTCCGAAGTTGACAGGTGGGGAGCAGAAATACTCAGACCTAATCCTAAGGTTATTGAATACTTTCCCTTCCTCCACACGCCACCACCACATCGGTGGGGCTCCCATGGTAGGAGAGTGGAGTGTAGCTAAAATCATTGCAAGGCTCAAACCCTATTTTGAGAAGGAGTCTAAGAAAACCAAGTGATGACAGTGGATACAAAAACAAGGGCATCAAATTATCTAATTAGTTTAAAAAAAATTCAGGAGGACCTAACTGTAGTTTTCTCTGAGGGATGAGATGAAAGACTATTGCTGTCTTTGAAATTCTCCCAGAATAATCCTATTTTGGAGGGGGTTGTTAAGTGCTGATTAAAAACTAAAATTCAGGGTTGCCTGAAAGGCTCAGTCGGTTAAACGTCTGCCTTCAGTTCAGGTCATGATCCCAGGTTCCTGGGATCCAGTCCTGAGTCTGGCTCCCTGCTTGGTGGGAAGCCTGCTTCTCCCTCTCTCTCTGTCCCTCCACCTATTTGTGTGCTTTCTCAAATGAATAAATAAAATCTTAAAAAATTTAAAAAATAAAAAGTATAATTCTCAGGAGTAACACATTACTGACTTTACAGGGATCACTTTGTCAAAAGAAATGCATAGCCTGCTAAAAGGTATTTATGTTGGAAATGGGACACTGAGGCAGTGCAGAGTCTTAGTAGGCACCAGACTGATGGCAGCCAGTGTGGAGCTCGGTCAAAGAGAACAGACCCACACACATACAAGAAGATTCTGAAAACAGGATAATCGGACGGTAATTACTCTGTAGGAAATAAACATTCTCATTTTTTTGGACAGACATGAGCCATGTCACATGGAGTAAGCTCTTTTCCATAGGATCAGAATCTGGATAATAATGGACATGAATTAGATGCTGAGGTGCTTCCTGCCCTTAGGCCTTAGGATTCTAGCACTGATTCGCAGAGTAGTAGATCACTGACTATTGATTTTCTATTGCCAGTGTAGCAAGTTAGGTTAGACTTCAATGGAGAGTCATTATTCTGCCCACAGTCTACCCTCCAGATCTGTCTTTGTACAAAACACATTCACCTCATCCCAAGCTCCCAAGAGGTCTTTTCCCATTACACCTCCAGCTTCGAATCCAGAATATCATCTAAATCTCATGAGCTTTGAAGTCCTATATCGCACTACCTAAATCATCTAAATCAGCTGTGGGTGAGGCTCTGGGTATAATCCACCCTGGGACAGAATTTATCTCCATCTGTAGTCCTATGAAACTGGAAAACCAGTTATCTGCTCCCAAAGTACAATGGTGGGACAGGCGTAAAGTAATATAGACATTATGGTTGGTAAGGGGAGAAAATGGAAGAAAAAAACAAGAGTCACCAGTCCCAAGCAACTTCTAAATACAGCCAAACCCCATTAGGTTTCAAAAGCTGGGAGGAATCCTCTCTGGTTCCTGGCTTTACCCTCTGGGCTCATGCCTTCATCCCTTGGGCCATTCTTCCTTTTCACAAGGGATAGCATGTGTTTGCAGCTGAGTCAATTTATCAGCCTGCTTCCTGCCTGTGGAATTTTGAGTGTCCACTAGCCTCCTTTCACTTAATGCTAACTCTGTCCTGGGTGATCCAAACTGGCAGTATTTTTGCTGACTTATAATTCTCAAGCACCTGGTTTCCCCACGTCTATCTCTGGAATTCATGCCATTAGATATGAGATTTTTTTCACAGACTTTTCCTAGTCAATCCCATCTCTAATTTTGGCTTTTGCTGAAATGGCTGAGGAAGAATGCCCTTCAAAGTAACCAAGGGTTCTTTATTTTGAGGCCCTCTGTGAGTCATACCTTGAATGCTTCAAAAAAAGACTTTTACATTGGGGGAAGGTATGTGCTATGGTGAGTGCTGTGAAGTGTGTAAACCTGGTGATTCACAGACCTGTACCCCTGGGGCTAATAATACATTATATGTTAATAAAAAATAAAAAAATTTAAAAAAGAAGCCTTTTGTGTGAATGAATGCACTGTCCTTTCTAATGCTATCACAACAAATTACTACAAATATAGGGACTTAAAACAGTCAAATTTCTCTTATAGTTCTGTAGGTCAGAAGTCCGATGCAGGTTTCACTGAACCTAAAACCGAGGAGTCCGCAAGTGGCATTCCTTTCTGGAGCCTTTAGGAAAGAATGTGTGTTGTTGGTCACACAAGTTGTTGGCAGATTTCAGTTCCTTGCAGTTTGGTGACTGAGATCACCATTTTCTTACTGTCTGTAAACTAAGGGCTATTCCCAGCTCCTGGACTTCATATACTCCTTAACTAATTGTCTCTGTTTTCATTTTCTAGGGCTACCATAACAAAATACCACAGAGTATTTTCTAACAGAAACTTATTTTTTTACCATTCTGGAGGCTAGAGTTCATAGTATTGGCAGACTTGTTTTCTTCTGAGGCCTCTCTCCATGGCTTACAGAAGGCTGTCTTCTCTCTGTATCTTCACATGTTCTCCTGTCTATGTGTGTCTGTGTTCTAATCTGCTCTTCTTGTAAGGCCCCCACTCATATTAGATTAGGACCGAACTACATGACCAAATTTTAACTTAATCCCCTCTTAAAAGCCCTGTCTCCAATTCAGACATATTCTGAGGCACTGGGGTTAAGACTTCAGTATATGAATTTGGAGGAGAATACTTTAACCCATAATAGCCCTCTTCCTTCATATTCAAAACTAGCATAGTTGAGTCCTTCTCATGTTGCATGTCTCCATCTCCCTGTTCAGCCTCCATCTTCTGCTTCTAAGAGCTCATATAATTAGGTTGGGCCCATTTGGGTAATCTGAAATAATCCCCCTCTCTTAAAGTAAATTGATTAGCAACCTTAATTTCACTTACAAGCTTGATTCCCTTTTGCCATGTCATGTAACATATTCACAGGGTGTGGGAGTAGGGCATATGTGGGGCCATAATTCTGTCGACTATACTAAACAAAAACAGAATCCACCCCTACTTTCCAACACATACCCATTTTTTCCTAAGGCCACTTAGGGCCAAACTCTTGGAGGAAATTTTCTCCCTCTTCATTTTTGTCTTCTTTCCATCGAGAAGAGGACCCTTGCTCCTTCCACACATGGAGGAATAGTCTCCTTTGCCGCATTGGGATATGTTCTTCCTCATTCTTCCTCACAGAAGCAAAGCTCACCGATCTGATTTGTCTGAATCTAGGACAACCATTTGGCCAGGTTTGGGAAGGTCGGATTTACTGTGTCAAGGGCAGAAATCAGACTTCAAGCTTCTTCTTATCCTTGATGTGGATCAATAGGGAGCCTGGGAAGTTTTCCTCTGGTAGAGGCATCTCTTCTCCAAATTTCCCGTCTTCCCCTTTATTCACTACATCCTGCTTGACTGGCCCCTTTGTGTTTTGTGATGAATAAAGAAGAAATCAGTTTAGACTTGCCTTTACCTTTCTGTCTTCTCTTCACTGCAAGAGAAAAGAGCCGTGCTTTGTCCTCAGCTCTCTCACATTCTCCATTCCACTTTTCATCCAGCATCCTGCTTTGAGATTATTAATTTTGCAAGTGCCCCATAATCTCAAAGTGGAACTCTCTAGATAAAGGACACTTGCAAAATTATCGTCATCCATATTTTCCTTCAGATTTAGCACATAATTCTCCTGTAATGTTTGTCACCTAGCCTTTAGAGAGAAGGAAAAATAGCGTCTTGGAACTCAAATAAGACCACCTGTTTACCTCTATTAATGCTGCTGTGTAGAGCTCAGAGGTTTATCTGAAGTATTCTACGGTTAGCTATAAGATCATTTGACAAGGAGGCTGTTATAAAGGATCCCCACCTACCCCTACTTTATCCTTAAAAGCTCAGTTTTTATCAGATTGCATTTCACTTAAGCTTTTAGTTGAACAAGATTACCTAGTGCTAAAAGCACTGCGTGGATCCATCACACTATCCATAAACAACCCTATTGTGGTATCAGTGCAGGTTGGTACACATTATATAGCAGTCAACTTTTGCTACTTGCCTATAAGAGCAGTGCAGAAAATCATATTAAGTTTGAAATAAGAGAGTTTATAAAAAGTGAAAACTTGATAATATGTCAAAATCATAGTTTGGTAGACCTGTTGTCGTGGCAACTCCTTACAAGTCTCCCATCTTCTGCTGAGAGCACCCTGATTTTCTCTGCCCCATTGTTTTTGCCCCAACTTTATGCTTCAAGTAAGGCTTTGAGCAATTATAGGGTTCAAGTCTGTCCAATCTGCACATCTAATTCTTTCGCTTTAATGATTGGAGTAAGAATAAGCATGTGATGAAATCAAAGACAATGAGACAGTGAGATGCAGTGAGACTTTTTTTTCTAGAAATATTGGGGGAGAAGTGCTGGATATTTCCTGTTGTCTTAGACCTGGAGGGTATAAACCTGAAGCTCCCAGCAGCCATCTTGCCACTGTGAGGAACTGACGAATGAGGCCACATGGAGGATGGTGAGGCTAGAAGACAGGGTTGTGATAACATTTCATCTGAAGTACTGAAGGCAAACTTGCCTGTAGCAAACCCACCCCTTGAGCTATTCAGTTGGGGAAGCCCATGAAGTTCCTTTATGGTTAAGCCACTGTGAATTGAGTTTTCTGTCTTTTGAATCAAGAGAACTAACTCTTGACTAGCTGCTAAGTTTTACTTTCTATAATAACAACTTAAACCCATCTCTGAAGTGTTCTAAGTAATTTTCTGAAATATAAAATAGCTTTCATTATTACATAGATATGTACTACATCAGAAAATGCCAAAATGTATAGTTTAAGAAATGATGTATAAGTATATCAGGTTATTAAATATGTGGATTTTTCCCCTTAAATATGAAGCATGATGCATGTTAGAATCTCATGTTCTCTGAGCAACACAGAGCTTCCAACAGAGTTGGTCCTATGAATATTCTGGTTGTTTCAAACACTACAGAAATACCCTTTCTCTTAGTGTAGTATGTCCACACATTGCTTTGTTTCTTAAAATGCACATAAGTGACACAACACATTAGAATCAAAGTTTATATCATCCTCTCACTTTATATTTGAGGAAATTAAGAATCAAAGAACTAAATAATTTGTGTACAGTCACCTTGTTGTTAATGAGAGAGTAGAGCCCAGGTCTCTGATTTCTACTCTAGGATGTATCTCTTTTCTCAGGCCCTGATGCAGACATGACCATTATTGACTTACCACTTAAACTTTTCACATCAGAGTGGAAATAATAAATTTGATTATAATCAAATTAATATCTTCTATACATTTCTGTGTTAGCAAACTAGTCTTTTTAGGACAAAGTTAGCTACCAATGAAATTAACCTTTCATAACATGGCCACAAGTGACCTAAATGGCCTTTAAAAAAAAAAAAAAGATTTATTTATTCATTAGACAGAGAAAGTGCATGTGTAGGCGAGCAAGTAGAAAGAGAGGCAGAAGGAGAGGGAGAGAGAGTCTCAAGCAGACGCCGTGACGAGTGGCTTATTTTTTTTTTTTTTTAAGATTTTATTTATTTATTTGACAGAGACACAGTGAGAGAGGGAACACATTGCGGGGAGAGGGAAAACAGGCTTCCCGTAGAGCATGGAGCCCAGTGTGGGGCTCAATCCCGGGACCCTGGGATCATGACCTGAGCTAAAGGCAGACGCTTAACGACTGAGCCACCCAGGTGCCCATTTGGTAAGAACTTTTATTTTATTTTATTATTATTTTTTTAATCAACTTTTTTTTTTAAGATTTTATTTATTTATTTGACAGACAGAGATCACAAGTAGGCAGAGAGGCAGGCAGAGAAAGAGGAAGGGAAGCAGGCTTCCTGCTGAGCAGAGAGCCTGACGCGGGACTCGATCCCAGGACCCTGGGATCATGACCTGAGCCGAAGGCAGAGGCTTAACCCACTGAGCCACCCAGGCGCCCCTGGTAAGAAATTTTAAATCATATATTTTCTTATTAAGCTTATAATGTTTCAATCCCAGTAAATGTGTATCTTCTCATCAATGACAGGGATTCAAATAAAGAAAATCTGCCGACTTGATTCCCTCAGTCACAGCCTTACAGGCAGTTTTTCCAGTGAGGGTCCAAGTTTGGTGTCAGGGTAATGTTGAACTCTGACTGGAAGAGTTTAGAGAACCTGCTCTAAGGGTTCCTGGGTGGCTCAGTAGGTTAAGTGTCTGCCTTCAGCTGGGGTCATATCTCAGGGTCCTGGGATCCAGTCCTGCATTGGGCTCTCGGCTCAGCGGGGAGCCTGCTTCCCCCTCTATGTCTGCCTGCCTCTCTACCTACTTGTGATCTCTCTCTCTCTCTCTGTGTCAAATAAATTAATTAATTAAATTTGAAAAAAAAGGAAAGAAAGAAAACCTGCTTCTAGGTCCAAGCCAGCCTCTAACAAGCTGAGAGGTCTTGGGCAAACTAACTTAACCACTTTCTACTTCAGTTTCTTCATTAGAAAAAAAGAGAGCAAGGCTGTAATGAAGGCCTCTTCCAGCTATGAAATTGTGTGGCTCTTAGTTAATTTTTTCACTGTATCATAAGGAGTTATTACTACTGCAAATTAAGATGTGCATAAAGGCATGTCACCTTTTCTAAAAGTTTGCATTCACTATTCCTCCAGCTTACTCCATCTTTGAAGAATTGTATTATCTACTACCTCAGTTCATGTTAAATATTTGTAAGCTGCTTTATCTGTTCTATGGTGCCTACAAACAAGAATGTCCTCCATCTATTTTTGTTCCAGGCCTCCTTGCTGAGGCTTGAAAACAGAGGACTAACTGGGGCAAACTTTGCTGGGAACTTCGTTTGATGCTGCTTGTCCACTCAACTCCCCAAAAAGGGCACACATTGACTTCGAGGCTCATGTGGAATGAGGGTGTCTCTGAAACTGCCCTTCCCAGGAACTGTGACTCACAGATAAAAGATCCTGTGGGCAGTGAACTCTCCTCAGAGCCATCCCATCACAGAGACAGAATGCTTTTGTAACACCCACATACCTGATATTTTATGTTATAGATGGCATCTTAAGCTTCTACTTGCAAAGAGTCATTGTCAAGCTCAAAGGTCAGGTGCACTGAATAAAACAGGCATCAAATTAATGGAAGCTACTGTTTGAAATATTTTCGTACTTTGGTAAATTCTCTGAGCCCTGTAAGAGCCTGTAACAGGTCCAATGGAATGACCTCTTCAAACCACCAAAAGCTCATTTACATGCTCCTTCTAATTGATCCTTTAGTTTAAGACATCTTTGAGCAGTTGCTTTCTTTGTACTAAGCTTCAGAGCATGCATTCTATCAAAGAAATTTAAAAGGTCTGACATTTTTGAAGAAAATCAAATGCAGAAATCTCTCTGCTGACCTCATGGTCAATATTCTGCTTCAAAATGGCAGAAGGCTTATCAATGAGATGTGAATGTTCTGCTTCCTTTAGGAGATTAAGGAGCAGAGCTGTTTATCCTTATTTTACCTGAGCACCGTATTTTACCTGAGACAGGATCTATCCCGTCTATGGATTTCCTAATGACAGAAGGAGAAAAGTTCCATAAAAACAGGAATACAATTCATGATCCTAATTTCACTTCTCCCCTATAGCTCTCTAATGAACATGTGTGAACTTCCCTTTCTTTGTCTCGTTGGCATTATGTGTTTTCTGAGTGAAGCTTAAAGACTGATGAGAAGTCAGCAATTAATGGCCTCCTCTTATACATAGAAGTCCTTTTCTGTAGAAGTCCATCCCATCGCTTTTCTGCACTAACCCTAAGCCACACCTGTGCACAGTGTTCACTGAGTTCAGGCTAAAGATACTCCATCACAGTTCACAACAGTTTGCCAGCCTTATATTCTTTTCTGTCCACTTTGTGCTCATTCATTTTTAATTACATTCAGCTCCTGAACTGATTCCTGCGAGCTCCTGTCCCCAGGACTTCATTTTTGAGCTTGCTTTCCCTGTGTTTGACACTCCATGGTTCTCAGTTGGGTTCAGCTTTATATTTATGGGATTTTTTTTTCCTCAGGGCAATATTTTGTAGAACAATTTATTCTAGTGTCAGTCCTTTGGGTTCAAAGTCCTGGTCATGGTTCTTTTGGCCAGCAAATTATATATTCCCAGTGTGTTGAGGAGAGGGATTTAGCAACAGTTCTGCACAGAAAAACATTCCTTCAGTGTGCCCAGGCTACCAGTCTTTTACACCTCATCTTTGCTTCTTCTGTCAGCCACATTTAAAGTTGCACTGACACAGAGCGTGATGACAGTCTTTCAGGAGCCCAGGCTTTATCTCTGGGCAGGGGAATCAGAGCAAAGATTGCTTCTTACTGCGATACCTAGTGCATTATTGTAGTGGATACTGTTGGCAGCTGATAGCTCAGCACTGATTTCCTCTGGGAATTTCCCTCTGGCTGAAGGATGCTGCCTTATCCAGACTATGCTTCTGCTACAGGGGCATCCAGAATCCTATAGCTGGTTGATTTTGGGATACAAGACCCAGCCCCTTTGCCTCAAATTGGAACTACTCTTTATGGCTATTCCAGCTTCAAATCACCCTTTAGTGTCTGTTTTTGCTACATTAAATTTCATCTTCTCCCTCTGCCCAATCCTGTGTCTTTTGCTCCCTGGGAGGTGTTGTTCCCTTGGATGAACACTCTGATAAAACCTGGACCCAGAGCTCTTTACTGGAGTATATTCCCAAGATGGTGGTGATCTTTCCTTGCAATATAATATTAATTTGGGCTATTTCTGAAAACAGCCCTTTCAACAGGATATGGCATCTTATGTAAATTCATATGTCAGTGTCATAGCAATGGAATGAGTATCACAAATAATGGGCAATGCATGTTGATAAGCAAACATGACTGGAGAAGAGCTGTATTTACATGCTTTCTATAACATTAAGACTACAACAGAATATATAATCAGCTGCCTAGTGCCTTGAATATTGAAGTTACTAATATAAATTATTGCATTTTGAATGGGTCTCAATAGGCAACCTCTAAGAAACAAAAAGAATCCTCAGTTTTCCATAAAAACATGTCAGAAAGAAAATGTTTACCAGTTTGGTAGGTTAAGTTCAAGAAGCGAGACACAAGTCAGGCCTCTTTCCACTAAATATAATAAGTAAACTTTTCCTTTTAAAGTTTAGAACCTAGTTAGAAACTATGAGGAAACTGAGTTGGTAATAGATAAATTCTCTCTAACTTATTTTTAAACTTCAGATCATATTTGGAGGATAAGTGTCTGCTTTTGGGGCAAGTGTAAGGATTCAGGTATAGAAAATTTTTAAGATAATAGTTGTGTGCTCTCATAACTTTGTAAATTTTAAAACAATATAAATTTTTCTTAACCTTACCACATGTACAGAGTTGAAGTCCCCTTCTAATTATGTCTACAGATGACTTGTCTCTTTCAGTTTCCCTATCTGTGAAATGAAGAGAACAATATTTACCTTCCTCATAAGTGTGTTGAGACGATGAATTTCATAATGTGCATAATATGCTTTGAAGATGAAAAGCTTCATAAAAATGCAAAGTGTTATTATTGTGCATAAATTTATGAAGTATCACAGGTGCATAATTCCAAAGAATACATTAAAGCTAAAATTCATCATGAATAATCTTTGAGGTTGTACACCTGAATTAAATAGAAAGGAAAAAGGCAACCTTTTAAACGCTAAACACAGATGGTATTGATTTTGTTCAGGTTTTCCTCGCACATAGGTTGGTTATACCTTACAATTAGATAAAGAGCTAAATAGGCATAAATTAACTTTTAAAAACAATGTGAATGATCAGCTTTCAAAGCTTTGTCCATTCACAGTAAAATTCTCAATTATAAAAGTTTAATAGAAGAGTGTCTCTTTTCAGTTATTTTGTGACTCTGGGAATTGATTGGTACAGCGTTAGGATATCGCTCCAACTCATCAACAATAAGATTTTGGCAAAAAGGCATAGGGTTGAATATTCTTGATCCTTAAATGCTTTCCTCATTGCCAAAAAAGGTATAATTTTGTTCAATATACTACTTCTGCCTCAGGAAAAATAAATCCTATTACTGTGGTGAAGGCCTTGTTGAAATTCTCTCGGGTTCATCATCAAAGTGACTTTTGTACATTTCCTGACTTTTGAGCTACAGTAATGTATTTCAAGGACAGATGAGAGATGCACTTTTGCTTAACTTGTGGCATGTGACATTTTATGCCAGACAGCTCTCTGCCTGGATTATTGTCTGTTTCTCCTTGCTGTGTCCACAAATCCAGAGGGACCTGTGCCCAAAAGCCAAAGAATGAGCAAGCACGAATGTCGGTGACGGGCACCTTGCCACTTATTCCACCATCTCGGTCCTCGAGCTTCATCTGCCCAAAGAGAGTTACAGAGGCTCACGAGAGGCAATATTTGTCTTTTTTTCAGCTTTCATTTTTAGCTGTTTTAATGGCAAGTATCTGGGGCACCTGGGTGGCTCAGTTGGTTGAGTGACTGCCTTCAGCTCAGGTCATGATCCTAGAGTCCCAGGATCGAGTCCCGCATCAGACTCCCTGCTCAGTGGGGTGTCCACTTCTCCCTCTGAACTTCTCCCCTCTCATGTTCTCTCTTACTGGCGCCCTCTCTCTCTCATATAAATAAATAAATAAATAAATAAATAAATAAAATCTTGAAAAAAAAAAATGCAAGTATCTGGGGAGGTGGAGTGGTCTGTTCTAGACCTAATGAAGAAATGTCCCGTTGAAGACTCCTGCAAAATCAGCAGCCAGACCTTCTCTTGCTTCCTTTCACTCTTAAGGAATTGTCAGTTGGTATAATCAGTCTCTGGTCAGGAGGACGTTCAGATCAGTGTTGCATATACCTAACTAACTAGTGAAAGATATTGTCTCCCTCTTAAGAATACCATTAATTTGTTTTAAATGTGAGGGCTCCTAGCTAGCACAGTAAACAAAACCATTTGCTGAAATAGGGTTTCATTGTCATGAAAGCCAATCTTGTCTAGAAAGGATGGAATTAACTCCCTGCTTACTGGATACATCAAGTCTATATTATAAAGTATTTTTAAAAAGTTCAAATGATAGTAACATAAAAGTAAAGGGCTTTTTTTTTTTTTTTTTTTTAAAGATAGAGCATTGGTTTGGCCAGTAAAGAGTATAACTATTTACCTTGAAGGCTGCTTTTTTTAGAGCAACAACATCAGAGGTGGGTATTCATTTCCTTATCCATTCAGCTAACTTTTATATTGAGTATAACTATAAAAAGTATATAACTTTTATATTTAGTCCTGTGTGTCAGGACTGTGATCCATGAAGGTTACAATGAAAAATAAAATGAAATCCCTGCTTTTCCAAATGTTGTCTAGTAGAAGGAACCAAACAGCTGAGGGGGTAAAGAAAGTTTTTGCTTATCTCCAGTTCAGGTCATCCTCTGTCTTTTTTTTTTTTTTTTTTAAGATTTAATTTATTTATTTGACAGACAGAGATCACAAGTAGGCAGAGAGGCAGGCAGAGAGAGAGAAGGAAGCAGGCTCCCCGCTGAGTGGAGAGCCTGATGTGGGGCTCGATCCCAGGACCTTGAGATCATGACCTGAGCCAAAGGCAGAGGCTTTAACCCACTGAGCCACCCAGGTGCCCCCTTCCTCTGTCTTGACTAGAATGGACTATCTGGGAACAGGTAGAGAAAAGGAGGTAAGAAAGAAGAAAGGGAGGGAGGAAAGGGGGAGGGAAAGGTAGAAAAAAAAAAAGCCTAACTTTCCTCATAATACAAAGCAAAATATCAATAACAACAATAATAAAAGATCATTTTACTGCTAGAAATTCAGGACAAATGCTGGAGAGTCCCAAGTGCCCATGTCTACAGCCTTCTGACTCTTTCCCCCATTGGCTTTCTGTTTGGGAGACTCTCGAACTGCTGCTCTGTCCTTTTTCACACCTATGGTGAGTCAGCTGAAGTTGGCAAGGATCCAATGCTAAGAGACACTTTCAGACAGATCTAATTTTAAAATGCATACTATTATAGGACATTTTATTTGCAAATGAAGATACTCTTTTATATAAACATTTCATTTACATGGAAGAAATGAGAACTCATTTAAATAAATCATATATATATTTTTTCTTTTTTTTTCTGAGAGAGAGAGAGTGCACACACACGCACATGAGCGCAGGAGGGGCAGAGGAAGAGGGAGAGATAGAATCTTGAGCAGGCTCCAAGCCCAGCACAAGCCAGACATGGGGCTCCATCTCATGCATGAGATCATGACGTGAGCCAAAATCGAGAGTCGGATGCTTTACCGACTAAGTCACCCAGGTACCCCAATCATATATATTTTCTTTAACCTATGAGGATAATTGTTATTCTTGGTTTTTTAGAAATATCAAAAATGAATAGAATAAAACAGATTACCTTGTCAAGTACCTACCAATAAGACAACCAATTTTGGGAGAAAAATATTTATCAGCCATTACATACTTTTTGGGTTTCCTGTATATTTTCCTCTTTTTAAAATGGAAATTCTGAAAGGAAAAGGCCATGAATATCTAATGATTTTGCTTTACCACCTATAAATACCTAGAGCTTGGATGAAGAAATCACTGAGAGCATCTCACCATTCCATTACTTACATCACTGTGATGGTCAGCTTCTCTCACGTCCAGAGGTCTAGGGTGTCCCTCCCTCCTCTGCCTTCTCCTGTCCATTCACGCCCATGCTCCCTCACCACCACTAGCCCCCCGGCCAGGTTCCACCCCTGACAGCAGCTTAGAATCCTGTGAGGATCTTTTAGAAAACTCTAATACCTGGGTCCCAGCCCAGAGTTTTAAATACGATTTATCTCTTGTGTGGCCCAGGCACTGGTGAATTTTTAATCTCCAGTTGATTCAAAAACGTAGCCAGCATTGAAAATCACTGTTCTAAACTTTGCTTTCACCGCTGCTTGGGAAAAAGAGTCTGTTATCATCGAATCCCTTTTGTGCTTACCTACCTCTTTGAAAGTTTCTTTGTTCTGGCTCTGACAGTCACCAGGTTGCTTCCCGATGAGACTGCTTCCTCTGCAGGCTTCTACTCCCTCCTTAAACCTCCAGCATCTCCTCCTCTTATCCTCCATGAATGACTTTGAGCAGGTTATTTCTCAGCTGAAAGAACAAGAGCAACCAGAGGGAAATCTCTCATCTTCCTGTCTCCTTGGATCTGGGCCTGTCCCTGTTCGCTGCTGGTGAAATGATTAACCTGGCCGGGCCGGCACCAGCTTCTCACCCACCCAGGGACTTAGATGCTGTGCTTAGCTCCTCTTTCCTCTGTCACTACACTTTTCCTGTCCGTTGGATTCTTCACATCAGCACAGATGATATTCCATTAATAGCAATGTAAGGCGAGAGCACTGATGAATCCTTATGGAACCTGAACCATAGGAGCGCCCAGTGAATATCTTGTTTGCCCATCAAAGGGCTGGCATGTTTCAGTATCACTCACCTTCATCATATTAATAAATATTATTTATTAACATAATTTTATTATTAATAAAAATTAATAAATACCTCCTCTTGATGGCACGTACACTCCAATTACCATCCTCCTCTGCCCACTTTATTACAGAACTCCTCACATTGTTGTCTGTACTTACTGTCTTCTCATCCCATTCTCTTTTGTACTTTCCCTTCTTAGGCCATCACCTCACCACCCCAGTAAAACATGTTTCATTTAGGACACCAGTATTCTCCACACTGCCAGGTCCCAGGCTCCACCTGACTTGCTACCTCAGCAACATTGGCAATTACTCTGTCCCTTGGAAAACCTACATAATGAAATTATGATGGAATTGATATTTTTGCACTTACGTAAAATGTCAGTTGATACATCATACTCATTGTTTTTGCAGTCACAATTAATACGACTCAAAGCTTAAAATAAACTATTTGAGGAGCCCTGCAAAAATGTCAAACCATGGAAGAATGCTTCTTAATGAAATTATGTTGGTTGAGGCACAACCATTTGCTTTTCATCACTGAAACAAATAAAGGCATCCAAAAAGATGACTGGGGGACTGAGATGGTGTAAAACAACTAGAAAAGGGTTCACTTTTATGTTTGGAGAGTCATGAAATGTCTGACTGTCTAGACTGATGAAAATAAAAAATTTAAGTATGTCTCAAGTAGAACAAAATGTGGAATGAATCTTCCATAATTCAACTTAAGGTATATTAGGCTTTTTTTTATGGAGGGAAATAGTTTGCTATTCTGAACATTAGGGCCAGATCACAAGAAATTAATATGGGTTTACTGAAAGAATATATTATAGAAATCTCATGCCTTGAAAAGCCTGTGCAAAGTCATGATAAAGTTTATACTATGGCTAAGGTGGAAAACCTGGTCTCCAATAATGAGGAGATAAACTAAACTTCATGAGACTATATAACCCAGACAAGATAGGCTCTGGTTGGCAGCTTCTCTTCTTTCTCTGCTCACATCTTAAAGATGGCTTTGCACTTCAGAACAGTTCTAGAACCAGATTCAATTTGATACACATTAAAAAGAGGTGATTTTTTCCCCCTAGAGATTCTGTAAGGATGTGAGGAAAAGAACTTAATAAAATCACCTTTGAAATGTCTCCCTTGTTTTCCAGAAAGTGGCTCTCCCTGGCCAGTCACCTCATTTCTCCTCTTCCTCACCCCCAACCAAAGGTTTTCAAAGTTATTTGCTGGTTCCCTCTCCTTCAACTTCAAGAACAGCAGTGACAACCACACATTAGTTAGCCACTGACTCTCTACTATTCCTCACACACATCCTTTCAAGGCTTCATTGTCCTCTCCAAGTGGCTCTTCAAGGTATAGCAATGACAATCTACTAGTGAGAAAATGAATTCGTCCCGTGACATTATACCACATTAATAGTTTGTGCTAAATTGCTAACATAGACTGTGGACTCTGAGAAACAAACTGAGGGTTTTGGAGGGGAAAGGGGTGGGGGGTAGGTGAGCTTGGTGTTGGGTATTAAGGAGGGCACATATTGCATGGAGCACTGGGTATGGTGCATAAACAATGAATCTTGGAACACTGAAAAAATAAAATTTAAAAAATTAAAAAATTAAAAAATAAGAACCTGGGCTTACTTCAACTAAAAGCCTCAATAAAGTAACATAACTTTTCCATTCACAGTTGTCATGAAAGGGTTCCACACTTGAAGTGTGGAATAAGTTTTTACAGGACCTTATTTGTGCAGAACAATCTGGCCTTAAAACTGTCGTAAGAGCTAAAAGAGCTATTTTCACTAAAAAGACATTCAGGGTACAAAATGTAATTTAAAAGGGGTTGAGAGGTATTCTTTCTACTTTTGTGAGGAATGCAGAATTAATTGCTTCAGAGTCTGGAGGACCCCTGAGAACAAAACATCAGTTTGGCATCTGAAGGCCTCAGGCTCTCAGCAGTAGAGTTCTGGAGGGTGATGGCAGAGTGGCAGGTGGTAAGGAAACAGCAGCAAGCACAGCGGTGCCTGGAAGAGTAGATAAGATGCAGTGGGGTAGTGGAATCAGCATTCTTGTCTAGGCCCTGCAAATGTAATGAGGTCTTCAGGTACCTTAGTCCTATGCCAGGTGCTTGGCATTACGAGACAACAGGGTCCCAGCCCCTAGCCCTCTCAGAGATAGAATGAAGTGAAGAAAAGGGGCATCAAACAAATAATAACACAAATGATTGCTTAATACTAATTCCAATAAATACTCAGAAGTACAGGGTCTATGAAGATATGTACAATGGAGAAAACTAATTTGCTTTGGGGGTTCAATTATAGAGGCCTTAGTGGGAGACATGTCTACAAAGAGACCAGAGCTAGAAGATATAGCAAGCCACCACTCTCTTGGTAGTTGAGTGGATTTGATTGGGGGTACGTGTGATATTCCCACTGTGAATTGAGGGTTCAGTCTTGCAATAGTGGGAGAGGAAAATAAAAACAGGGAAATATGTGTCACTGTATCAATGATTTTAAATTTAACCTCAAGTTTAGATGGCCTCACAGTGTTGCTTATATGTCCTATTATAAAATGTAAGAGGGATATTTGGGTCCCAGTAATGGGAGATCTTTAACTAGATATAAAATCTTGATCCTAACAAGTAAAAAGTACAGACCAGCCGTGTGTCTTAAAACAAGGTTAGTAAGTCATATTATGATGGATATGTTCATCTTTTCATATGTTCTTGTGTAGATACTCAGTTTTTAAAAATTATAATGAGTAAATGCAAACCAACCATAATTTGGATACTCCAGTCATTCTAATTTATATCTGTTCTTTTCTGTCAAATGCAAGATGTTAGAAATGGAAATGACCTTTGAAATCTGGTCAAACTTCACACTTTGTTGGGAATAGAAGCCCAGATAGTTAAATGATTTCACAGTATCAGTAACCAAACTAACATGAGTTCGTTCCTTGGTGAGTTACAGAAAGAAACTACTTCAGGTGGAATCATCACACAAGGAAACTTTATTTGCAGCAAATAAGGAGATAACCAGGATAACTTCGGAATAACTTCCAAAGCCATGACTCCCCAAGCAAGGGTGAGTGGGTTCCTTTTATTTAGGGTTAGGATGAATATTTAGGTAGGAGAGCCGTGTCATCATATGGAGAGGCAGGCATAAGGTCACACAAGCTCCACACATTATATGTTATATAATTGAGGTTTGTATTCCTCATGGAGTGGAAATTTCAGCATCATAATGGGGTAAATGGAACTATCCTTAACTCCATGGTCTAACTGTATAGATGCGAGTTGGGGGTTGAGCTCAAAGTGGTCTGGGTGGTCTGAGACACCGGGATTCTTCATCAGGGCAGTCGTTATTGTGTCGAGGGTAGTTTCAGTTTCCATCACAGGATGCTATGCCAGTTGGGTCCAAGTTAAGAGATAAGCTGGAAGAAAGAGCTTAAGGAAAAAGGTGGGACACAGCTCAGTGGATACAGGCAAGTGAACAGTAAAGGTCAAGTCTTGAGGTCTTATTGGTCTAGACATCTATAGAGTGTAGTTAAGATTCTAGACAAGTCTTGCCTGCTAGAACTTCACTCTGCATTCCTCCATTCCAGAATGCTATTAGCTTTCTTGCTTATAGTCTGTTTCATTTATTAAAGTGTTCTGGAGAACTATTTTTTAATTTTCTGGTTTCACCACTTTTCTTAATCTTCATTGTTTTCTAATTCTTTCTTGTTTTTTTCACAATTATTTTGCATCTCTTTTTTCATGTTCCAGTTTCTGATTTCATCTGTTTCACATTTACTTATCATTACATGAATGCAAGTAAGAAAACAGTCAGGGATGGATTATTATTGAATGTAAATAGTGAGAAACAGCACAAGAAGGGAACTTGAGAAAAGTGAGGAAATACAGAACCTAAAAAGTTCCAAAAATCAACCACACGAAGATCTTATAGCAGGAAAGCATGTCCCTATTTATTGTATTATGATCAAAATGATTACATCTTTTGTTCTAAATGTTAAAAGAAGTAAAATTATACTTAAAGTAGAAATTTAAATATATTACTAATAATATAAAGTACATTCTTCAATCTAGAAATTAAAACTATTTTATATATACTTTCAAAGATGTTATTTTCTTATAGTATTAAAAATTAAATGGGGGGCGCCTGGGTGGCTCAGTGGGTTAAAGCCTCTGCCTTCGGCTCAGGTCATGATCCCAGGGTCCTGGGATCGAGCCCCGCATCGGGCTCTCTGCTCCGTGGAGAGCCTGCTTTCTCCTCTCTCTCTGCCTGCCTCTCTGCCTACTTGTGATCTCTCTCTGTCAAATAAATAAAATCTTTAAAAAAAAAATTAAATGGAAAAAACAATGTTAATAAACATTGAAAACTAAAAATTATTTAAGTAAGTATTAAAATTTAATTTAAAATTGTATGTTTGGTTAAATATTTTAATAAAATAATTTTCCAGTTCTAATGCTCAATATCCACTTAGTTGTATAACAAGAATGGTGTTAGATGTATTTTATGTATACACCTACATTTATACAAATCTAAGAGAATTTTAATCTTTAAGAGAGCAGACTATTCCTCAGATGCCATATGCAGTGTGGAAAATACCATGTTAATTTGTGAGTACCTCTGCAACTATACTTTGGAACCAAAAGAGAAAGAAGAAAATGACTCTCAGCACAACTGGGAAATGAAATATTGTTATGTCAGAAACTGTTGGATTCATGCTAAGTATTTTTTCCTCTTACCTAAACACTCCACTACTTAGGTCCTCCTACCACTCTGAAATAGCACTATTCACAGACATTTGTGACATTTGAGAGTAGCTGCCTTTTATTTTGAGGATATAGAACAAGATAAATGGAGAAATGTTTTCTTAGTGTCTGAATACTTTATCAGAAGAGCAAACATTTAGGATTCTCAGGGACAGTCTGCCACATTAAGTGTAGAAGGCTTCATGGCAGAATTGTATGTATGTCAATAGTATGTGTGTCTGTATGTGTGTCTATCTGCGTGATCTGTGGGGTTCCCTAAAACATAGGATTCAGAGCAAAGGATTATTTTGCCTTAATCATAGGGTACTACTGCTTAGTTAGTCCATTTCCTCAAAATGAATAGCGACCACAAATGTTATTTGGATTTGCTTAGTGGAACTCTGCTCCTCAGCGTTCATAGTATTCTCTTAATATTTAAAGATGTCAACAAAAGATACATATATTGAAAAATTATTTACTAGAGAAAGATCTACATATATGAACAAATACATATCTGTGCATATATGCATGAACAAATTTTATTAAATAGGATTAGGTTTTGGGACACCTGGTTGGCTCAGTCGGTTAAGTGTCTGCCTTCGGCTCAGGTCGTGTTCTCAGGGTTCTGGGATCGAGTTCCACATCAGCTCCATGCTCAGTGGGGATCCTGCTTCTCCCTCTGCCTGCCCGCATCCTCATAAATAAATAAATAAATAAATAAATAAAATATTTGTAAAAAATAGGATTAGGTTTGGCTGTAAGTGACAGAAAAGCCAAGGTAGGAGTGGTTTAAATAAGATGAAACTAACTTAACTCTCACACAAACAAAATCCAGGGGTAACCAGTGATCCAGGGATGATTTGGCAGCTGTGCTCATGAAGTCCGAAAAGTCAGGATCTTCCCAGCTCCCCACCTTGCCATCTGTAAAGGGTGGCTCTTGACACCATGGTCCAAGATGGTGGTATCTGTACTCCAGGAAGCAGAGTGATGGAAACTCTGAAAAGGAGACCACGAAAGGGGCACGAACTGAATCTTAAGGAAGTTTACCCCGTAGCTGCCACACGTGACACTTTTTTTTAAATCCCGCTGGACAGAATTAGTCACATGGCCACCCCTAACTGCAAAGATTTCTTCTGGGCAGCTAGAATGTGTCCTAGCATAGAGGAAAGGAAAAACAACCACTGAAGGATAATTAAGTCACTTTTGCCACACTTACTTTACTTATATAGATTATTGATAACATATAATGCATAATACCACAGAATAATTTGTATCCATAATTTTTTTCCTCTGGGACACTTATTAAAAAAACTTATGCCAAGAACATCTGGAACATCTGGACTATCTCAGTCCCCCATATTTTCCATCCCATCTTGATCATGCTCACTCCACTGCATGCATTTATCTGGCCGCATGTCTGTGCTATGCGGCCAGATATTCTTATTCTAGATAAGGCAGTTTCCTTTATTCAGCACTGATTAACATACTGGTTGTAAAAAACTTAGTGTCTATATTTGCAGCTGTGCTAGGTTTGCTCTTCAAATATCCCAACTGCTTCCTACTGTTCTGTTTCATTTCATTAAAGTATTAAAACTTTGGAAGTATGTCACCGTGATGCCCTCTGCAAACAGCATGCCTGCAAATAATCCTGCCCTGTCATTGTGGTGGCAGAGGCTCCAGAATGGGCTTGGACTTTAGGGCATACAGCATAATGTTTGGTTTGATTGTTGCCTGAAAGATTTTGACATCACTAGATGCCTTCACCCTGAGAGTCATTCTGGTAATTCATTAACAGATAGTTTTATCCATCTCCAACAAGCACAGCTATAACAGTGAGGGTAAACATGATTATGGTTTAATACATAATTTTTTGATTTTACTACTTTTATTAACAGCACATTTGTTTATTTAATTATGTTTGGTGATGGCTGGTGAATTTTATGTCTTTCTTTCCAGATTCTAAATTATGTATCCAAAATGTATGTGTTTAACACAGTGCTTGGAACATAAGGACTCAAAAACTTGTATTTAGTTTATTAATTAATGACTTATACTACATGTCCATTAATAGCGAAATAGCTTTGATAGCATTTAAGTTTTATCTCAAAAATCTTTATCCATTTTTATCAAATCAGGAAGAATGAAGTAAGGCAATGTGACAGAAATAAGTCACTAATTATCCTTGGAGATAATCATCTCCATTCGAAACTTGACTCAAAATGTGAGAGAATTCAACAAAAGTGGGGAAGTATAATTTTCAGATATGTATTTTGGATAAACACTGGAGTTTAAATTCAATGGAGGGCAAAAAATGATAATTCCTAAGAATCTTTAAGAGAATAATGTAAATCAATCATTTGGAAGTAGGCTTTTTTTGCTTTGGAGTATTTCAAGAAGTTAGGAAATCTATTCTAGCCCTGTGATTCTGCTAAATATCCAGAAGCTTAGCCCCTTATCTAGTCCGCATCAGGCAGTCGAGATAAGAGGAAATCTTAAATGTCTGGGGTCCCTGTGTTGGCAGGTAACAACTTATATCAATTACCAAGATCATTGGTTTCCACAGAGGGTGATATAAATATTTCCACTTAACAATTCTTTTTTTTTTTTTAAGATTTTATTTATTTATTTGACAGATCACAAGTAGGCGGAGAGGCAGAGAGAGAGGAGGAAGCAGGCTCCCTGCTGAGCAGAGAGCCCAATGTGGGCTCGATCCCAGAACCCTGGGATCACGACCTGAGCCAAAGGCAGCGGCTTTAACCCACTGAGCCACCCCGGCGCCCCTCCACTTAACAATTCTATTGTCCATTTCATACCCGCATCCTATATGTTGTCCTCAAACTCCTCACCCACATTTTCTTCAAGTACCTCTTGTCAAAGAGCAGAGGAAATAACTGTCTGCCTCTGAACCTTGAGCTTGCCGTATAAATGCCATGCTAAATTGCATCTATACCCAAGGACAAAGTTTGAGGTAGATCTCTGTTTTGCTTCATTTGCTTGGTTTATGAAGCCTGGATTTCCTGTTGTTCAGGTACAAGAGTTTATGATGATATAAATAAGTATGTTTAAAGGAATGTATGCATTGAATTTTGACTATAAAATATTAGAATGAGTCAAGGATTTTCCAAGTTAACAGCACTAACATACACTTTAACTGCATTGATTTAGGGAATAAATGGAATAAAGTGTGAATAAAGCAGTTTTCTGAGCTGCTATAAAATTTTTCTAAAGACAAATATTTATTTTGTTATTTATTTCCTTGAGAAATTAAAATTTAGATGATTAGGTTTTCTCCTCCTAATTTATCTGGACTCAGTCAGCATCCCTACAAATTTACCACTTACTCATAGTTATGGTATAAAACAATAGGTTTTACAGGTTTTTATTAAACATTAATTCTATCCAAACTATCATAATTTTTTAGTTATCTGATTATATGTGTCCTATTTTGTAATTAGAGATTTGTTTTTTCTGAAATAATGAAAAAATAACTTGTTTTCTCCTTGCTTATAAAAGGCCGTTGGAAAAATTATCTTCAAATGAAAAAAGAGGTAGCCATTTCTAAGAAATGAGTTTTTGATTTTAACAAGGACATAGAACTGTTCAAACTTCCAGTGGTTTCAGGGCATTTGTTGATTAACGTTAGCTTTTGAGGATAAAATCTATCAGAGGTAGTTGCTGATATAGTAGAGAATATTTATTCATATATGTAGGTACTCATTAAAGGCATAGACATTTTCAAAATTTTGATTTATTAATATGGTATATTTAAAACAATTTAAGTGCTTATGACTTAGAATTTTGCCAATTTTAATGTTTTAGTTTAGAGAAATTTTTACTTTAAGTCTCTTAAAATTATGATTTACAGTCTTCCCGGATTATCTGGTATTCAATTAAGAAGCTAAAACAAAAGTGGGCTCAATCATCCTTAAAGTCATATAAGTATTAGAATTGTTATAAAAGCAAAAGTCAATTATAAGCGTGATTGATTGATAACAATGTAACATAAAGCAAGTTAGCTGAAAAGATTAGTACTCAACTCTTCAAGAGACTTGTTAGAGAGAAATCTCAGGCACACAGCTTATAATCAATGTCAAGATTTGTTCAAATCTGTCAGTTCGGTTTTCTATGTTCTCAGAACAGTTGAGAAATGTAATTAATAAAAAATAGCAGAACAGTACTACCGCTTTGCTAATTGGCGACAACTTTGAGTAAAGGCTACATGTAGAGAAGAGAGGGAAGCGTTAAGCATCTTACTTGCTGACTTGGTCCCACACAATTACATGACCGTCCTTACCCACACCTAGGGGGGGCTCTTGAGTGCTTCAGTAAGAGGGTAGAAAGGAGCTTTTATAGGATTTGGGATTGGAAGGTGTAGTAATTTGGGGGAGAGTCTAAGGAAGCAGAAATTCATTCTGGACTGGATGCTCTCAGAAAGCTGGGATGAATCTATGATTGGGTGTCTCAATAAATCTTGTGTCTACTAAGTAATAATGCTGTACTGATGGAGAAGCACCAGTCACTCACAGTAGCTGGAAAAGGGGGAGATTTTCTATTTTGCCGGTAGCAGAGACCAAAATAGATACTGTTTTTGTCTCAGTTGGTGATGACCTCGGAGTAACCTTGTCTGAGGTTGGTATTCTTTTCGATTGTTTATACCCATTTATACCCAACACGAGAAACATATGGACTAGTTGTGAATATCAGACGAATTCTCAGATGTCAGAAGTTGCTTGGTTTTTTTGTTTTGTTCTGTTTTGGTTTGTTTGTTCATTTTTGTTCTTTTTCTTTCTTATTGGTAATGTCATATTCTAAGGCGTTGCCATCATGTCTGTTTTCACAAGCTTTAATATTTGTCTGAGAGCTTTGGCTGAATCTGGACAAAGACTAAGTTCCTTGGAAAATGACTTCCAAAAAAATAACTAAAAGACATATTAATCAACCAATTATATTTCTAAAAAGTTCATATTTTGCTGGAAAAATGCCTACCTCTAGCTATTACTGGGGATGTTTTCTCTTTCTTATTCAAATATTAGAACTATCCTTTGGGTATTTGTTCTGACTGTTTTCTCCCCAGTCGAGGGACACGAGCCTCAGTTGGCCTGGCAGGAGTCAGTACCATGCGCTAGGAATATACTGAATGTTTCAGTGGGCTGTACCAAAGAGGAAGAAAATACCAGTGAAATCAACCAGACAGCAACAGGGAAAGGATTGTCCCTGCAAAAATGCAGAGCCAATCGGGTCAAAGGCCAAGATTGCAGGTAATGGAAATCAAGTCCCAGTGAGACAGCAGGACCCGGAAGCCTCAAAACAAGGAACAACAATGAGGTGCATGGGAGCAGGGCGCAAAAAGTGACATTCACCTAAGGAACATGCTGCCTCTGGGGAATTGTTTGGTTTCCCCTGCCTGTTTTGCAGGTGAACCACATCTGCTAAAAGTGGCCATGTCTTCAGGTAGTCACCTGACCCAAAATACGCAAAGGAGAGAGAATATAAAAACACATATATACTCGGGAGTAATTTCAACAGAAAACACACAGACCCCATTAAAGATGTGAACCTGAAACTGATATGGCTGGTAGAGAGTATTTTCAAAGATCATTTTCCAGTGCCTCAAAAAAGAAGAAAGAAGAGAAAAAAAGAAAAACCCAGAAACAGAACAGAAGGTATGTTTTGAGAGCTGAGACTATGTATGAAGTACTTTGAAGGTGGTACCTGACATCCAGAAATAAAAGCCTTAATTGCCAGCAATAAGAAGCTGACCATCCAGGGTTTGGTCTTTTCCTACCTGCATTATTCTCAAGGGAGTCTCTTTGCCTCCCTCATGTCCATCCTCCACTTAGCAATCAGGAATTCGTTTTGCTAAATAAAAATTGGTTCATATTGTGTCCCAACTTAAGCCCTGTTGTAAACCCTAGACTCCCTATTTTCTATGGGAGAAAAATATAATGGTTTTCCATAGATATTTTTAACAGATGTTAAAGCGCACTCCTACCTTTTTAAGGTTCTTTGGGCAATTAAGTTAGAGGACTGATTCAGCAATGTTAAAAGGGCTTCTGTACCACGAGACTCAAATATAGCACTCAGGATTCCTGAGCTTCCTTTGACTCTGCACACATGAGAGCCATGAAGACCTGGGGTACCAAAGGGTGCTGTGAGAAATGGTTCTAAAATGTCCAGAATCGTTTATCTTGTACCGTTATCCAGTCTCTGCAAGCATACCATCTCTGTCCCCAAACCTGTCTGTTTCACACACATGTGCCTGTCACTTCTTTAAGGTATCTTAATGAATCTGGTCATTCCCTTTTTGCCTCCTGTATATAGCTTCATGTTAGGGCCATTTACTTATTTTGACGGCTGTTTTATTATGTACTGCCCCACCCCTTTGAAGATGAGTTTCCTGAAGATGGGCTTCTATCATGGTTTACTACATGTCAGTCACAATGCCTAGTAGGTGGTACATAGTAGGTGTCTAGTCCATGCTTGTGGAGGGAATTCTACTTTAAATAAGAGTTTCTCTTTCAAAATATCTGCCTTTTTGTATTGACCTTGTCTGATATTTATTGTATGGGCAGTTGTTTTTAGAAAGAGAAAGAAAAATAGATTTTAAGAAAGTATTCTTTCTTCCTTTCTCATAAACCACTCAGCCATAAGTATTGCAACACTTTGTGGCAGTTTCTCTCCAAAGACTTATACTTAGTCATTTTGGTTAAAAATAGCCGCACGGATACATGTCTGGTATGATAAAGAGCTTTGTGAGAGAACGTGTAAGACGCTGCCAAGAAATAATAGACACAGGAACTAAGTTCTATGTATTTTATTATTTATTTATTTAGCTATTGTTGTTCCAAAGGTAAATACTTGACTGATGAAAAATGTATAGAATTACGGGATTTCAGGAAGATTTGCTGTGATTTTAAAGGTCATTTTGCTTATCTCTCCTGAATGTCAGTATTTTTGCTACTAAGTGGATGTGGATCTTCTGTTTAGACCTGACGGTTCCATTGGTAGGGAATTACACTCAGTTTCTCTTCTGATACATCCTGCTGGTGTGACAAGTATTTCTATTAATTGGGGGGAAAATATATGCATATATATAGCTCTACCTATATTCCTATTGTTTCCCCAAGAGGCCACATGGAAAAATTTCCCATCCCTTTGCCACATAGCAACTCCAGATAGTCACTACCACTGTGTCCCCATGCACATAATGTTCTCTAAAAATAACTAGCCCAAATCCTTCAACTCTTCTACACATTTCCCTTGTTTAGCAGTCCCTTGCTTCCTGTGCTTTCTTATCTCAACAATTGTGTTATTTTGCAGCTTGAAAGAATGGCATACAAAAATGAATCCTAAACTGCCTTTTGTGCCATAATTGGCACTCAATAATTAGAAATACGTTCAACCTAGGTATTCTGTTCCAATTACTGTTAGTTTTTGACAATGGCATTTATACGCTTGATAGTTTTAAGATTGTGCTGTCATCTAAGGCCTTCACTTAATACATGCAGTTTGCCAAACCATGGGCTCCATTATGTAGTCATGAATTTTGACCTTTGGAACCATATGTAGAAACTTAATTTTTTTCTCCTAAAATTTATTTTTTGGAACATTCCTTTCCCTAAACTATTATTAAATTCTATCATGGTTGTTTGATACTAAACATGTACTGAGCCTCTAAAATGTATAATAAGATCCTGTGTCAGGTGGTAAGGATGCAAAATCTGGTAAGACAGATTGCCAGCCTTCCAGATATTAGAACCCTTTAAGGGATGAGAGAATGTCAGTAGTTAGCAGGATAACATGGAGACACCTTTAGCCAAATTACTGGCAAAAATATTAAGCAGTCAAGAAGGATCATAGGAGCATGCCAGTAATAATTTCCCTCCAGAGTCACTACCAGTTTCTCTACATACATGTTTACAAATGTATTTTGAAGTATACTTTTCTTGCTGTAACTAAGTAGATGGATGGCCAGAGGCTACGCATTAATGTGGACTAAATCACAAGGGAATGTTAACTATCTAGACCAAGCCTGGATAACTTAGTAGATGAAATTTTATGTATAGTCACCCCATCCAGTTTCTTGTGATTAATTTTAACTCTTCTTGCCAAAGTTTTCAATTATTTTCCAGGAAGAAGTGATCTAAATCTTCTTGAAAATGATCTTCTATATTTCATTAAATAACCGTGTTTTACTATTATGTTCCCCATAGATGGAACATATCCGGTTCCATGAACCTTTTTTCAAATACTTTGTTTAATGAAACTTGCCATTTTATTTATGACATTAAAAAGTTTTCTATTATAATATCAAAATATAATCTCAATATAATACTTTTAATGAGATCTGATAAATGACAAATGGAGTGGAACAATTCTTTAATTTAGATAAATATGAAATATTTTTCTTTTTCAACAATCACACTTAGCTATACTATTTTCTAGAACTTCTTCTTTGGGATTTACTCACTTTTGAAGTTCTTACTTTTCTTATCTACTTATGTGAACCAGCATCAGAAAGGAGCTGGGAGAGTAGGAATCAAGAAAGGACTTACCATTAACCTTTCATTATCTCAGTTTAACAACTTTAGATAATTTCCTCTATTTATTAAACTGGTCACATTTTCATAATTTTCTCTTCTTTGCTGGAAGTTAAATGAAAGATTTTGCTCAGTTACATGAACACAAACCTGGGGAATATGTATGGGGTGAATTCTAATTGTTCTGAGTCAAGGAGAGATTAGTCTGACTTTATTCATAACACTACATTTAGCATAGTGCAATTCAGGTGGTCCTCAAGACTATCCTCAGGTTCAGTAATTCACGAAAATGAATCACGGAATTCAGAAAAGCTATTACACTCACAGTTATAGTTTATTGCGGTGAAAGGATACAAATTAAAATCGACAAAAAGACCCATTGGGTAGAAATCAGGTTGGAGCAGGTGTGGAGCTTCCACTTGTCCTCTGCCAGGGTAGTCGTGTGGACAGCACTTATTTCTCCTACAAATGATGTCTGACAATATACATAGAAGTCAGAAGCCAATTAAGTGCTGAGCCATTCTTTGGACAAGATTGATCCTTTTACATCTGCTATATACATCTGATGTTATGCATCTGATATATCACAAAGAGATTCTGAATTTAGTGTATAGATCACTTGGGAGAGAATAAATTTACTTTGGCTAAAAATTGAAACTTAGAGACTATAATGGTATACTTAAAGTTGGCAAAGCTATGTAATACTAGCGATCCCTTGGAAGGTACTCAAAGCTGTAGGATTGATGGAGTAGAATTATCATGTGAGACTCAGTCACTTAATTGCTAACCATGTTTCTTGAGAGGGCTCAGAAAACCCTCTCCTAGCTAATGTATATTCATTCTATTCTTTCATCTATTAATTTATATCTAGGGAATGCAACCATGAGCCAGGTATTCCAAACTTGGGACTTATCAGTGGGCCAAACAAAGATCTATGCCTTCTTACATTCTAGTGGTGATGGAGGGAAGGAGAAACATACTATAAATAATAAAGGTGACAAATAAGTAAATGCATAATACGCCACAAGGTGATAAGGGCTATCTAAAAAGAAAAGTGGACCAGGATAAATAGTAGAACAAGTACCATATTAATACATTACTAAATATTAAATGCACATTGGTGAGATAAGTCTGTAGTATTTGAAAAGAAATAGAGGATGTTGCCATTGAAGTGGGCTCTCTGATTTGGTGCAAACAATGAGACATCAGAATATCTGATTCCAAATGATAGCACTTAACCACTCAAGAAAATATGACAGCAGCAGGGCCAAAGAGATCATCAAAAGGTTTTGACCACAAGGCATCATTAGCAGAGGACCATTATTCATGGGGACATTAGAGCTAAAATGAATAGACACACTTCAAAAATCCTCCCTGATCTTTATAACTGAAAAACAAAAACAAAACCTCATTCTGGTATATAGAGCTCGTTTGAGTTAGACAGAGTCATGAGCCCTCATTCATTCCCAGGCCTCTGTCAATAACAGACTCACTGCACATTTTGTAAAGAAAGATGAGGGAAGGAGGAACTCTATGATAATCTTCCTTTGAATCCTGCCCAGATATACTTGGGGCTATCTTCCAGGGTAGCATTATAATGAGGAAATGGAAAATGAGGAAAAGGAAAAACCTATAGAGTATTGTTTATTGGACTCTGGATCTGAGATAATTCTTATTTCTGGGATTCAGACACCTACCACTTGTCTACCAGTCAGAGTAGGAATATAAAGATAAAGAAGATGTGTTTAAAAACTCTCTGAAACCCCATACTGACTCCCTATTCCATGAAGAGAAGTCCATAGAAGGTCAAATTAATAGAAAATTCTTCTATGGTGAGTATTGCGGAAGCAATAATTTCCTCATTTCTTCGAAATGCTATTTTTATTAGATAACAAATTCCCATGTTTACGTGAATTCCTCATCCATTGAATTGATATATATCTCTATACATATATTTCATTGAATATATATTCATTATAGTTTAATTGCATATGTATATATAATATATTATTATTACTGTTGTTGTTTTGAATTATTGCAACTATGTACTGTGTTTTGTCTTCTGGTAAAACACAACTATCTCCCTCTTTTTATTCCTCAAAATTGTCTTGGCTATTCTTACATTCTTTTATTTAAAAATCAGCACATCAATTTTTGTGTAAAAGTTTTATTGAGATTTTAGGGTACACAATAGTTTAGAAAACAATAGTTTGGAAATAACTGTAACTTCACACTCCCATCCATGAATATGTTATATGTCTATGTTTTTTGGCATATCTTTTTTTATCATATGTTTTGATAGCTATTAGAAAGGTTTTCCTCATTATCTTATTCTTTCAACATCACATAAAGGTTGATATACCTGCATAGTTTTAATTAAAGTGAGAGAGGGTGAGGCCATGTCATGAGATGGTTTCTTAGATATAGTCATCTATGTCCCAGTTCTCTCTGTTCCTTTTGGGTATCACCATCTGGGAATAGCTGGCACTACTATGTCTTTCTAATTCAAGTTTCAGTGCTCATTGTTTCCATCTACAGGCAGACCCCCCTTTTGCTTCTTCCCAACCCAACATTAGCACTACATATAGGAGTTGACTTACTGGCCTCTGTTACGGTATCTTGGCTAATCATCCTGTGTGTTATTCCTAAGTCATTTCCTACTCTGAGGATCTATCTTCTGCAGGTGTAGAACATTCTTCAAACAAAGCACTCCTTTCTTGATATTAATACTCTCTTGTTGTCTATTTTGTTTTAATGATTCATTTTTTTTAAAGATTTTATTTGTCAGAGAGAGATCACAAGCAGGGGGAGTGGCAAGCAAAGGTAAAAGCAGGCACCCCACTCAGCAAGGAGCCTGATGTGGGACTTGATCCCATGACCCTGGGATCATGAACTGAGCTGAAGGCAGACACCACCGAGGTGCCCCAAGAGCCATTTTCTTAATGGAATAAACTGAGACTCAGAAAAGTTAGTTGACTTTAGGTGTGAAACTATAGGGTCAGGGTAGAATCAGGGATTAGCATTATCTGTTATATTGAAAATTGGGAACTACCCCTTGTGTTTTTAAGCATAATTAGGTCAGAACTATGTTGGTGTTTACTTCCAGGATGCATGCATATTTGTATGTAGATCACAAATGATTATCTATGAGACTCCATAATATGCCTCACTGTCTATATTTACTATACTATGCCATAGATATCTAGGATATCTACTATTATTTATCTACTGGTTACAAGTTTGTATCTTTAAAGATCTGTAACCCGGTGACCTCCATTTTACTCTGTTTTTATGAGTTTGGCTTTTTTAGATTCTATGAATTAGTGATATCAAAAAGTATTTGTCTTTCTCTGTATGACTTATTTCACTTAGCATAATGTCCTTAAGGTTCTATCTGTGTTGCTGTAAATGACAGGATTTCCTTCTTTTTGATGGCTGAATAATATTCCATTGTATATGTATACCATCACTTTTTTTTAAATTTAATTTTAATTCAGTTAGCCAATGTACAATACACCATCATTTTCAGTGTGGAGTCAGAGTTCAGTGTGGAGTTTAATAATTCATCAGTTGTTTGTAACATCCAGTGCTCATCACATCATGTGCCCTCTTTAATGACCAGTTACCATATCTTCTTTATCCATTCATCTGTTGATGGATGGATCATCCATTCATCTCTTTAATTGAATCCTACTTAATTTTCTTCTCAAAAGGATTCTTTACCTCCTTTAGCTCATCAAGGAGTTCCACTTTGGTTTCTCCATGTTGTTATAGAGTTTTAAAGTCAATATTATTTAATGAGGTTTTTAAAACATTTTTATGGATATGAGAAAGAGAGGCTGTACTCAGTTTGACCTTTTGAAACAAGTCATGATTTCTTTTCTTACATACTTCCAAAGGATGCAGCTCTCTGCAACCTAACATTAGGAAGTAGGAAAACAATAATAATTCACTCTTCTGTTTTTAAAATAGCAATTATTTCTCTTTATAAAAGTAATATGTGCTCAGTGCAAAAAAATCTTGAAAAACACATGGCAAAATCAACAATAATCTCACTACTTAATTATTATTATTGTTGTATTAAACATTTTTGTCCATATGAATATAAATAAATCTATATGGATAGATACATATAAATATACTTTATAGCAAGAGAGATAGCCATATATATATATATTTGTATTTTAAATGTATAGTATTGTCACTAATGAATGTAAGATACATATTGATGTAAATACTCTTTATGAGATAATTTTTAATTGTTATATAGTATTGAATTATAAAATACAATATAATCTCCCATATCCTTATTATATTGGGATATATTATTGAAATACAATATTCAATATATATGTAGAAGGACATTTAAGTATTTCTAGTTTTTTGCAACTGTTATAAATAACATAGCACTGAACTCTCTTCATGAATCTTTGCAAGGATTTTGATGAATTCCCTAATAAAACATTTTAAGTAGTGGTATTACTAAGTTCCAAAGAATTCACACTATAAAATTTAATACCTGTTCTCAACACTGTCCTCAAAAAAGGTTGTACCAACTGACCTTCCCCTTAGCATTATAGGAAAGTATCAGTTTCTAAATGTTTCAGCAAAACTAAGTTTTTAATATTCTTCATATCCATTGATAATGTAAAAGGGAAAATAAGTTTTCTCATTTTTATTTTATTTGTGATTTTTAAGAGTTTAAATAGTTATCTTATTATCTGCTTTTTTATTTTGTGAGGAACTGCCTGTTCATCACTTTCTTTTCCAATTGTTTTTTTTTTAATTTTTAAAGAAAATCAGCCATGTTTTGCCATATTTTACACATTTTTCACAGTTTGTGTTTTGCCTCCTAACTTTAGTCACAAATCTAATCATAGTTTTGTTATAGTTTCTACTTGGAGAAGGAGAAGAGAGAGTCTTTACAGGAGATGAGTTTTTGTTTAGTTGTTTGTTCTTCATGTTCTGAACTAGTTAACAGTATAATAGAATAAGGTAAGAGAGAGACAGAAGATCAGAATTCAGATGTCTTAATCTGGGTATTCTACCCTACTTTAATTTCTTGCACACAGTAAGTGTACAGAAACATGCTGAATGGACAAATGGATGGGTGGATAGGTGAGTGAATACTAGGAGCTCATCTAGGCTCTGTGGACAACAACTTCATCATCAGCTATAAATATAACAGTGTAAATTCCATTGTAATCAACATCTTTGTAAAATCTGAGAAAGACCATGGGAGAATCTGTAGACACTATTCATTAGTAGTTACCAGAAATGCATATGCTTATCTTTATTTAAGGATATGTAAACAAAGGAAAAACATTTCTGTGGAATAAGTGAGTAAGACTTTCATCTGAATCACTGGCATTATACCCACAAGCCTATAAACATGCTTTAGGAATTCTATCTTCAGAATCCCTTCTCATGACCTCTTTTCCTCTTTCTTTACATACTTCTCAAAAGTGATGCCATTAGCAATAATGCCATTTCAAATCCACTCATTCAAACCTCTAAGTCCAAAATCTGTTCCCACCATTACCTTTGCCAAGGCCAATGAGGATCTGTAGCAAATCACCACTGCCAAATCAAACAGAAGCATTTCTGTTCTTAATATATTCAACCTTTTAGAAACATTTAAGGTGATCAAAGCAGTCTTCTTGAATCATATACAACTCTTAGCCTTGACCTTCCCTTAAAAGCTATTTCAGTTATTATTACAACTTAATTGAATTCAGGTATTAGTTTTAGAGAATTATAGATTTCTAAATTTTTAAAGGGAAAGTGTTTGTTATATTAGTGGTTATAACAAATTATAACATTTTTATTAGGTGTCTGTTATTAAAATCTTGAAAGCCTAAGTTAGCAAATTGGTTCCTTATTTCAGCGCTCTAAGGAAAAAAATGTGTAAATATTGTATATGTGGGAAAAAAATTTGTAACCTTGTGGAAAAAGAAATATATGGATGGGGAAGAGAAGCAATAGTAGGAAACACTGATTTCCCTTCCCAAGGAAACATTAAATAGTTGTTGATATATATTTGCTTTTTAATATGATCTTGCTCTTTAATGTCATAAAGAACCCTATATCAAGTACCAATTTATGGCTGTATTTACCTTAAGTAAATAATGATCAAAATTGGGTATCAACGCTGATTTTTAAAAATTGAAACTAGAGCAGTTATCCCTAATGCTTTCAGGCTTTTTCTTGTATTTTGATGTAGTACTTAATTTGGTCTTTCCTTTTTATTTTTTTAATTTTTTTTATTTTTTCATTAACATATAACGTATTATTAGCCCCAGGGGTACAGGTCTGTGAATCGCCAGGTTTACACACTCGTCTCCTATGGTTTGTCTCCCTCCTGATTCCATCTTCTTTCATTTATTCCTTTCCTACCTTTCATTCAGATTATCCCCATAGTGATAAGACTGTAAAAAGGATCCTCTATATCTTCTTCTTTTTCTAACATATGGATACAGTTTATTTCTCTTAGGGATCCTAGTTACTTGCTTCTGTTTTCTCTTTGCAGTGGATAATTTTTCACATAAAGAAATAAAGCCTTGCATTAGTTGGTTTATTATATTCCCTAAGCTTGTCTTTGTCAGTACTAATTGTTTAGATCTTATTACAAAGCTTGGAGCAACATTTAGTACTCTACTGGTTTTTATAATAAATAAAAAAAAAAGGAAGATAGAGCTCTTCTAAGTTTGTTACAATGTCAGTAACAAATTTGAAATTCATTTCCCATATTGTATTTCAGCCCTTTTTTTTCCAAGTTACCTCATTCTCTATCAGCCCTTCTTCATGCTCTTCTTCCCCTTTTGTCCTTCAAAGTGTTTTACTCCCTGTATCTGTCTTGGTGTAATTTGCATCTCATTTCAAGCCTCTCTTTTGCAATCTCATTCACTCTGCTATCTCTGGTTTGCAGTGTCTCCAAATCAATGTTCCAAGTTCCAATCTCTTTCATTTCAAAATCCGTTCAGCACAACTCTCCCTGCACTGACCAATCACCTAAGTCAGCATGTTTATAAAGAAAGTATAATCATCCTATTCCTCCAGACAGATCCCTACTTTTGCATTCTAGTCCCCATTAATAATACCACCATTTTCTTGGCTGTTCAAGATGGAAAAGTGAGCGTCATCCATATCTATTTAGTCTTCTGCTGCTCTGATATCCAAAAAATTAGAAGTCTTGTTCAATTTCCTTCTATTTTTTATTCTCAAATATGTCCAGGTTTTTCCTCCATCACAGTGACTACCTGGATTGAAATAAATATTGTCCCTCACTTGGATTATTGCAGTGACATCTAAATTGATCTGACTTCCCTCAAATCTATTGCCCATCCGCCAACTTAAAACCAATGTGCAGTTCTTTGTGGCACTTAAAATAAAGTAACCACATTATCAAGGCTCAACAATTCTTTTATGATGCCTTTTGGCTCTCGAGCATCTTCCCCTTGCTGTCTTTAGCCTGGCACCTCTTGACAGGCTAAATATAACCACTTTAAAATGTCCAAATATGCCATTTTTTTTTTCTTGACCTCATGGCTTGCTCACATACTTCTTTATTCTTAGAACATCTTTCCCCAGTCTCAATTTGCACTATAATGCTTCAAATTTTAGTTACATAATTACTTCTTCAAGTTTTAGTTATGATGTTACTTCCTCCAGAAAACCTTCCATAAATCCACCTCCCAAGTCACCCTGTCTGGATTTAATCCAAAGTCTACCACTTAGTGTCCATAGGCAAGTTCACCTCTCTGTCCTCAGATTTCTTATCTGTAACATGTGGAAGGGCATTTCTTAGGTTTGTTTTATGGATTGACTGATATAACGCATGTAAGTAACTTAGTACAGAACTTAGAAATCAGCAAGTGTCAATTGCTTTATTATTTTAATGTTTAAAATTACCTCTTACCTTTTTTAATGTCTTCTACTCAATCTTAGCAGACAATTTGATTTGTTGTCTATGATTATATGCCTTCCATGTAAGAGTAGGAGCTCAAAAATATTTGTATATGAATGGATGAAGAGATACGAAATGATGGAGGATAAAAGATTTAGAAAATGTCTCTTCATTTTACTTTTTTTATTTTTACCATGAAAACTCCAAGGTCATGTCATTAATACAAATTGATGATAAATTTTACAACCTGAACCAGATTAGGGATTTAAAAATATTTTGATACATCTCTCCTTCTGACTTTTGATATTTGAGATAATCTTTAAATTTTATACTTTAGCTTGATGTCTTAACAAATTATAAATCTTCTAAAAATTATCTCTCTTTTTGAGTGTATTATGAAACATTTAAGTCATAAATAGCTCAATTCCTCCCTTAGAAGCAACCTCCTTAACCACAGATATTGAGGTATATTGGGCAAAATGTACTAGAATGTTTCTCATCCAAAGTCATGGACCCACTAGGAGTTCCTAGAATCTCCTAAAATCTTGTCTTTTTATTGGGCAGTATATCTGCACAGGAAAGAGCTGTTGGTTTCACCACATTTTCAAAGATTTTCAGAACTAAGATCCAGTACATTAGAGCCACTTATGACTTAAGTTTAGGGGAAAACTATCCCTCTACTAGTCAGTTCCTAAATAGACCTAGGGGTGTTATTTTATTTTGTTTGTTTTTAAATTCTTAATGATTGGAATGTTTGCCTTCACAGTCTTGGTAAACACAAGTACAAGCTTCAATATTCTAGAGTTAAAAAATAAACAGCAGTCTCATGAGTTTTAGAAACAAGAGATATAATAACAGGTAATAGGAGAATTAATACTCCTATAACTTGAAATAATATGACTAGAGAGAAAAATGAGAATAATAACCATAAGTGAGATAAATGAAAAAGAAAAGAAACATGTGAGAAACAGCTAAATTTAACTGGAAATGAAAAATAAAATTTTTAAAAGCTCAATGATGGATTAAAGATCAAATTAGTCTCAAATGAAAAGATATAAATGAACGAGAGTATAGAGCCAAGAAGATCACCGAAGTGCGACGTGGAGTGGAACGAGGCTCCAAAATACGCAAACAAGACGTACAGATAATGGAATCAAATCATTCAGCCTAAGAAGGAGAAATTAAAAGGAAGGGGAAGAGGCAATGAAAAAGAATTTTCCAGATTTCAGGAAACGCTTTTCTACTCAAAATGAAGAAACACACATAATTTGAAACATGATGAATAGAGAAATCTCCAGTGAGACATAGATACAAATTATAGTGAAAACTCAAAACACCTACACACAGAAAATCTTAGAGAAGTCAACTAAATGCATTAGGAAGTCTGTTTCCCCGTGTGTTTGTGTGTACACAACTGCTTGTGTTCATGAGTATATGCCTATATCTGTGCCAGTCCCTCCACTGGCCATCAACTAGAACTTGAAAAATTAGCACAGCTTGGAAATGTAAACCTTGAGAAGCAAACCATGGAAAGCACCCACAGTTTCCACACTATGTTGCACACTGAGCCTTTTATTTAAAAATCTCAATATTATGTATTTGCTTTTAAATTTCCTAGTGACCATGTTTAGTCTTTGGCAACTGGTCTGTCTCTGGGCTTCTGTGGAATACATTGACATAGCAGACTTTAAGATATTACTGTAAAAAGGGAGCTTTATTTTTCTATTTTCCTAGATTTGCCCTTAGAAAATGTATAGATGTTTTGTTTTGATCTTCAACTCGTTCAACCCATGTTTGGGTATGAATGGCCTCTCCTGAAATGCTGGTACTGACTGACTGGCTCCCAGAGCAGTTGGACAGGGTAGATTTCATTTGTGATTGGACATATTTTTGTCAGAAGTGAGTAAAGTGTTGCCATAAAACACGATTCACTCTTTTAGTTCTTAAAACATTTTAAAATAGAAATGAAGTGTTTGGTCCATTTTGGTTATGAATTATTTTCTTAAAGGAGTGATCACTAATTTAATATTTGATACTCATCAAATTATGTTATCATTATAAAGACCTTTTATAGTCTATTAAGCAGTAATTCTTTAATAGCAAAGAAATGCTACAGCTCACTTCTATCATGATTTGTTTTTTTTAAATACTTCACTAATTTTGCACATTGCTCTTAAAAATAAAATTGACTCCATTAGTGCTTTATACCCCAAAGTAAACATTAAAATATAAAGTAACTACAAAACAACAGTGTAAGGAGCTCCATGGACTCCTTCTTCAGTGTAATAATTATATGTGATAAAAATATTTATCTAGATATCTGGAAATTGTCCTTAGGGAATGCATCAAATGAAGATACATTTATTCAAAGGAATCTATTAAATCTCACCAAAGACAGTGAGAATCTGTGGCATTTTAGTGACAGCATAGCTCAGCACGATGGAAGCTCCACTCACCATAGGTGGCATCCGAGGAAATGGGGCTCTGTCTCTCCTGTGCTCCCAGTCAAGGGATATAGTATCTGCCCAGAACAGGGAGGCCACCAATATTTCCCATCCACTGTCTCCCCAACAAGCTTCGTGTTGCAGAAGATCTGTTCCAAACAACAACCTCTGAGAGGTCTAGTCTGGGGTTCTTGTCCTCACCCTGAACTCCATTAATAGAATGGAAACCTTAACCCAAGTGTGGGAGTCAAATAGTGGGCTCCACTTAACTCTTACGCCAACTCTCTCGTAGGGCAGAGAATCCAACCTGGGAGAAACAAGTGGAGAAGACCAGAGGCTTCTGCCCCTCCTAAGGCAGAGGTATCACTCTGAGAAAAGTGGGTCATTGTCAGCCCCCAGCTCCTAAGCAGTGGTACAGAGATTTTGCCCAGGGACAGAGGCAGGCCATCAAAACAGACAGGTCTGAAAGGTCTCCTGAAGGGAACTTATTTCACAGCGTGGGGAAGGCCAAGCCTAAGGGCACCCTTGAAAACAATGACATTTTGGTAATAAGTATTTAAGAAAAAGCTGGTAGCTGCAAGAGAGTAGCACATTAAACAAAAGACCAGCCACAAGTTCACCAGAGAGAATCAGGGAAAGATGGCTAAGAGGAGACCTCCTGGGTTTAGAACAAACTCAAAGACTGGCCTCCTGCAAAGGGACCCAGATTTAATTGGATAAGACTAGAAAGCAGTTTATGCCCAGGAGCATTGTTAGAAACAATAGAGAAATCAACCAGCAAATCCTAGAGGCTAACAGCTCTGTGTGGTACCTACTGAGGCAGACAGTTGAACTGGGATGAAGGAAAGAGACAAAGAAAGCCCTCGAAGCACCGCGTGCCAGGGTGACTGTGAACTTAAGGAGCAACATCAGAGGCTGCACCGTGCAAAGGAAATACACTTTAATAAAACATTCCAGCCACCTCACAAAACAAACAAGTCCCACATAGGAGGTGGAGAGAGGAAATCAACATCTTGAGTTGCTGCTATGCATTAACTAAAATGTCCAGTTTTCAGAAAAAAAAAAGAGAGAGACATGCAAATTAATAAGGAAGCATAACCCACACACAGAAGAGAAGCAAGCAGCAAAAATTGCCTTTGAGAAGGTTCAGATGTCAGATCCCTTATTAGAGGTATTCGAAGTAGGTATTATAATAGGTATTATAAATATTTTATTTCTTTTAAAGATTGTATTTATTTATTTGAGATAGAGCAAGAACGAAAAAGAGAGCTAGAGAACAAGCAGGGGGTGGGGGCAGGGAGAGGGAGAAACAGACTCTCCACTGAGCAGGGATCCCAACACAGGGCTTAATCTCAGGACCCTGGGAGAATGACCTCAGCTGAAGGCAGATGCTTAACCAACTGAGCCACACAGGCAACCTTATAAATGTTTTAAAAACATCAAAGTAGGTATTATAAATGTTTTAAAAATGAAATATGATGATGGGGTGCCCAGTTGGCTCAGTCGGTGAAACATCCAGCTCTTACTTTCAGCTCAGGTCATGATCTCAGGATCGTGAGATCGATCCCTGGGTGGGGCTCAGCACTTGCTTGCTTAAGACTCTCTCCCTCTCCCTTTGCCGCCTCACTCGCATGTACACGTTCTTTATCTAAATAATAATAATTACTATTATTAAAAATAAATAAAACCTAAATATGATGAAAGAAGGAAAAGGAGGGTATGATGACAATGTCTCAAAATAGAGAATATTAATTAAAAGATAGAAATTATAAAAACAATCAAATGTAGATATTCTGGAGAAGAAAAGTACAATAAGTGACACAAGAAGAATTTTTCTCTCTTTCGTCTCTATTGCAAAAAGGGAATTAAGGTATCATTTTATTTACCTTTGAATTATTTTGTTCAGTAAATTCTTCAATAATTTCTAAATTTATTTTTCCATTTATTCAATTATCTATTCAACCCCAAGTTTGCAGTCGGGAGAGCTAATTCAAGCATTATTATATATTTTAACAATGCATGTATGTATTTTAACAAAGCATGTCTGCATATTTATGGTAATTGGAATATCACCATTTTTCTTTTTCTTTTTCTTTTTTAAAATATTTTAATTATTTATTTATTTGTCAGAGAGAGACAGTGCACAAGCAGGCAGAGGCGGAGAGAAAAGCAGGATCCTCACTGAGGAGCCCGATGCGGGACTCAGTCCCAGGACCCCGGGATCATGACCTGAGCTGAAGGCAGTGGCTTAACCAACTGAGCCACCCAGGTGTCCCATTTTTCTTTAACTAGAAAGAGTAGAAGTCAAATAAATCAGGTGGGTAAGCAGAGGATATTGAATTTGGATAGCTAAAGTATAGAGTATACATTCAGTCTTCTATAAAACAGCTTTTTCAGTACATTAAATGCAATATTCTGCAATTTCCTGCATTTCTTACTGAGAGAATGATTCTATTCCCCCTTCTTATATTGAAAATTGAAGTAAAAAAAAAAGTGTTTTACAGAGTCACCTGATCAATGTTAATGTTAAACATCAGGACTCTTTTTTTTTTTTTTGCCATAAACATTATTTTTTGAGTATTTTGTCTTAATAGGAAAGAATGTGTACTTACATTTCAGAAACCAAATTAACCAATTTATCTTTTATTGCCTTTGACAATTAGATGATCTTGATTAATATTTCTAGGTAAAAATCTTGTTATTAAATGTTTCCAAATTCCCACAATTTTAAAATTTGATATAAATATGCAGTGTGATATAATAACATTTCTTACTTTTATCATTATTTATATAATAGACTTTGTCAGAGCAGCTTCATATTAAAAAATAAGAGCTTTGGGCAGCCCTCTTGGGTCCCCTCCCTCTTTGGGAGCTTTATACTATCACTCAATAAACTTTGATTTGCTACCCACCACTAAAAAAATAAAATAAAAATAAAAAATAAGAGCATTAAACTTTTGAATATCTATTTGGCATCCCAGAATTTAATGGGCAGAACTTCTATCCTTTTCTTCTATAAAGAATAGATCTGGTTTGAAAAAATACAATTATACTCACAGAATTATTCTGCAAGTGATAAAACAGAAAGAACGTATCCTTACCACTTAGTATATGTTAAGATCTTATATATAAAGTGAAGATAGTGAAACTTTATCTGAATTACATTTAGCCTCCCTTCTTCCTTCACTTTGCAAAGAGCTTTTCCATGTGATTATTCTAGTCAGATTGAGGTGATTGGCATCTCTATTCTTTTTAAATCTACTAAGTGTTATATACTTAGAGATGTGTCACACCACCTATAAATTTATTCAGAGCATTAACCCATTTTATATTGTTCTTTTATTCATGCCTAAAAGCATTTTAGAATGGAATGAATTTCTTTATTGTAGTGCTTAGACACATGGACTTTGAAGCCAGATGCAAGCCTGGTTTCAAATTTTGACTCTATCTCCTATTCTTCATGTCTCAGTTTCCTCAACTATAAAATGGAAATAATAATAGTTTTGGTCTAACAGAATTATTATGAAAATTAATGTGTTAATATTGAAAGTGTTTCAGGCAATTACTGGTGTATTGCTGGCTATTTCTTCTTAAAACTCAGGTTCATGCATGATTTTTCAAGTATAAGTGAGTTGAATTTAATTTCATGATAATTTAAATGGTACCTCTAATACAACACTGAGCCATAAAGAGTGACTATATATATGATATTTGAAAGGAATCTTGCGGTTGGAAGGCATCTTGTTTGTTGATATGAGTATTCTCTAGTGTTTTCATATCCATCATGGAGGCAAGCTGTACTTTTTAAATCACAGTCTCTCATTTTTTAAAGACTCTTCAAAACAATTTTGGAACTTTTCAGATCATTTTTATTATCTTAGGTTTTAAATCATGTAAAATGTGGAGTCACTGAAAGGGTAATAAAAACGCTATTTTGGGTTGGCCTATGGCATCTCAAATGGTGTTGAGATAATGGTCTTCCCTTCTTTGTGTGAATGAGTTCATGGGGAAAAGCTAGAAAGCAATTACCTTGTGATCTTTTGGGATTTAGTTCTATAAGAGGCAGATTTCACTATCTTTACACTTATCTTTACATTTATATTAGTTGTATCACAACTAATCAAATTATATAATCATGCAATACCATCTAATATATCATCTATATAATTTTAATATAAAATATTTCATGGAGAAAAGTAAAAATGGATGACTATGCTGAATTTTGGACATGAAAAGAGATCAGTTCTGGGAGATGGGCACTTAAGAGCAGGCAATACTCTGGGCATCTGGCCTTACCCCCGGCTCCTTGAGAAGAGTCTGCTCTGGGATAGTGTGATTGTCAGTGCTCAGGACTTTGGGGCAGAGACAAAGGCTAAACATCAGGAAGAAACAGAGTTGTCATTCAAAGATTTTATTCAAAGATGAGATTGGACTGGCAGGAAAGGCATGAAGAAGAAAACTCCAGCCTCCTGTAAGGGATATATGGATATGAGTTCTCTGAGGACCTATGAAGATAAAAAATATCTGTGTTCTAGAGCTGGGGACTTCGATATCCCAGGGAAGGAAACTGGTTCTCTCATTGAGAAAGAGGGAAATTACAACAATGCCATGGAAAAGTCAAAGGCTATTTGAGCAATGGAAGATCCGTTATGTCCAGCCAGATTGGGCTCCATTGGTTTTCAAGAACAGAAGAGCAGAAGCCATGTGACTGGCTGGTATGATTTGTTGATTGAGCAGGAAAAAAACTTAGAGGGTTAAGTCTCTGGTTTTACAGTTTGTTCACCAAATAAGATGACAATATCAGTTACCCACCAGAAAGCAAATTCCTTTACATATGAAAGAAGACAAACTTCTCAAATGATATGTCTAGTGAGGCCAAGATTATACTTGGAGAACAAGAGAACCCGAGTAGCTAAAAGGCCAGGAGGATTCAATTCTATTGTGTAGCAGGACACAGCCTACTGCAAAAAGTTGACTGGGGAGAATATAATGAGGCTCAAATATAGAAAAAAGTGGTCTATAAACATTTTTTTTAAATTATGACAAACTTCAGTTTTAAGAAATTATGATTTCTTCAAATTTTGGATATCAAAAATAAGTTACTCATTTTATTGCAAACAATCCCTTTGTAGAAAGACTTCAGATGAACTTTCTCTTCACAGTTCATATTTGTCTGATCTTTAATACCCTGATTTAGTCAGTCTCCACAGAGACCTCCATGTACAATGTCAATAGCTCATGAGACTTCATGTGATGATTGAGTTTTTTTAAAGATTTATTTATTTGAGAGAGAGAGAGAGAGAGAGTGCGAGCATGAGGAGGGGAGAGAGGAAGAGGAAGAGGGAGAAGCAGACTCCCCACTGAGCAGAGAGGTACTTGATCCCAGGACCCTGGAATCATGACCTGAACAGAAGACAGAAGCTTACCCAACTGAGCCACACAGGCACCCCATTTTTTAAAGAATCTAATATTCCATTCCAAATGTTGGTTGTATAGCTTTGATGAAAAGTACAATACATCAGCATTCTAAAATATGGGTAAAATGTGTGCAGTGTTGGAAACTGCAGTGTCTGTAATAAAATTTAGGTTAAAATGGCCAGGGATAGATGAATCCTCCGGCTTCACTAAAGATGTCCTGGGGTCATCTTTGGCAGATCCTATTTGAGCTCCTTCTTTGGATGTGCTGAGGAATTCTTACGATTTTAGTTTAATGATTTTATAAGAACCATGAAATTTTCCTTATTTAAAACATGTGCTGAATGTTTCAAAACAGTACTGAACTGTCATCAAAGGAAGTCATGTTAGCTGAGAGAGTGGAGGAATTGGTTCAAATGAGAGACACTGTCACATTTGAAAAGGTGCTAAAGAAAAATTGATAGCTGACATTTCAAAGCTGGGACATAATTGCATTATTATTAGCAATTCATTGTCTATGTCTAGGAATCAGATGATGGAAAAGTTCAGTGAAAATTTGAGTTTTCCTGTTCCTGTGGAGAGTACATATGGATTTCATTATTCAGCAGTGGTTGGATTGTAGGTAACAACCCCTCACTGCTGTATATTCAAAATGCCTGAAAGGAATAGAGAATATGCTGACTTTCCAGAATTGTAAAAGCATTTTTATTTCAGCAAAATGATACAAAATTCAGGAAATTAGCTGTGTGTCTGGGCTAAGCCAGTTTTCTGAAAACTACCCCTCATCTCCTTAATGTCCATCTGATGATGAAGAGAGCACAGGTTTAAGTAATCAATCAGTATTTATGGAGCAGATACAATACTGAAAGCACTATATCAAATGTACAGGAAATATAAATAAGCATAAACTTAATTCTCTCCAAGGAGTTTACCAACTCAATGTAAGATAACTTAAAAATACATGACTTCTAAGTAACTGTAACTCTTATTGAACGACAAGAACACGGAGGATAGATAAGAAAGAATTTTATCTTTCTTCCACTATGACCTTGAAACATGCAAAAAGTCCAGATCACCTTTTCTCATGTTTGATGACCCTTTATGGTCACTTTGGAGAAACGGAAAAGTTTCATTTTCAGGTATTAAAAACTTTAGTTTACTTAGAACACCAAAACCCATATATCTTTGCCATGCCAAACAGTGATAGTGTAGCTTCTTCAATTGTTACCCTTGGGGCCTACTCTAAGTAACCTCTTTCTTCATTTTATCCTTCTAATTCCTGAGCACATATGTGAGCTTTTCCTAAGAATTCTTTCATGCTCAGCTCCAGGAAAAGCATAGGCGGGTATTTGAATACCAACAGGGTAGCAAATATCTAGCCAGGATAGCAGATACCTGTCTCTCCAATCTTTTTGATCCCCCTCCAACATGGATTGATTGGTGGAAAAGACCACAGAACTCTTTTGTCCTGGGGCACCTGGGTGGCTCAGTGGGTTAAGCCTCTGCCTTCGGCTAAGGTCATGATCTAAGGGTCCTGGGATCAAGCCCCACATTGGGCTCTCTGCTCAGCAGGGAGCCTGCTTCCTCCTCTCTCTCTGCCTGCCTCTCTGCATAATTGTGATCTCTGTTGGTCAAATAAATAAATATATAAAAATCTTAAAAAAAAAAAACCCAACAAACCTCTCTCGTCCTATAAATTTCATTCGAAAACCTCCATAATAAATCGCTAACCTAGTCTTACAAAGGCTCCCCCATAAGGGTATGGGGGAAAGTGGTCAGAGGATTACCTGGTTACCTCTTAGTAAATCTCCATGGACATATTTAGGAACTCTATTAAGAATTTAGGATATTTATCATCCATTGCCCTTAGCTTTGAGGGTTTACCTACAATTCTGGAATAACGCAGATTGCTCCATAAATTACTCCATAAATTACTGTTATAATAAAAGTAAGGGAACAATTGATTTAGTTTCCTTAGGCTACAGCATGGGAGCTGCTTTACCTCAAACCTTAATAAGTGTAAGTCTCAGGACACCTCAGCTACCTCTGAGGTCTTGCGCTTCATTTTGTAGTTATAATTTTGTATTATTTCTCTTAAAAAGCTCCTTTCCAAATGTATAACTTGGGTTTACTCCTAAGAGTGCATGATTAGTTGAAGACTGTTAAGCTCTCAAACTTAAAAGATGGCAAAGTCACTAGCTGGAGCTTTCTGGAAGGTTTTATAGAGAAGGAATTTAAAGATTTCTCATTTTATCAACAGAGAGAACCAACAGTCTTAAAGGTTTAATGGAGATTTTATTAAATCCCTTTTTACAGCTCACATATAGACCCAGTATTTTAGAGGGCTCTTGGAAATAGCAGATTATCTAAAGAAAAACCTATCTCTATACTATCACCAATATAGTTTTTACATGAGATTAAGGTCTTGCTTCTGAATGGGACATAGTAATAGGTTTCCATGGGTCATGAGTAATGCAATAGTGTATATGCTATCCCTTACTACAAGTTACTCAGGCATTTTATTTAATCCTTAATCCTAAATGTCATTTTAGGAGATTTTGCAATACACAGAAACCAAAAGATCCTCTTTTCATACTTAATTTAATCTTAATTCTTATGCCTCAAATATCTGTGAATCTTTTCCACACACACGCTTTGATATCTCAACTTATGATCTTACTGATACCACACCACCTTATTCTTTAATGAAACAGTTTTTCTTCTAATTATTTCCATTGTTCAACTTCTATTTCACTGTCCTAGCCTTATCTTTCTGTGATAGTTCAGAAACATACTAAGAATTTCAAAAGCCATTTTGGTCTTGGTTTTGCTTTTTCATTTCCTCGTCCTTGGACATTACTATTTTCAGGTAACTTTCAATTTTCTTTGAACTGCTTCCCTTTCATGTCAAACATTTCTTCCCATATAAAGAAATAATAAGTTATCACTCTGTCTTTGATTAGTCCTATGTTTGAAAACTACTGTTGCCTTATAGTAAAATGTCAACAAAATGGGGCTCTTTGGGGTATTTTGCATTCACAAAATGCAATTGAAATGGCCAGTCCTGCAGTGTCAGGCTCTCATTGTGCTGTGTTCACCCAGCACCCAACTGAAAATAAGACAAGCTGCATCTTAAGTGCACCAGTGTTATTTAAGCTATCCAGCTTGTCACTGTTTTCTAAGACACCACTCTCTGTTCATGTCAAGGAGATATTGCTTCTGTCTGCTTTTCCTGTCCCAATGCTTTCTAAATGTCTTTTGACCATTTATGTCCTAGAAGCATGACTAGCCCCAGTCTGGAGTTTAGAGGAAGCCAACTATGTAAAATACAGATAGGTGGCAGTGGGTGTTAAGGAGGGCACATATTGCATGGAGCACTGGGTCTGGTGCATAAATAATGAATCTTGGAACACTGAAAAAATAAAATGAAAATTAAAAAAAATATATAGATAGGTGGAGTTAAAAGAACTAAGACTGTTGGGGTGCCTGGGTGGTACCATTGGTTAAATATCTGACTCTTGGTTTCAATTCAGGTCAGGATCTCAGGGTCATGATACCAAGCCCTTCATTGGGCCTTTGCTCTTGGCTCAGAGTTTGCTTGGATTCTCTCTCTCCCTCTGCCCTTCCCACCCCCACCCCCATCTCTAAAATAAGTAAATAAATCTTTTTAAAAAAATGAAGACTGTCATAATTGTCGTTGAAATAGAGTATTATTCTAACTATGCATTTGGAGAATGAGAAAGACTCATATACACAGCTTTGTGGTAGGAAGGTGGTTGATCATTCATTAATGCGCATTAAACGTTTCTTGTGGTTTCTCTCTCTCTCTAACAAGTCCAGTTTCTAAAATAAAGTTTCATGCCTGCTATTTTAATTATATATATATATATATGTATATATATATATATATACACACACACACACACACACACACACATACATATATATGTGTGTGTGTGTATGTGTAATAAACACATACATGTAAATATGCTGGTAACAATATAAAAGAGTAGTTATGCATTAAATAAGTTTCTCCCCTTAAATTAAAAAATAAAAACAAAACGAACTGAAATTTCTTGTATCTAATTTCAAGGAACAGACTAGTTCCGAAGCCTGATATTCAGTCAGGTAGGAATCCATTCCATAGTACTCCCTTATGAGGATCTGAGGATATAAAATATATTTTCTTTATTCTAAAATACAGTCACTTTTTCTAGACTCTATTTTATTGTCTCACATCTGATGAGTATTTTCAGTATCTGAAGGCTGATGCCAAACCCATATCAAAGCAGAGATAATGAAGGCGATATTACTTTCTAAAACCTCGTAGGCAATTCCAGACACCTTGGGTGAACTAGTTCTCAAATCTAAAGTAACATTTTAATTTTGCTTCTGCTCCCATCCCATTGTATGATTCATACAATCATAGTATATTTCGAACTTCTTAGAGTTCTTCATAGAAAATAACTAAAAACTTATTTTTTAGGGAGCATAATACAGTGTTTTTTAATCACAGATTTGTGATGTATTCTCAACATGTCCCTTCCCTAATTGAATGCCTTAAAATAGCAATTGCAATGCTCTAAATCTAATTTATTAAAATGATAATAATGAAATTAGAGGTTGAATGCAGAGAGAGAAATCTCTTCTTTAAATGAAAAATAATTATTCATGCTGAAAAATTATCAGAAACAATTTTGGATTTCTTCAGTAACTCACTATGACACTCTTTCTTATTTATAGAACCCCATAATATTTCTTAGAGTGCCAGTTTGGTGGTCACATACTCTTTTAAACCTTGCCAGTCTTGGAAGCTCCTTATCTCTCCATCCATTTTGAATGCCAGCCTTGCAGGATAGGGTATTCATGGCTGCATGTTCTTCTCATTTTGTGCCCTGATTATGTCTTGCTAGCCCTTTATGGCTTGCCAGGCTTCTGTGGACGGGTCTGACGTTATTCTGATGGACCTTCCTCTGTACATAAGGACTCTCTTCCCCCTAGCTGTTCTCAAGAGCTCTTGTCTAAGATTATGATTCATCAGTCTCACAATCAAGTGTCTCGAGGTCTTTCTATATTCATTGATCTTGGGGGGGTGATCTTTCTGCCTCTAGGACAAGAACGCTGGTTCCATTCCCCAGATTGGGAAAATTTTCATGGAGAATCTGTTCAACTATATCTTCTAGTCTTCTTTCTTTTTCTTCCCCCTAAGGGATCTCAATAATTCTGACATTGGAATGTTCCATGGTGTCATTTATTTCCATAATTCTGTTTTCATGGCTTCTAAGCTGTTTGTTCCAGGCCTCCTCCTGATCCATTTTCTCCATCAGTTTCACCTCTAGATCACTAATTCTATCTTTTGCCTCGGTTACCCTAGCCGTTAGAGTATTTAGATTAGATTGGATCTCATTGATAGCTTTTTTAACTTCTTCCTGGGTGTCATTCACATCTGCCCTAATCAATTCCATGTTGTCACTAATGGTTTTCTCCAACCTAGCCCTTGCCTGGATAATTGTTACCCTGGATTTCCTTTCCGACATACTGTTTATGTCCATTCCAATAGCTCTGATGGAGAGGACACAGTCTCTGAGTTTTTCCTCTGTTGGGCATTCCTTCTCCTAGTCATTTTGGTGAGAGGTGGTTGAGGGATGTGTAGCTGAATGTATCAACCACAATCCAGGCAAGTTACACCCTGGAACACTTCTGAGCAATCGGAAGTCACCACCAAAAAGAAAGGAAAAAAAAAAGAGAGAGAAAGAGACAGAAAAAAAAGAGAAGACCCAGGCAGAATGGGCCCTAAAGGTAAGATTTATAAGGTATACAAACAAAAAGGGACAAACAAAAAAACCGACAAAAGTAAATGACAAGAAAAAAAAAGAACCCAGCCAAAACGAACCCCAAACATAAGATTTACATAATACCAGAACAAAAACAAATACACAGAAACACTGACAGAAGAAAAAGATGGGAGGGTGGTTCTAAATCCTCGATGTGGGCAAGAAAGGTTATTTTGATTCTTCCTGCGTGTATCTTGATATCTTTGTTAAAGGACTCAACTTTCCAGAGATAAAGGGAGATCAAAACTGGTTTATATCTAGGGGTAGTATTAATTAGGGAAAGAGGATTACCTTGAAGCTTATATCTATAGGTGTATTAAAGAAAGTAAAATAGAAAAGAAAAAGAAAAATACAAGTATATGTATGAAAAAAGTCAAGTTAAAAGGTTATTATGGAATATGTTGTATTAAACCTCTAATTGTAATGGTAAGTAGATTAAAAAAATTAAACAGAACAAGAATAGTGAGAATGAATTAAAAATAAAAGTTGCATCTATGAAATATACAGGTTTTATGGCAATACCGGGAGCTTAATATATTGTTTTCCCCGATACTGGGGTTTTACAGTTTTATGGGGACCCTGTGGTGGTTGTCCTCTCGTTCTTTTGGCCGGCTTTCTGGGGGAAGGGCCTGCCCCATTGGTTTTCAATCAGTCTTGCTTGGGTTGAGTCCTCCTGCCCCCTATCAAGGGACTGGGCTCTGTGGAAACCTGTTTTTCAGGCTTTTGTTCTCTGGAGGTTTGGGTTTTTTGGTTTTTTTCCTTTGGCGGCTTTTTGCAGCTTTTCAGAGATTTAGTTTATTATATCCAATGTAGTCGCAAATATTTAACACTTACTAATTCCTTTAAAATTTAATAGTGACTGCAAGTAAGATTAGTAAGGACATATGAATGTTATGTTAAAAAATTGTATTAGAATTTACTTTAGAGTTGAAATGAACTTAGTGATAATCTAGTCTAATCTTCCTATCTTATTTATGAGTAAACCAAGTCCTCCAAAAGTAAGTGAAAGACTATCTTAATAGCTTGTGGCATCAGTAACATAAGAAGCTAGTTCACCTAACTTCATATATAGAGTGTCTTCCATAATTTTATCAAGGACTTATTGCTCAGGTAAAATTGAGAGCAGAGATTGCTTATCTAGTAATATATAATGCTCCAAGGGGATCAGTTTCCCATTCTCTTACAGGGAGTAACATTCTAAAGTCAAGAATATTCATAGGGATTTATCAGAGAAATTTTCCACTGATAAAAAGAACAGTTACAATAATCAGTAGGGGGACCTGGAGTTAAAAGATAACTGGTTGTAGAAAGATAAGAAGATGACACACAAAGAGGAACTAAAGGCAAATAATATATATTTTGCCTGCCTGAATATTTTCCATAGGCTTTGCCCTGGCTGTCCATGTTCTAACACAGTTGCAAAAAGGTTGCTTAATTATTAGCAAAATAAACCTTCAAAGGTGGCATAGTAATGATTATATTCAATGATGAACCTCCAAGATTTCTCCATATTCAGTGAGAAAGTTTGGACATTTGTGATCTACTCTACTTATCCCCCATCCGGGAGCAGCTAATGTCACAATCCTCCTTTTCAAGAATGGAATGTTGCCAAATGTATTGGTTTAACCAACAGTTTTAGACACCAACTAATTAACAAGCATTGTTCTAGGTCCCAGGATATAGCTGTGGATACAATAAAGTCTCAAAGCTCATTGATAATTACATTGGAGTTTGAGGAGGGTACAGGTGGGGGGGGCGGTGACAGATGAGTAAGAAATGAATAAGATAATTTCAGGTAGCAATAAGTACAAAAATATAGTGAGTTAATGAAATATGAATGACCAATCTGGGAGGGAAAGGAATAATTTAGAGGCATGTTTAAGAACTCTTATCTGAGATATGAAGGATAAAAACAAAAAGACATTTAGAATTCTAGAGAAAGAGCATGCCAACCAGAATGGAAACAGTTGGCAAAATCCCTGAGGAAAAAAATTATCTTAATGTGATTTAGAAACAGAAGGAAGGATCTAGAAATAGAGGTAAGTCTAATGTGAACAAGGAGAGAGTGATAGAAAGGTAGACAGCAGTTTAATTGTGTACTTTTTTAAAAAGCCTCATTTTTTTTTAGAGCAGCCTTAGGTTCAGAGAAAAATTGAGAGGAAAGTACAGAAGTCTCCCACATACCTCTGCCCCCCGACACGGATTACCTTCCCCATTGTCAACATCCCCAACTTGAGTGGTTCATTTGTTAAAATCGATGAATCTGCACTGATGCATCATAATCATCCAAAATAGTTTATCTTAGGGTTCAATCTTGATGTTGTACATTCTATGGGTTTGGACAAATATTTAACGACACGTATTCATCATTATGATACCATACACAATATTTTCACTGCCCTAAAAATACTTTGTGTTCTATCTAATTATCACCCATCCAACTACTGATCGTTTTTTTATTTGCATAGTTTTGCCTCTTCCAGAATCTCCAGAATGTCATACACACTTTGTAGCCTTTTCACACTGGCTTCTTTCACTTAGTAATATGTGTTTAACTTTTCATGGATTGGTAGCTAGTTTCCTTTTTAGTGCTGAATGGTATTGCATTGTCTGGAGGTACCACAGTTTGTTCATTCATTCATCTCCTGAAGGACATGTTGGTTGCTTCGAAGTTTTGGCAATTATGAATAAAGCTGCTATAAACATCCATCCACAGAAAGGAGATGTCAGATTATGGAAAGGTTACGTGAAATCATGTCTTAAGTCATCATCATTTTTAGTTCCTAGAGAAAATCACAAGAGAGACAACAGGAAATTTTGTACTTCATTTTAGGGTCAGAATCTCCTCCACTCCCTCAGTGTTCAGATTATTAAAGTTGGGGTACTGGCCATATGACCAGTGTTATATGATCCATTACATGAAATGTCCAGAGAAGAAGAGCAAATTCCCAAGTCTAAATGGTATGAGGAAAGTTTGGCATCAGAGTGTGGAGCAACCATCAGGATTTCAAGCTAACTTGGAGGTATTATTGGAGTACTACATCAGAAAAAAAATAGGATGTAGGACACTTACTGTGTCTTTAAGCTAACTTTATTGGTTGGCGCATGTTATGAATATGTGATAAGTGATAGACACGAGTTATAGGGACAGATGGGTCAGCTTTATGCATCAGTTTGGCTAGGCTATGGTGCCTAGTAGTTTGGTCAAATGTCAGTATGGATACTGTTTTGAAGGCATTAGGTAGATGTGATTAACATTTATTATAATCAGCAGACTTAAAGTAAAGTGTATTACCCTCAATAATGTGGGTGAACCTCATCTAGTCAGTTGAAGGCCTTAAGAACAAAAACTGAAGTTTCCCAGGGAAGTAATTCTGCCTCAAACTGTAATGCTAAGTCCTGCCTAAGTTTCCAACCTGCTGACTTGCCCTACAAATTTCAATTTGCCAGTCCCCACAATAGTATGAACCAATTTCATAAATCTATCACTCTTTATGTATATAGTATTTGGTTCTTTTTCTCTGCAGAATCCTGACTGATAATACTAAGTAAAGCCTTCAGTACAAATTTCTCTGATTTTCTTAGGTGTCTGAAGAAGGTGGAAACCTACAACCCACTTAATTTTTTTTATTATTTAAGTATATTTGATATACAACATTATATTAGTTTCAGGTGCACAGCATACTGACTGGACAGTTCTAAACATACACAATGTTCAGAATAAGTGTAATAATCATTTGTCACCATTCAGTGTTGTTACAGTATTATTGACTATGTTCCCTCTGCTGTATTTTTCATTTCTGTGACTGACTTATTTTATAACTGGAAGTTTTTACCCCTTAATTCCCTTCACCTATTTTGCTCATTGACAACCCCCTCACTACACTCCCATTCTGGTAACCACTAGTTCTTTGTGTATATGAGTCTGTTTCTGTTTGGTCTCTTTGTTTATTTTTTTAAATGATTTTCCATGTAAGTGGAACCACATGGCATTTATCTTTCTCTACTTGACTTATTTCACTTAGCATATTATCCTTAAGGTCCATTAATGATCTTGCAAGTGGCAAGATTTTATTCTTCTTTTTTTTTTTTTTAATTTATTTTTTTGTCAGAGAGAGTGAGCACAGGCAGACAGAGTGACAGGCAGAGGCAGAGGGAGAAGCAGGCTCCCCACCGAGCAAGGAACCCGATGTGGGACTCGATCCCAGGATGCCGGGATCAAAGACGCTGAGCCAAAGGCAGCCGCTTAACCAACTGAGCCACCCAGGTGTCCCAAGATTTTATTCTTTTTATAGCTGTGTAATATTCCATTGCACATATATATTATATATTCTTTATTCATTCATCTATCAATGGACACTTGGGTCAATTCCATATCTTGGCTATTGTAAATAATACAGCAATAAACATGGGATGCACAGATCTTTTCAAACTAATTTGTGTTTTCATTTTCTTTGGGTAAATACCTGGTAGTGAAGATACTGGATCATATGGTATTTCTAGTTTTAATTTTTTAAAGAACTTCCAAACTGTATTCCACAGTTGCTGCACTAGTTTACATTCTCATCAACAGTGCAGAAGACTCCTTTTTCTTCATATCCTCACCAGTACTTACTTTTTGTCTTTTGGATAATAGCTACTCTGACTGGTATAAAGTAATATTTCATTGTGGTTTTGATTTGGACTTCCCTGATGATTAGTGATGTTGAGAATCTTCTCATGTGACTGTTGGCCATCTGTAGGTCTTTTTTGGAAAAATGTCAATTTAGGTCCTCTGCCCATTTTTTAATTCAATTATTTGGTGGGTGGTTTTTGTTTGTTTTGTGGGGTTTCTTTTTTGGTGCTGACTTTGGTATAAATTCTTCATATATTTTGGATATTAACCCCTTATTGGATAAATCATTTGAAAATCATCTTCTCCCATTCAGTAGTTTGCCTTTTTGTTTTGTTGATGGTTTCCTTTTCTGTGTGCAAACCTTTTAATTTTGATATAGTCCCAATAGTTTATTTTTGCTTTTATTTCTTTCACCTGAGGAGACACAGTCATAAATATGTTACTAAAGCTGATATTCAGGAGATTATTCCCTATCTTTTCTTTTAGGAGTATTACAGTTTCAGGTCTCTCATTTAGGTCTTTAATCTATTTGAGTTTTTTATCTGTCTAGTTAAGAAAGTGGCCCTTTTATTCTTTTGCATGTAGCTATCCAATTTTCCCAACATCATATTTTGAAAACACTCTCTTTTCTCCATTGTACATTCTAGCTTATGAAACTAGAAATCAACCACCAGAAAAAGTCTGGAAAGATCACAAATACATGGAGGTGAAACAACATGCTATTAAACAATGAATGGGTAAACCAGGAAGTCAAAGAAGAAATCACAAAGTACATAGAAACAAATGAAAATGAAAACACAATGGTCCAAAACTTTTGGGATGCAATAAAACCTGTCCTAAGAGGGATGTATATAGCAACATAGATCTACCTCAAGAAGCAAGAAAAAAAATCTCAAATGAACAACCTAACCTTACACCTATAGGAGCTAGCAAAAGAAAAGAATGAAGTCCCAAACCAGCAGAACGAAAGAAACAATGAGGATTAGATTAGACAGAAATAAAATACATAGAAACTAAAAACAAAACAAACAAAAAAACCCCACACAGAATAGATCAATGAAACCAGAGCTGATTCTTTGAAAAAATTAATAAAATTGGTAAACCTCTCACCAGATTTATCAAAAAGAAGAGAAAGGACCCAAATAAATAAAATCACAAGTAAGAGAAGAGAAATAATAATCAACACCACAGAAATCAGTTATAATTACAAACATCTATAAGAGAATATTATGAAAAACTATATGCCAACAAATTGGACAACCTGGGATAAATGGATCCATTCCTAAAAACATATAAACTACTGAAACTGAAAAAAGAAGAAATAGAAAACCTGAACAGACCAATAACCAGCAAAAAAAAATTGAACAAGTAATCAAAAAACCCCTAACAAACAAAAGTCCAAGACCAGATGGATTCACAGGTGAATTCTACCAAACATTTAAAGAAGAGTTAGTACCTATTTCTCTCAAACTATTAAAAAAATTAGAAAAGGAAGGAAAACTTCCAAATTTATCCTATGAGGCCAGCATTACCCTGATACCAAAATCAGATAAAGACACCACTAAGAAAGAAAACTACAGGTTCATATCCCTAATGAACACAGATGCAAAAATAACTCAATAAACAACTAGCAAACCAAATCTAACAATACATGAAAAAATCATTCACCATAGTCAAGTGGGATTTATTTCTGGGCTGCAAGAGTGGTTTAGTATTGGTAAGCCAATCACGATACAACACATCAATAAAGGAAAGGATAAGAACTCTATGATCATTTCAACAGATGTAGAAAAAGTATTTGACAAAGTACAATGTCCGTTCTTTTTTTTTTTTTTTTTTTTTAAAGGAGGAAGCAGGCTCCCTGCTGAGCAGAGAGCCTGATGCGGGGCTCGATCCCAGGACGCTGGGATCATGACCTGAGACGAAGGTAGCGGCTTTAGCCCACTGAGCCACCCAGGCGCCCCACAATGTCCGTTCTTGATAAAAACTCTAAACAAATTAGGTTTAGAGGGAACATATCTCAATATAAAAAAAGGGCATAAATGAAAAACCCACAGGTAATATCATCCTCAATAAGGAAAAATGTGAGAGCTTTTCTTCTACAATCAGGAATATGACAAGGGTGTCCTCTCTCTCATCACTTCTATTCAACATCGTACTAGGGGGACCTAGGTGGCTCAGTCAGTTAAGCCTCTGACTCTTGGTTTCTGCTCAGGTCATGATCTCAGGGTTGTGGTATCAAGCCCTGTGTCAGTCTCCATGCTCAGCATGGAGTCTGCTTGGGATTCTGTCTCTCCCTCTCCTCCTGCCCCTACTTTCTATCTCTCCCTCTCTCTCAAATAAATAAATAAATCTAAAAAAAAATCATACTCGAAGTCCTAGCCACAGCATTCAGACACAAAAAGAAATAAAAGGCATCCAAATCAGCAAGGAAGAGGTAAAACTCTTTATTCTTGATGAGTGTGGCTAAAGGTTTGTTGATTTTATTTATTTTTCAAAGATCAGCTTTTAGTTTCATTGATGTTTCCTATGTTTTATTCTCTATTTCAGTGTTCTTGCTTTGGCCTTTTTATTCCTTTCCTTCTAAAGTTGAGCTTTGTTCTTTTCCTAGTTCCTTTGAGTATAAGTTTAGATTGTTTAAGATTTTTCTTGTTGCTTGAGGTGTATATGTGTTTTCATCTGGTTTAATGTGTCATTCAAAGACATTGTTTCCCATTGATTTTCTGTCTGGATGATCTATCCATTGATGTAAGTAGGTGTTAAAGTCCTCTACATTATTGTATCTATCAATTTCTCCCTTTATGTCTGTTAATAATTCATTTTTTGTACTTAGGTGCACATATGTTAAGTGCATAGATATTTACAGTTGTTATGTACTATTTTTGGAATGATCCATTTATCATTATATAATGCTCTTCTTCGTCTTTTGTTACAGTCTTTTTAAAAAGTCTATTTGTCTGATATAAGTATTGCTACCCAGGTTTTATTTTTTGTTTTGTTGTTGTTGTTTTGTTTTGTTTTACTTCCATTTGCATGGAATAATTTTGTCCACCCCTTTACTTTAAATCTGCCTGTATCTTTAGGTCTGAAGTGAGCCTTTTGCAGGCGGGCCATAGATGGGTCTTGTTTTTGTTTTTTTGTGTTTTAACCAATTTAGTCACCCTATTTCCTTTGATTGGAGCATTTAGAACATTTACCTTTAAAGTAATTATTGACTTAAGTGTGTTCTTATTGCCATTTTCTTCATTGATTTCTGTTTATGTTTGTAGTTCTCTGTTCTTCTCTACGTCTGTAGCTCTCTTCCCTTGTGATTGATAGCTCTTTTTAGTTATGTTTGGAGCTCTTTCACTTTAATTTTTTTTTAATCTATTATAGGCTATCTATTATGGTTGTGGTTATGGTTATGGTTACCCGTGAATTTCATATACAGGATCCTAAGTATAGAGCAGTCTATATGAAAGTGCTGGTTCCTTAAGTTCAAACCCTTTCTTTTTTTTTTTTTTTTTTAATTAAATTTTTTATTTATTTTCAGCGTAACAGTATTCATTGTTTTTTCACCACACCCAGTGCTCCATGCAATCTGTGCCCTCCCTAATACCCACCACCTGGTTCCCCCACCCTCCCACCCCCGCCCCTTCAAAACCCTCAGGTTGTTTTTCAGAGTCCATAGTCTCTCATGGTTCACCTCCCCTTCCAATTTCCCTCAACTCCCTTCTCCTCTCCATCTACCCTTGTCCTCTATATTATTTGTTATGCTCCACCAATAAGTGAAACCATATGATACTTGACTTTCTCTGTTTGACTTATTTCACTCAGCATAATCTCTTCTAGTCCCATCCATGTTGCTACAAAAGTTGGGTATTCGTCCTTTCTGATGGAGGCATAATACTCCATAGTGTATATGGACCACATCTTCCTTATCTATTCGTCTGCTGAAGGGCATCTTGGTTCTTTCCACAGTTTGGCGACCGTGGCCATTGCTGCTAAAAACATTGGGGTACAGATGGCCCTTCTTTTCACTACATCTGTATCTTTGGGGTACATACCCAGCAGTGCAATTGCAGGGTCATAGGGAAGATCTATTTTTAATTTCCTGAGGAATCTCCACACTGTTCTCCAAAGTGGCTGCACCAGTTTGCATTCCCACCAACAGTGTAAGAGGGTTCCCCTTTCTCCACATCCTCTCCAACACACGTTGTTTCCTGTCTTGCTAATTTTGGCCATTCTAACTGGTATAAGGTGGTATCTCAGTGTGGTTTTGATTTGAATCTCCCTGATGGCTAGTGATGATGCACATTTTTTCATGTGTCTGGTAGCCATTTGTATGTCTTCCTTGGAGAAGTGTCTGTTCATATCTTCTGCCCATTTTTTAATATGATTATCTGTATTATGTGTGTTGAGTTTGAGGAGTTCTTTATAGATCCTGGATATCAACCTTTTATCTGTACTGTCATTTGCAAATATCTTCTCCCATTCCATGGGTTGCCTCTTTGTTTTGATGACTGTTTCTTTTGCTATGCAGAAGCTTTTGATCTTGATGAAGTCCCAAAAGTTCATCTTTGCCTTTGTTTCCTTTGCCTTTGGAGACATATCTTGAAAGAAGTTGCTGTGGCTGATATCAAAGAGGTTACCCCCTATGTTCTCCTCGAGGATTCTGATGGATTCCTGTCTCACGTTGAGGTCTTTTATCCATTTCGAGTTTATCTTTGTGTACGGTGTAAGAGAATGGTCAAGTTTCATTCTTCTACATATAGTTCAAACCCTTTCTAAAAGTATTATACTTTGGGCATGGCTGGGTGGCTCAGTCAGTTAAGTGTCTGCCTTCAGCCTGGGTCATGATCACAGAATTCATCAATTCTTCTTTCCAGCCCATCTTTATGACCATTACTTTGAACTTTTTTTAAATTTAATTTTATTTTTTCAGTGTTCCAAGATTTGTTGTTTATGCACCACACCCAGTGTTCCATGCAGTCTCTGCCCTCCTTAAAACCCACCACCAGGCTCACCTAGCCCCCCCACCCTCCTCCCCTCCAAAACCAGTTTGCTTCTCAGAGTCCATAGTCTCTCATTCTTTGTCTCCTCCTCTGATTTCCCCCAATTCACTTTTCCTTTCCTTCTCCTAATGTCCTCCACGTTATTCCTTATGCTCCACAAGTAAGTGAAGCCATAGGATAATTGACTCTCTCTGCTTGACTTATTTCAGTCGGCATAATCTCCTCCAGTCTTGTCCATGTTGATACAAAAGTTGGGTATTCATCCTTTCTGATGGAGGCATAATACTCCGTAGTATATATGGACCACGTCTTCTTTATCCATTTGCTGTCGAAGGGCATCTTGGCTCTTTCCACAGTTTGGCGACTGTGGCCATTGCTGCTATGAACATTGGGGTACATATGGCCCTTCTTTTCACTACTTTGAACTTTTTATTAAGTAGCTTATTATTAAGTAAGCTTATCTGTTCTCTTTGTGGAGTTTTGTCTTTTTCTTTAGTTTGGAACATATTTCTCTGTGCTCTCATTTTGTCTGACTTTCTGTGTTTGTTTCTCTGAATTAGACAGAACAGCTACTTCTGCTAGTCTTGAAGGACTGGCTTTATGGGAATGTCCCTTACGTAGATTGCATTTGTCTGGTAGTTTTGGCCAGCTTGGAGTGCCAAGGTATTCTGCATCAGAGCCTTCCTGACAGGATGGCTGGTGCCAATGTCGGGCATGGGCTAGGACTTCCCCAGAGTGCTCCACACACAAGGCACTCTGACAGGAGGGCTGAGGCTGAAGTGGGCTCAGGCCATGGGGTTTTAGGGCATTCCTCACAGGGGACACCCTTGCAGGACAGCTGGAGCTGAAGTGGGTGCAGCCTGGGTGGGGGGCGTTTCAGGGAATTCTGCCCATAGGGCACATGGGTGGGACTGCTGGAGCTGAATCGGGCACAGGCAAGGTTGTCCTGGTGCACTCTGTGCAGGGGGCTTCCTGGCAGGATGGCAAGAGCTGAAGCCAGGCATATACCTGGTGGTTCCAGGACACTCCCTGCAGACAGTGCCCTAGCAGGACAGCTGGAGCTGAAGCAGGTACAGGTTGGGAGGTCCTGGAGTGCTTTAAAGAGGAGGTCTTCTGGTAAGTCATCTGGAGCTGTGGTGGGTCTGGGCCTGGTGTATCCTGCAGTGCTTTGAGACAGCTGGAGTGGTGGTAAACACTATCCAAGGGTGTCCTGGTGTGTGCTGCTGAACTGGGGCCACCTTGGTGGGAGGACTGGAGCACAGGCAGTTGGGTGGAGCCTTTCTGGGGGATGGCAGGTGTGGGGTAGGAGTCCAGGGCTTGGTGGGGCAACCCACTGGCCTGGGTGCCCATACCCGGCTCCCATCTATGCTTATCTGGGTGGAGGGTGAACATAAACAGTGGCACTTGTCAGCCCCTTCTAGGGCCATTTCTGTTTGTTTTTAAATCATAGCTTTTTTTTCTGTGCCCCAGGGCAGCTGGAGCTGGTGTCAGGCTGACTAGGGTGCCTGAACCCTGCTTCCTTCCATCTGTGCTGTCAAAGTGGAAAAGGAACATAAACAATGGCACTCACCAGCCCCTCTGACACTGGAGAACACTCAACAAGTCCCCCACCATTTTGCAGACACTCAAGGCCTGGTTCATTTAAATTCTAGTTGCCCTTTTAAACCCTAGCGTTATCTCTGTGCCTCAGGGTGGACCACTCTGCACCTGGTCCTTCAGTACTCTCCCTCCCCACTGCAGTTCACAACACCTGGGGGGGGGGGGTGTTCCTGTGGTCACTATGTCTCTATCTTTCCTGCACTTCTGTATGTATTCCCTCTACCCTTTGTTGTACAGAAGCTGTTTAGTTAGCCCTCAGTTCTTCTTCAGGAGCAATTACTCTATACGTATAAAGAACTGCCCATATGTATGTGTAGATTCAGTGTATCCATGAAGGAGGTGAGTTCAGGGTCTTCCTGTGTCGGATCTTGGACCCAGCCTCTCCCTACAAGCCACTTTTACTTTCCATTAACATGGAGCAGAGCCAGGTTCAGTCACTCTCTCTCTACTTCCCTTTCTTTATGTTTCCCCAAGGGGACCTGCTTGACCACTGAAAGATGAAAGCTCACACCTCATTGGCCAGGCTAGCCTCATGGCCTCACCCAACATCAAGGAGCCAGGTTTTGTTTTTGTTTTTTTAATCTTATGGAATAAATGACATGTATATATTGTAGCAGTCTTCTCTACTATTGAAATGTAAGTGATTGACATTGGAAAATTTATCCTAGGTGAGTGAAGTAGAAGATTGAAATTTATCCACAGATCCACTTGTTACATCAGAAATCCAGACAGATAAGATGCCAGAAATGATAAAGAAAATACTGACAAGATAGATGGAACATTTTTATCTCTCCCCATAAACTTTAGCTTTTGATTATAAGAAGTATTTCCCAAGTTTTTTCAAAGTAACCTATATATTCTGCAAAAGCCAGTTCTTGCATATCCAAAGCAAAATGTAATGGGAAAGTCTTAATTATCTAAATTGGGTGTCTGCAGTAACTCAAATCACCTTTCTGTTCTAATTTGCCTGAACATTTCTGGCCGTGGGTTGTTGTGGAGCAAAATGTAAATATGCCCAAATTAAATGAAGCATGGCATTTTAGGAGTGACTGTTTATTAGTTTATGAGTAGAAACTAGACCTAAAGTAATTTTGTTTCTTACATACCTGATTTTGAAGTAATATACCTACTGGTTAGGAAGATGAGATCTGAAGCTTAACTTCCTGGGTTCACATTATCTGTATGACCTTAGGTACTCAGTAACCTCCTCCTTTATCAATTTGCCCATCAAAAAATGGTGGTAATATTAACACTTACCTCATAGGGTCGTTGTAGGATAAAGCACATAGAAGACTATCTAGAACATGGTAAACACTTACAGTTATTATTAATCACTATCTGATACTTATCAATGTTTTTCATCAAACTATTGCTGCATCAGTTTTTGTAGATAGCAGTCAGTTATCAGTTTGATGGGAAACACCCCAGATCTAAGTTGGAGTTTTAGATCAACAAATTAGAGGTTACGTGTCGTTGGCAAGCTGCCATCTATGGTTTCCTTGCCCAGAAAGTGGACCAGATGCCTGCTATACTCAGTCATTGGGAAAATCAAGTGGGATTAGATGTACTGAATGAAAATCATAAAATCCTATACAGCTGTGATCTATACCTGCTATCTACTCATTTAATCAGTTATCTTCAAAATAGTTACGGTTGTACAACCAGGTTCTGCAGCTAGTTGTCTACAGCATGTGCAGAGGAAACATGTTAGAAATATATATCAGAATATCCAGCTATGCTTGAGTATATGAGAGCTCATCTCCCTTACTTATCAAGGAGAGGAAACTTACCTGTCCAACTAACTTAGTAGTGAAACTTAACTTTGTAAGTGTCACTTGATTTCTCCATAGTTCTTCCTCCATCTTCTCACTTCTGCATTTTTTTCTTCCATTGTTGGTTTACATGAGCTCCAGGAGCAAACTGTCTAATGTCCCTTCCTTGCTTCCATGGCTCATCAATCTCTCTCCCCTTCCCCTGCCTGGATGGTTTTGCTGTTCTTCCTTTCCTCTCCTGACCTATTCTACATCAGGGTAAAATAAGAGACAGTTTCCACAGACGATAATGAATATTGATCCTCCAGTTTAGTCCCAAACACCTACAGCAGCAGTAGATCGATTTAAAGAACATTCAGGTGTGAGAAAACCAAATCGTCATACTAAAAACAGCCAGCTGCGTTTTCAGCTGTTTGAATGCTGTCCTCTTTTGCAGACTTTTAAACTAAAATCGTATCATGGCTTTACTGCTTTGGGCTCCACATATTTGCCTCAAAAGAAGAGAATAATGTAAACATTTTAAAGTTATAGGGGCTTCATTATTAAAACACAATGGGAAAAAAAAGTATGCAGATAAACTGGAGCACTTTGGTATTCTCCTCTGCTTTCATTCAGTATCAAATTCACATAGGAATTTGATAGTTAAAAAAAATCTTGAAGTAGGGGCACCTGAGTGGCTTAGTGGGTTAAGCCTCTGCCTTTGGCTTAGGCCATGATCTCAGGGTCCTGGGATCGAGCCCTGCATGGGGGAGGAGGGGGGGTCTCTGCTTAGAAGGGAACCTGCTCCCCCCTCCCCGCCTGCCTCTCTGCCTACTTGTGATCTCTCTCTCTGTCATATAAATAAATAAAATCTTAAAAAAAATTTTGAAATATCCAGACTACTATTTGTAAGTTTTCTTGTTATTGTCTCACATGACCTAGCTAATTTCTTGAGGACATTTCTGCTAGGCCCCCATATCACAGTCTCCAAAAGACTTTTGTAGCTCTGATAGAGTTTCCAGTGTTTAAAAAAAATTAAACATCATGCAATTTAAAAATAAGGGGGGCTGGTCTTGGGTTTCAAAATATATGAAGTTATTGGACAACATCCAGAGACTGTATGCCATGAATATGTCTCTCTATTCCTCTGGTTAAATAGCTTTTCCTCCCACATTGTGCTGGGCATCTGATGGTCCCATTGATTAAGCTCGCTCATAGTTTCCCTATTGCTTACTGTTCTTTCCTGCACCATCTCTGCGCCTGTATAAAATATAAGCTGTCTTGAAGACACAGATCAAAGGTGAATTCCTCTATAAAGCCTTTTCTGATTCTCTAGTAGGAATTGATCTTTCCTTCCTTTGATTTTCTGAAAATTTTTAACCTATTTAGTGCAAATTGTCTTATACAAATGGAACTACTAAAGCAGAGTACAGAGTCTTTCAGGAGAGGGACTTGGTCTATCTTGTCATCCTCTATATTCCCTAATACAATGAATGGCTAACCCTCGTTGTTAGTAAACATGTGTAGGAATAACTTTAACCAAATACATTTATTGAGTAAAATGATAACTAGATGAAAGAGTTATACCACAGTTCTATTACAATGGATATGACGTCTCATTTCCAATGATGAAGATGGAATGAAAGTCCCAATGAGGTAGTACCAAGACGGACAAAAACTTGCTAAAGATGGGAAAGCAAACTAACTTTCATTGAGCACTATGTTAGCTCCCTGTGGCTTCCATAACAAATGACAACAAATTGGGTAACAAGAAACAAAACAGAAATGCATTCTTTTACCGTTCTAGACACCAGAAGTCCAAGATCAGTTTCACTGTGTTGGTATCAAGGTATCAGCAGGGCTGCACTCCTTTTGGAGGCTCCTGGGGAAAATGCATTCCTTCCTCCTTCAGCCTTTGGTGGCAGCTGATGTTCCCTGATTTATGGGCCACATCCCTCTAATCAGCCTCCATAGTCACACTGCCTTCTTCTCTTCTGTGTCAAAACATCTGCCTTGTTTTGTTTTGTTTTATTTTAATGACCACTAGAGCTAGTATTTTTCGGCCCATGCAGATAACCCAGAATAATTTTCCCATCTCAAGAATCGTAACTTGGGCTATAAAGATCTTTTTCCTTAAATATAACATTTACAGGTTCCAGGGATTAGAGCCTTAATATTCAGCCTACAATAAAGATCAACTAGACATGCTCCTCTGGTTGGTTTTACTCCCCTCCGCATAGTTTGTGGAGAAATTTAATTGCTGTTCTGATTTGACAGGTGAGACCACTGAAGTCCCAGACATTGGGTGACTTACCTGAAGTTACATGTAGTCAGTGGTTAGATAATTGATTCAAACCTAGATCTGTCTGGCTCCAACCTGATTTTGTTTTTTGGTTATATCCTAGAAGCTTTTTAAGTCCTAGACACACAGTAGATTCCTAATAAATGTCTGTTGATACAAAAGAAAACCTTTAGCGAGATTTTGAAGTTTGCTGCTTTATCATTTTGTCACCATTTCTAAAAGTTCATTGATTTTTAAAGCACTTGTATATATCAGATGTCTCTTCAGAAAGTGTTTTCAAATACGAGTGCAGTGTTGTCTCCAAATGGATCATCACTGAGAATTAGAAGCAGTTTTGTCAAGGTAATTCAACATAAGGGATGTCAAGATTTCATGTAGCAAATAAAAAAAAAGAATCGAAATTTGAGAGGGTGAAAATACGTACCAAAGTTGTTAGTCTACAAAGCCTGAAAACACACAGCTGCAATACGATCCAGGATGATTGGGAATCAGCTAGATTATCGCTGTGAAGTAATGACATTTCTGAACGTAAGGTTAAAACTTAAACAATGTTACATATTTGCCCTGATTTCCCCTAAGTCCTAGATCCTTGTAAAACTGTATTACTGGGCTCTGATAATACAGTATATGTTTTCTAGGGAACATTTTAAAAACTTCATTTGGTGAAGTGATTTTTAAAACTTCAGGAAGCTCCAATGGTCACTTCCACTCCACTAGTTTATGCTACTTAATGTAAAAACACCAGTTTTCTTGGCCCATAAATGCAGGTATTGTCTGTTGCTGATGTAACAAGTTACCACAGATTCAGCACAGACTTACCATGAGAGCTGCTTATTATGTTACAGTTCTGTAAATCAGAAGCCTACGCACATTGTTCATCTCATTCTCTACTTCTGGTTTCAGAGAGCCAAATTCTTGGCAGGACTGCATTGCTTTCTAGAGACTTTGGATTTTAATTTACTTCCAAGCTAGTTCAGGATGCGCCAGAATTCAGTTTTCTGTGGCCCTCAAACTGATGTTCCCGCTTCTTTGCTCACTGCTGACTAGGAGTCACCCATGTCTTCTAGAAGCTGCCTGCATTTCTTGGGTTGTAGCCCCCTTCCTCCATATTCAAAGACAGCAATTGTGGATTGAGTTCTTCTCATGCTTTGACTATCTCTGACATCCCTTTTGGTCTCATTTCTCCTCTGCTGTCTTCCACCACATATTTTGACTGACTTTTCTATTTTCCTCTTCTAATTTTAAGGGTCCGTGTGATTATATTAAGTCTACCAGGATAAACTCTCTTTCTTAAGGTCAGTTGGTTCATAATCTGAATTTAATCTGCAAAGTCCCTTTACAGAAATAACTAGAGTAGTATTTGATTGAATAACCAGCTACAGGAATCTTTGGAGAACAATTTTCTTTTTAAGATTTTATTTATTTAGGGGCACCTCTGTGGCTCAGTGGGTTAAAGCCTCTGCCTTCGGTACAGGTCATGATCCCAGGGTCCTGGGATCGAGCCCCACATCGGCCTCTCTGCTCGGCAGGGAGCCTGCTTCCTCCTCTCTCTCTGCCTGCCTCTCTGCCTACTTGTGATCTCTGTCTGTCAAATAAATGAATAAATAAAATCTTTAAAAAAAAAGATTTTATTTATTTATTTGAGAGAGAGAGACAGAAAGGGAGAGAGAGAGAAGTGGGGGTGGGGAGAGGGAGAAGCAGGCTCCCTGCTGAGCAGAGAGCCTAATTCGAGCCTCCATCCCAGGACTCTGGGATCATGACTTGAGCAGAAGGCAGATGCTTAACTGACTGAGCCACCCAGGTGCCCCTGGAGAACATTTTTAGAATTATTCCTAAAGCAAGGTTTAGAGTCTCAACTAAAGTGTACTTTTATTCTTAATTCTCAGTTTCTAGCTTTCAAAGATCAGATTACTCAGTAAGGAATTAACAGTACCAGAAACATGGAATTAACTGCCTGTTTTCCTGAATAGAGCTGAAGGATAAAACATTTGAAGGTTCAGACACACTTATGCAGCCACATTTCCATTTCATATGTGACTACTACTAGATGGGAAGCAAAGATTAGACTCAGTTTTTTTTTTTTTTAAATCACTTATTGTCAAAAGCTTGTATGTCTAATGCACTAGAGATAATAAACATGCACTATGTTCAAATGGAAAAAAAAGTACTTACCAAAATCTTTAAGATAAAGATTGACAGAACCAGGTGCTTACTGACAAAAGATAGTAAAATACTTTTCTCTAAGAGATAGGTCACCTCAGCATTATCAAGTGTCTTAACTTGGAGACGAGTCTTCTATTCCTTTCAGTTGCTGATTTGGAGGCATTCTAGGTGGTGATAAGGGAGCCTTCTCCAAGAGCCAATTAGACATTGAAAGATAACTCTTGACGTGATGATTTAATTATTTCATTTACTAACATAGAAAAACATAATACCACTCAAGAACCTGATTATATTACCCCATCTTAGTTTCTTGAAGCGGATGTTCTTATAAACAGAGTAAGAGTGCAAGTGATGTGGGAACAAAGCTTTTTAAGAGCAGGTGATTTTCCTCTCCACTTAATTTCCCCTTCAGCTGGCTGGACACTGAGTTTCAGATAGCAAGGAGGTGTGAGGGGATGAGTGAGCCACAAGAGGGAGGAGGAGAAGACCTCCTATCAACCAGGAACACCTGCACTGGTTGGTTAGGTGAGTTAGAAATACGTTCTATTGTGTTTAGGTCTTTATACCCTTTGGATCTGTTCTTTCCAGCAGCTGATATTATCCACACTAATACCTCTTGCATTTGTCTTCCTCTGGAATTCATAGCATCAACTTCATGTGGCAAGTTCTCTACTCTCTGACACTTTAGATTGCATAAATCCTCATCACTCTCAAACTGTTTTCAAGGATATTGTTTATGTTATAAAGAGCAAGAGTATATTTTGGAACTCAGAGCTGAGAATTTGAAACAAATACTGAAATACTTTGTGCATTATTTCACCTGGAGCAAAACATGTTAACCTTGTTTTGTTTTGCTTTGTAGTTTTAATAAATGGAAGGGCTACAGAGCAAAGAACAAAATTAAGAGTAGTAAAAAAAAAAAATACATGGACAAGAATTATTATTTTGTACAAGTTTAACTCAATAGAATTCTCACATGAAATTAAATTCAAGATGAAGGGAAGGAAAACACAGAACTCCTTTTAGGTGGAGAGGGTCTATATTTAGAGATTTATTATAATGCAGAGTTGAAACATGCTCACATTTGCCATGTGGTCCTTCTGGAAAGTGAAGGTAATTTTTTGGGTCCCAATAAAGCAGAGCCGTGAGTGCTAGTACCTAAAGTCATGGGTCCATGATGATTTTATGACTAATTCAACTGGATAATTCTTTCTTACAAATTTCTCATTTGAACAAAAGATGTGGGCAATAACAAGAGAAAATCTGAAGCTGAGCCACATATGACAGAGTTATCAAATGTAAATAACAGAATTGGGCTGACACCTGTGAAGAAAAACAGGGCCAACAGGATAAATCATTGTTAGTAATAATTATATCAACGTTCATATTGCTACTACTTACAGCATCTTTTACATCTGTAATTTCTCAGCAAGCATAGATGTGATTATTACATATGATAAATGTATCAGAAAGCAAGCTAAGAGAGGTTTCCAACAAACAAGCCAATGTCATATAGCTTCTTTGCTCAAGCTTCAGAATTAGGAATTGTATCCAAGTTCTAACATTATTTTAAAAAATATCTTGATTAGGAATCTCTGATTCACCATAATAACCATCAACAAAGATAACTGATAAACTACTGTGTCCCAGTAATTTTAGGATGCTTTTCATTGTGCCCATTTCCATTAGTGTTTTTACTAATTCTTGTCAACATCCCTGGCCTCAAATAAAAAAGATAACACTACTGTGGCTGTGTTTTTTTGAAAATAGTTTACCCCAAAGATACAGATGTAGTGAAAAGAAGGGCCATCTGTACCCCAATGTTTTTAGCAGCAATGGCCACGGTCGCCAAACTGTGGAAAGAACCAAGATGCCCTTCAACGGATGAATGGATAAGGAAGATGTGGTCCATATACACTATGGAGTATTATGCCTCCATCAGAAAGGACGAATACCCAACTTTTGTAGCAACATGGACAGGACTGGAAGAGATTATGCTGAGTGAAATAAGTCAAACAGAGAAAGTCAAGTATCATATGGTTTCACTTATTGGTGGAGCATAACAAATAATATAGAGGACAAGGGTAGATGGAGAGGAGAAGGGAGTTGAGGGAAAGTGGAAGGGGAGGTGAACCATGAGAGACTATGGACTCTGAAAAACAACCTGAGGGTTTTGAAGGGGCGGGGTGGGAGGGTGGGGGAACCAGGTGGTGGGTATTAGGGAGGGCACAGATTGCATGGAGCACTGGGTGTGGTGAAAAAACAATGAATACTGTTACGCTGAAAATAAATAAAAAATTTAATTAAAAAAAAAAAAGAAAATAGTTAACTCCTCTGAAAAATGACAGATTCCTATTTTAAAAACAGAACCATTTGGACATAAACAAAATTACATTCTAGAATAAATGTAAAGAATCAGTGTTTCAAACTTTTTCATTTAATAACTGCAATATCCAGATTAAATGCTTTTCCTGACTTAAAGGTTTTTTTTTAAGTCAGTTAATATACTATTTCTAGTCACTAGAAATTGTATATTATTTAAAGAGTAAGGATTTTAAGAAAAATATTTAAAGAGTAAGGATTTTAAGAAAAATATTTTACAAAGAAAACAGAGCAAATATAATTTGTAACCATAGTCACTCCTTAATCTAAATTTAGTCTTTTGTAAATGATATTTACACTTACCATTATTTACAAAATCATGTAATTGATTATTTTTAGAAGACAATGAACGTTTCTGTAAATGGAGGCAAATTGTATTATGTTCACACAACACTGGGTTACAGTTAACTGCAAGGAGACTGATGAAGGTGGTGGGAACTTAGATTCAAATAATTAATCAGAATGTTCATTAGGAAAACAGTCTTAAGAATTTGATTACTAAATCACATAATTTTAATACTATTTATTCAAGTCACATAACAATAACTTATTGTTGTACAAGAAACAATAGTGATATGTTGCAGGTATAGAAGATATGTTGGAGAAACAAGGTGTAAGTCTCCGTTCTCATACTGCTTACTTTCTGATAAAGACAAACAGGTGGGGTGTCTGGGTGGCTCAGTAGGTTAAGCATCTGCCTTCCACTCAGGTCATGATCCCAGGATCCTGGGATTGAGCCTTACTTCGGTTTCCTTGCTCAGCGGGAAGCCCGCTTCTTTCTCCCTCTGCCTCTGCACCTCCCCACTCATGCTCTCTCTTGCTCGCTCTGTCTTGAATAAATAAATAATAAATAAGACAAACAGAAAAGGAAGCAAGAAAATAGAGAAAGGAAGGAGGGACAAAGAATTAAAAGTGACTATCAAATGTTGACTGAATTAATTGAAAAATAATAAAAAATAAATGTACAAGTGAATACTAATGAAAATATTCTCAGTAGATTAGTCAGGCTTTAATCAAGGAAACAGAGCCACTATGAGTATTATGCACTCAGGAATTTATCAGAATGAGACATTAGTATGTATCTACAAAGGGGAGCTGGAAGATTGTAAGTCATTATAAGTCACTAAGTCAGTGGTCAAAAAGGAGAGAAAAATTCAGAGTGAGGATACACTGGGACCCCCGAGGCCCCTCCACTAACTGTCTTTCTCTGCCTCCTACTATGGTGAGTTTGATGACTTTAGGGAGTTGATGGCTGCTGATTCATTGGTCCAAATCTTACGCAAATTTCTATTGTGACCAATGCCACGCTGGAACTATACAGGGAAGATGATTCTGGGAACCATAGTTCCAGATTAGCCAACATTCCCATTGGGATTTTTCGAGTGTACATAATTTCACTTTTATCTGTGCTATGTGGTATCTATATTTCCTATTTATCATGTGTTACTTCTAAATAAAGTCATAAGCAAAATAATTACTTTTGGAAATGATGTTAAAATCAAAGTAAATACAGAGCTATAAAGTTATAAAAGCCTCTTTGAGTCTCCTCTTGGTAATTTTGCATGTTGCTCTGTGTATTCATCTAGTGCTTTGCACTTGGCAAATATCATTTCAAATTCTCATGAAATCTTCATAGATAGTTGCAATTTGCCAGAGCATTTCTCTCCTGCTTTTCTGAAAGAAAGAAAGAAAGAAAGAAAATTAAGTGGAATGAGGCGGAAATGTATGTAAATGTCCGTGTTGAGGTGAAGCCCCATAAGATGCTAGCCTGATGACCAATCTACTTACTGGTCTATGTGGTGAAAACAGTTTTCTCTGCTGCAGAAAGTCAGAATAGATATCAAGGGGTGACATCAGTTGATCTGTAAGTGTATTATTTACTCTTTCCTTAAATGCATGAAATAGATCTATACAATTCAGATCATTTTTCTAGAGAAGTTGAGGACTGACAACCACATCCAAAATCAGTTTAAACTGAGTGGGCTTGCACATGATTTAATAAGTGCAATTTTGGATGTTTCAGTATGAATTACCTTTATTTTAGCAATTTTCTGGAGCCCAACTATGCCATTTATATTATTTCATCCTCTGGTAATCAGTAGCCATCCAAAGTCAACTAGTTTGATTTTTTTTAACATGACTGATCTATTGTATTTAGATAGTACTTATAATGAAAACAAAGCAATTTAAATTGGAATGTATTTGATTTTGAAGACAAACCCTTAAAGCTGATGTACAGTTAAAATAAATAGAAATTATTATATTTCCAAATCTAACATCATCAAAATCCTGTAAGATGATATAATCAATGGAACACTTTAAATTGACAGTTGCTCTAAAATTGAAATGGAGAAATACAGTGTTTTCTTCTAAAGAATTACTACTTTAAGGTCAGACTGTTTTTTTCCTCTACATCTATCAAGTAGATTTAGAGTGTGTATTAAAATGAAAGTAACCTATATATATCAAGTTTAGAGATGGGTGGGAAAATGGCTCAAGAGGATGTAAATTGCATATCAAAGTCAATAATTTTACTAAAATGTGAAGCTTCAAGTAAAAAAGTACTTTAGCAAACTTATTAGTTAGGTGCTTACTGCTTTATTCTTTGGTTAACAGCTGGAAACCATTATTCCTTTTGTTAGTAATAAAAAAACAATGTCTGTACAAGTTGTTGGCAGTGACCCTCCCTGGAGTAAAAATAATCTACACAGCGGTTGTCTTTGAGTAAAATACTAAGAAAATGAGTATTTGGAAAAGTGGAATATGGAAATGATCACACCAGAGAGAAGAAAGTTGACAATAACCAAAGTTTGATCTGCTGGGTTTTTTTGTTTTGTTCCTGTTTTTTGTTGTTGTTGTTGTTTTGCTTTGTTTTTTGTTTTGCTTTGTTTTGTTTTTATTAACATATAATGTATTATTTGCCCAAGAGGTACAGGTCTGTGAATCATCAGCCTTACATATTTCACAGCACTCACCATAGCATATCCCCTCCCCAGTGTCCATAACCCAACCACCCTATCCCTCCCTTCCTACCTCCAGCAACCTTCAGTTTGTTTCCTGAGATTAAGAGTCTCTTATGGTTTGTCTCCCTCCCACTCCCATCTTGTTTCATTTTTTCCTTCCCTTCCCCCCACACCCCCCCTCCCTGCCTCTCAAATTCCTCATATTGGAGAGATCTGCTGTTTTTATAGGGAGCATTCGGTCTAACAATTATAGTTCCGTATTCCATAGTGACAGTGACAATGAAGACGTCTTCATTAATACCAAAGAACACAAAGCTGGATTAATATATTAAACAAGTTTCAAAAACTGCATTAGGTTTAGTTTCTTCATCCATAAATATGGATTAATTCTTACTTACTTCTAAGAATTGTGAAAATTAAATGAAATAATCCATGAGAAAATATCGAACATCTATTGATACTTGGTGTGTGTACCCTAAATGATTATTTTCTTCCCTTTTTTCTTGAGGTTTACTGATTATAGCACAATTTACAAAGTTAACTTACTTGCTTAAGAGGATACACTCCAGTATGTAAAGAACCAGTAGGAATTCTGAGAACAAATATCAGATGGCCTTACATGCAACCCATTTTCATTTCTAATATACCTACTTTTTCCTTCCTAAAGCAGGAAAGATTACTGTCACAGGATTAAAAAAAAAAAAAAAAAGTCACTACTCTCTAAGACCTGTATAAGACCTGTATTTCCTAACTCCCAATGTAGGCTACCACTTAAAATTATTTGACAAAACTGGGAACTATAATCCATTTATCCTGATGTGATTTCTGTGTCTCTCATCACCTTTTCTATTCACTGACCAAGATGGCCTTAACATTCCCCTCAGCTTGACTAAATTTTGGGCAGGTCTCTTCCTGACTATAGGCCTTTAACCTCCCTTTTCTTAGAGTGGTTACTTTAAATGCTCATAATTGCAAATTCTTTCTCTACACTTTTGAAATGTAGATAAATCCTCTCCCAGCCTCTAACCGGTTTTACAACCCAGGAATGTCTTTTTCAAGGACCTGGGAGTCATCTCTGAAGTGTAACTATCAAGAAAGATAGTACCCCTGTCTCCCATTGGAGAATAGAAGCCTAACTTGCTAAGTGCCTATTAGCAAATGCAGGTGGCTTAATCACAAAGATTTTCAAACTCAGGATTGATTCAGTGTACTGGGCACATTCCACTGACCAACCTCCAGTACTTTTTCACTAGCTTATCCCAGCATTTACTATCCCTCTCACCTTTTTTTTTTTTTTTTTTAAGATTTTTAAAATTTATTCGTTACAGAGAGTGAGAGATGAGTGGGGGGAAGGTGCACAAGGAGAAGGAAAATCAGACTCCAGGCTGAGCAGGGAGCCCCATGCGGGGCTTGATGCCAGGACTGACCTGAGCCAAAGGCAGACACTGAACCAGCTGAGCCACCCAGGAGACCCTCCCTCCAACCTTTTGATTCAGGGGAGTAGAGTTCAGTCTCTCTCCCCTGTAGCAAGTCAAAGGGTCTTCATTTGCCTGCTTAACTCTGGTGCAAGTTTTCTTTGATAGTTCCCTTCTTACCGAGTAAGTTCTATAGCTCATAATTAAAATAACACCCTTGCCACTATTGTCAACTCATTTTCCCCTCTTTTGCTCAAACCCCAAATCCATATAATCAGCCCCTTCAGTTCTTTGTTTGGAGAAAAACACACATCCAGCTGACTCACTTCACCCTGATGCTGTTGACCTCAAGTTCTAGAACACAAAAAACAACCTCAAGGAATACTGATTTATAAAGTCCCAATTTTGTTAAGGTACAATAAAGAATGTATCTTTCCACTTACCAGAAAGCATGTTAACAAGGCATGTTAACCTCTATTTCCTCCATGGACAATCTTCTATAGAGAACTGTGATGCTGAGACGTTCCTCCTCTCCCAAGACCAGAGTTGGTTCTCTCCCCTCGGTGCATTCTGGGAACTCGGGGAAGCCCCCTGCTGCTGTAGCCTGAGGGAAGCAAGAAGAGTTGGAGAGGCCCCCGCCCACCCATTCACCTATACTCTTATACCCCTTTCACCATAGAGCCAGCTTCTTCAAAGTGGTACAATTAAAGGGACTACATCTTCATTAAATTTTGTGAAGACAGTAAAGATATTAATGTAAATTTAAAAAAATCCAACCTTACATTCAGTTGTTTTAGAGGAATTGATAGCTTTAAACATTTACATTAAATTGATCTTTTTCACTGGATTGGTCCAAATGATTCCAAGCATAAAAGAATAGATCAATTTTACATTGTTTACAAAAGGCGAATCTGGTCAGTCATAGCCAAGGTTAACAAAAGAAAAGGCAAAACTTAATTGGTTTATTATGGACTTCAACATTGGAAAGACTGGGAAGATGATTCAGATGAAGACACATGGAATTTTTATCACTTTTCTGAGATGAAGAACAACATGGGTGGTGATTAGGATGTAGATTTATCAGTAGCCGGAGCAGGTGATGATTCACAAGACAGTGATGATACCAGCTCTGGAGTAAGGAATGTTGTCATTTCCAGATTTTGAGAATGAAAAATCACTTCTCTGCAAGATTTCATAATTGAGAGAATTCCTGAGTCGTAGCTCTAAAAGCAGGTGCTGTATTTGCCTCTGTTAACCCATTTTTCAACCTATCTTTTTTAAAAGCCTTCACCAAGGGTTGCTCTCTATCATTGAATGGGGCAATTCTAAGTCAGCTAAGACAGTAACTTTATGCATGAACTTTCCCTGGACTTCCATGATACTGTTGAAGTCCTAGGCAATTGATAACAGCCATTGTTATAAATAAAAGCATTTCATGTCAGTCTTCTTTACTTCATAATACAGATACTGACATGACAGGAAGCTCTTGGCTTAGAAGAAAGATAACTAAATTCTGGGTTTTAGAACATGGACTCAAAATGACTAATGAAACAAATTGTTTGATACCTTAAACTGGTAACTTGTGCCTTTGGTATATCCTCCAGAATTATTAATGTTTTATTTTTCAAAAAATTTACTTCATGTTATTGTAAGTAATCACTTGTCAGTGTTTCAGATGTATCTTAGCTAAAATTAGTGAATGTCCTAACATCAGTGTGAAAACTAATGTATATTAGCTAAAACTAGTGAATGTCCTAATATCAGTGGTTTTGAGGCCTGTGCATTTGGTATTGTTTGACCCTGAATCTTTTATATCTCTTAGCATGGAGGACAAAGAAAGGCTGTATGTTATTGTTTGAGAGTCTGTACATCTAGACCAATTTTGCATTTGGCAAATGAGTGAAAAAAAATGTTGATACACTATTGCACCTTTTAATTTCTTTTTTAAATTCAGCTTGTCCCAGGCTGAAAGCCTCAATGTTCACAATGGTGTTGTTTTTTTTTTTTTTTTCAATTGTTTACATTCTTTCTAATATACTGTTGGAAGACCAAAAAAAAAAAAAAAAAAAGAATAGAAGAAATGAAAAGAACCATGATGCTAAATTCTTGCACTTAAACTCCTATAATTGTTACCAGATTAATTACTTTCCAGATTAAGTCCAAAATCCTTATGCAATTACTATTAAATATCTCATCTCAAAATCAACTTAATTTTCTATAATTCAGCTTAATTTCTCTCTCTATTTTATCACTGTGGGTGAAACATCTCAGTTCTTCAAGGGTCATCACCACTCCCCATACTCACCTCCCAGGGCTGTGTCACAGTACTAGAGTCTTATGTAGTGTCAAGGCAAGAGTTGAGAGAAGGAGGACAATGTACTCCTTGACTTTGTTGCAGTAGTTTGACAATGAAATATAGATCATCCAGTTGGTTGGGTTACTCCAGGTCCAGTGACTTGAACTATTCTGTGCAAGATGGACCACAGAATATATTGGAGAAAAAAAAAAAAAGAATATATTGGAGAAATTGTCCAGGGCTCCAACTTCCTAGACACACCACAGAGCTTTCTGTGGTGACTTGCTAGATCCCCTGAGATCTGCCAGACCCATCAACACCTCTCTCTTTTTTTCTCTCTTCATGTTTTTCTCACTTTACCCCTTCCTCCCTCTCTCTATCTCTATGTATCTCTCTACCTTCTGTTCTCTCTATAGTTCAGGGGATATCTTTTTATTTTGGGGGGGTCATAGATGGGAACCTTCTGTCCCCCTTGGCTTCCTTCAATAACCATTGTTTATATGAGGAATTCTCTCCCTAGTTGATGCTTATAGGTTCTGGAAATAAAAATTATTATAAGGACTTACAGGTCTTGTCCTGTTTTTCTCTCTACCATATCCCACTTACAAAACAATGAGCACAGAACCCGCTAGTTTCCTGAATGGAGAGGCAGGTAAAGGTGGAAAAATTATGCCTTAATATCAATACTACAAGATTTGTAATTGTACTTTCACTGCATCTCCTCACTCGTATGCATTTTCCTTACATTTTTATAACATCAGATGGTTCATAGCTTCTTGAATGAATTTGCTCATTTGTATTTCCTAATCTTTGAATAGCTGTGTTCGTCCTGTGTCTGCTTAGAATGACTCTTCATGTGTAAACAGAAATGAGTGCAATATGATGCAAGAGAAGGAGATAAAGATGCCTCTGCCTCTATATGTAGGTGTATCACCCTTCTCCCAGAGGGTGGAAGCTATTTGGCCATGAACCAATTAAGAAGTCAGTGTAAAGCTCTGCATTAAATGGTAGTAATGTTAATAATTTTTACCAGATAAAAACAAACCTATGTATCTATATACATATATCTTTATATATTCACATGTATGTATATGTTTATATATAAGCATACCAAACATATATGTATTTTTAGAAGTGGGAACATCTTGTTTAACGTTTGCAAGGATCTCTTGACCATTTTGTAAACCCTGTAACATACATGAATACTACTTAGAAGACTTCTACTTAACATATATTTACCTCAAACATTTTATATATATGAGCTGCCATCTTGGTGTTCTGTCACCAACCTTTTAGACATGTTACAACTCATTACTCCCCAACTTAAATTAAATACTTGATGAGTTTTGAGAGACTGATTATTCACTTGATAGTAATTGTGACCACATCAGTATTACCAACAGAGCCTCCACAAATCATTTCTTCCTGTGACTTACCTTTGAAGATGGATAAATACATGTTTTGTGAAGATGATGATTACTTTCAATATCATACAGTGACATTTTCTGATCTTGCTCCTAAATTCTGAGGATGGAGTTAAACCCTTTTGGGAAAGAGTATTTTGGTTTTTTTTTTAATTTATTTTTTTTTAAGATTTTATTTATTTATTTGACAGACAGAGACCACAAGTAGACAGAGAGGCAGAGAGAGAGGAGGAAGCAGGCTCCCCGCTGAGCAGAGAGCCTGATGCGGGGCTCGATCCCAGGACCCTGGGATCATGACCTGAGCCGAAGGCAGAGGCTTTAACCCACTGAGCCACCCAGGCGACCCAAGAGTTTTTAATAGTAAGAAGTTAGATGGACACCTGGGTGGCTCAGTTGGTTTGGCTCAGGTCATGATCCAAGAGTCCTGGGATCAAGCCCTGTGTAGTGTAGGGCTCCCTGCTCAGTGGGGAGTCTTCTTCTCCCTTTCTCTTTGTCCCTCCCTCAATCATGCTCTCTCTCTCAAATAAATAAATAAATAAATAAATAAATAAATAAATAAAATCTTTAAAATTATAAAAACTTTGAGGTATATCCATCTACAGTGTGTATCTTTATATAACTTTTATTTTCATGGTTATCAACTATAGGTAGAACCTAGAGATTCTTCTAGGTTTATTGGTCTACTTCTGTGACTTGGTTCATGGCATCTATTCTAAATCTCTTTAAGGTTATTAGTGATGTTATGTTGCTGAATTGTATGAACATCTTCTGGTTCTTTTTTTTTTATTTTTTAAGATTTTATTTATTTATTTGACAGACAGAGATCACAAGTAGGCAGAGAGGCAGCCAGAGAGAGAGGAGAAAGCAGGCTCTCCACGGAGCAGAGAGCCCGATGCGGGGCTCGATCCCAGGACCCTGGGATCATGACCTGAGCTGAAGGCAGAGGCTTTAACCCACTGAGCCACCCAGGCACCCCCATCTTCTGGTTCTTATTTTGACCTGGCATCACTGCCAGGCTATTTTGCCCTAGGATGACCATTATCTCTCAGAGAAGCATCTCTTTCAGTAATCAGACACTGACAAGTTAACCTTTATCTATCAAGGATTCAATCAAGATTCCTTGTAATGAAAGACATTTTTCTTTATTTTTAAAGTTTTTAATGCCAGTATAGTTAATATCAAGTGTTAAATTAATATTAGTTGGAAAATACAGTGATAATTCAATAATTCCATACATCACCTGGTGTTCATAAGAAGTGCTCTCCTTAATCCCCACCCCCTATTTCACCCATCCCCTCCTTACCTCCCCTCTGGTGACCATCAATTTCTTCTCTATAACTAAGACTCTGTTTCTTGGTTTGTCTCTCTCTCTTTTTGTTCCTTTGGTTGTTTGTTTCATTTCTTAAATTTCCCATATGAGTAAAATCATACAACCTTTGTCTGAAAGACATTTTTCTTGATCAGGGTTCTACTCATACAGCCTTAAATTTGCCATTCCCCACCTCTTACTCTTTAATTCCAACCACACCAGTTTCCTCATGTCTTGAGTTTTTACAAATGCTACTCCTCTCTGTAATGCCCTTTCCACATCCTTCACATCTAACACACAGCACAGGGATCTTGAAAGCCATCTCTATGCACCCACAGTTATTCTCCTTCCCTTGTCTGGGTCTCTGTCTTTTCATCTCCAAGAACTTCCTCTGTGACAGCAAATTTTAAAAAAATTTTTTGAAGATTTTATTTGTTTTATACAGAGAGAGAGAGAGCGAGAGAGAGTGCACACAATCAGAAGGAGTGGGGGAGGGAGAAGCAGGCTCCCTGCTCAGCAGGGAGCCCCATATTGGGCTCTGTCCTAGGATCCTGAGATCATGACCTGAGTCAAGGCAGACAACTGACTGAGCACTGAAGCACCTCTAAATTGTTTTATTATCTATTTACTGGTTTTTCCATAAGATAGTAAGTTCTTTTGTATGGTTTAGGCACTTGCAAAGAATACCCATTCAATAAATGATAAATAGATTAATAGATAACAGATAAATAGATTAAAGAATGAATCTCCATTGTTCCCTTTTCCTTTTTCCCTTTTTCCCATGTAAATATTTTGAAACTTTAAAAGTGAAATTATTTTGAAAAAATCAGGATCTCATAACCATGATATGCTGATACTTCTGAGTACAGCAATACAAACATTTATGCTCTCAGTTTCAAAACTGTTAAATATTGTTGACATTAAAACAAAACTGCTTTCCTAAGTATGTTAGAAAATGAATATGTTGACTAAAACAAAAATCAGAACTTTTGGGACTGTATAATGTTTAAAAATTTAAAAATAAAATGCACGATATAAATTTTTATTTTTCTAAAATTTTCTAATTAAAAAAATCTTGCTAGTATTTTACATTCACTGCAGAGCTTCAATATAATTTGTAAGGCAGAAAGGTTTAAATACTTTGCTTTGCTTATTAATTCCCTGAATTAGAACAGTTCTTCAAGGAAAAACAACTAAATTGCAGTCAGCATGAAGAAATTGAATTTGGTGATGACTGCTATCTTTAAAGCTTGCGACCTTACATTATTCTGTCATATGCCTAAAGGCAATGGAAATACTCTAAATTAATTTTAGGGCTACACAAAAATGTTTCCTTTAATCACAGAATCCAAGAGCAGTATCCCTCCTGGTGTTCTGCTATCATGTTTTTAATCTTCAAAACATGATTGTGTAATGTGTCCTATTAATAGCAAAAATTCTGCAAATTTTTCCAGAACTATTTTTTTTAATCTTGGCAATAAAATGCACCTCTTTCTACCTCCTCCCAATGCATCTCTGAAATAAGGAAAAAACTGTTTCTTTGCGTTGTTTGTTCAATCAACCTGTCTTCTCCCAGTGTTTAAAGATGCCTTTAGGATTGCCAATAACAGACAAACAGTGATGCTCATATATCTTGAATATCCTTGTGTGTTTTCAAAGTGGCAGAAACTTAATGAGAGTTTAACCTGTGCCAAGCACTTACATTTTCACAGTAACCCTTTATGTGTCATCATGTACTTTATGGATAGTGAAACTGAGTTTTATAAAAGTTTAGTAACTTATCCAAGGTCAGTCATCTAGTAATGGAAATATGACTTTATAGAGCCAAATTTACAGAAATGTGGCATAAACATAGATGATCATTATCCCTTTGCCTTCCTTATACAAATTAAACAAAAATGACCAAAAATTATTAAAATGAGTGGAAACAATACATCAGTCTTAGACACTGTGTAAAAAAATGAATTATTATGCCAACCATGCCAAAGAATTTTTAGATATAAAGCAGATATGACTGAAAATAAACCGTTGAGGACAAACAATATCTCTTGTGGGGAAAGTAGTACCATATCCCTGAAAGCAAAGAGAGGCAATGCTAAGAGCTTGGAAAATACTGAACTATCTCCTGATGCAGAAGGTTACACCCTGCATAAGAGACATAGGGATACAATCCAGGAGACAAAGCCCACCTGGGCAGAAGACTAGCTATGGGAAACATCTTATAGGTGCAGAAATTTTTCCAAAGAGACAGAGGATACCAGGTAATGAGGGATTATAGAGCCACCATCGGCTCACTCATCACTTTAATCAAGCTAGTGGATCACCTAAACAGAACTGACGAATTGAAGAAAATTAGAAGATAAAAATATTATCATAACAAAAATTATTGTATTTGATATCTCTATTTCTATTTCTTCCATTCTTTCTTGGTCTTACTCCAACATGACTTTTACCTCCATCTCTCCACTGAAATGTCTCTTGTCAGGATCACAGATGACTTTAAAGTTGCTGAATCAAATAATCATCTTCTGGCTCTCATATCACCTGACCTATTAGCAGCATTTGACTCAGCATTTGATTCATTATTTATTCCCTTGGCTTCCAGGAAATCATGCTCTCCTAATGTTCTTCCTACCACTTCTTCCCATCTCAGTCTCTACAACTTGTCCTACATCCTCATGCTTAATGTCATTGTGCTTTTTGCTCAATTCTTGGTTATCTTTGTCAAATACACTCTCTCGGTGATCTCATCAAGTCTCATGACTTTAAATACCATCTAATCACTGATGATAAGTCTCAAAAGTATGTCTCTAACCTGAGTTTCTGTTGTGATCTCCATACACGTGTCTAAGTGCCTACTCAATCTTCTTCTTGGATATCTTGTAGGAATTTGAGCTGTAAATATCCAAAGTGGAATTTCTGAACTTTTTCCATAAATCTGCACTACTTGAAGTCTTAACCATTTCAGTTAATAGGAATGCAACCTTTTAATTGCTTAGGCCTAAACCTAAGAAACTCTGAGCAAATATTGGATTTTTTGTTTATTTGTACTTAATACTAATTAGAATGAAATGTATAGGGAACAGATGCCAAAAGAATAGAGATAAAGATGCCAAGACATTTTATTCTCTATGTTAATGATTTTTGAATCATATGAATGCATTACATGTACAAAAGTTAGATGTAAAATTTCAAAGGCTGAAGTGAATATGGATATATTACTCATAAGGACAATGAAAAATAAGTTGTTAAAATATTACCTCCCTGAGAAGATATAAAAGTTGCATATTCCCATTCTCTTACAAGAAAGAATTAGAATTTTGTCATATGCATAATGATCCATAGCATAAAAAAAACACAATCTTTAGCTTTATTATTTGCTACCAATAAACAATTTATATAGATGAATGACTTAAAAAATCAATATTTATTGATCTATTTCTGTGAGTACTTATTGCTTCTTGGGTATTTATCTGCTAAATAGTCCATAAAACTTAGATGAACAATAAAATGAGAAGTAAGGACAACCCCAATTTTGTTTTATTCCTCATGTTTTAATTTCTGTTCTTAAATTTCAAAACATGACAAACCACACTTTAGTATTTATATTTTAACTGTAATTTCTGCTTACAAAAATGTTTTGGTCATATTTTGAAATGTGGAATTGTAGGATACTCTCTCCTGCCTCTACTACCAAGGGAGAGACTAATAAAATGCTAAGAAGTAAAGTATTGAAAATAAATTCATCACTAATTCCATGGTGTAGGGTAGGGAGGATTTAGAAAAAAAAGTATAGAACTTACAGGTTTCCCTTCATTGCAATCCAGACAATTAGTGGTACAGGAGCTGTGAAGTTCTGCTTTCAGCTCCAATGTATAAAGAGCTTGGAAGTCATTATTCCATGACAAACTGAAAATAAACCACTGTTCTTGGACTTATTAGAGAATCAGGGGCCTGAGTAAGCCCTGAAATCTGGAGAAGGTTAATATAAAGAATCTCACGTAAGATCAGCTTACCTAGAGCAGAAAATGGTATAGCCATAAAGTGATTGGAGTGCTTAAGTAATTTGGACAGATTGTTGAAGGCTTAGTCTGGACTAAGTAGCATGACAGTGAGAAACTCCAGGGGGCTATAGTCATAGAGAGACCTCCACACTTTCGTGGGTTTTACTTCCAAGAATCTCACTAGATTTTCATGGTGACAATCAGGGACAAATCCCCTCATGTGTTTGGCTGGGGTAGGGGAAAGTAATCATTTATCATTTTGAAATATGTCCAGAGCATGAAAAAGAACTTCTTCCCAAGAGAAATAACTTTACCAGAACCTTATCTACTTGGGGAAAGGGTAATTAGCTAAATTCAGGGTCTGGCCTCCCTGTCTTCCCTAAAGAGAGAGAGGAAGAGAGAAAGATCGAGAAAAAGTAAAAAACATACGGAAAGTTCACAGCCCAGGGACACAGACCCACTAAGAGACTGAGATTTAATTCAGAACAATATAGAACACTTCCTCTTCCTTCACTGTCATCAGCAGGACTTCAGAATAAGAGTAGATCATAGCTAAAAGAGCTCTAAGACACAGATTTAATTTAAGGGGTTCTTAGAGATACCCAAAGACAAAAAAGTAGACAAAAATAAGGACACTGGAGCTCAGTGGAATCTATGGTGCTTATGATGTGATTTGATATTGGGGATCAGGGGTGAACATTCAAGAAATAATTCTTGAGGCATTCTCAGTGCAAAGAAAGTGGTTTTATTAAAGAATGGGGATATGACCTGTAGGCAGAAAGAGCTGTACTGGGATTGTGAGGACCTATTGATTATATATATTTTAAGGGGGTGGGGGGAATGGGCAGAGATAAAGAAAATTTCCAACAGATTTTCATGTTGAAGACTTACAGGATCCTGGAGATCTGGCTATTGTCAAGCTAAGGTTGCTTTTTGCAATAAAGTGTAAACACTTTATTACACTGTAATAAAGTGTAAACATTAAGACTGTTGGGAGTTCCTGGAGGAGTGTCATACTCTGCTAGTTTCAAGTATTTGACAGGGGGCTGCAAGTTGTAAGGAAATGTAATTTTATTGACATTTCCTTTTGTCTTTGTTCACCACATCATTCCCCTCCTTCCCCCACCAAATAATTTTGACCCTTAAATCTTTAAGGTGGCTGACAGTGGAAGGTTTTATCTTCTGTAACTGCTTCCTGTTGAATAGAGACATAGAGAGGTCCCTACTTGTGGGTCTACTTTGGTCAATTGGGAAACTTGTATATATAAAACTATATATACTAACTTGTATAATGATACACATACATTTTTTATATAACTATAACAAAAATAAATATATATACCAAAGGCAGAGGGAGCTGAATCCAAGGTAGACAACATATATGGACCTCCTTGAGTAGAAAGGGTCGTCTGTTACATTGAAGTTATGGAAGTGAAGGACTCTCAGCACAGGTGGAGAGATATGGGAGAAAACAGCCAAACATAATTAGAATAAAAAAAAGAAAGAGAAACCCAAATAAGAGTCCTTTGAGGGTTAACAAAAATCTCCCTCAGTCTAGGAATTTAACCAATCATTAAAGGAGAGAGAGAGAGATCATTTAAAGTGCCAATTTGAATATTCATGTCTTCTAGTAACCCTGTCACAGTTTTGTGGTAATCTGGAGTATATGCATAACACTTTTTAATTTATTTGTTATGTTTTTAAATTTATTTGTCAGAGAGAGAGAGCACAGTAGAGGAAGTGGTAGACAGAGGGAGAAGCAGGCTCCCAGCTGAGCAAGGAGCCCAATGTGGGACTAGATCCCAGGACCTTGAGATCATGACCTGAGCTGAAGGCAGATGCTCAATGGACTGAGACACCCAGGCACCCCTACATAACACTTTTTAAATAAAGCATAGGTCTCTTGTTGAGCCACAGTCAGAATATAAAAGGCCATTCAGTTTTGGAGAGCCATCTTTTGAATTTGTAGGTGACTGCATATTGGTGGTTAAAGGTGGCCATTGTATGCTTGGCTAAATTCTCTATTTGCAATTTTACATCAGTAGAGGCAACTCCTGGGATAAATATGGCTAAAGGATAAAATCATCAAGAAGCCCTCTTTGATTGATGTCTAGCCTTAAAAATATCTTAATTATGAGGAATCATTGGCAAGTGTGGGGAAAAAAAACAGCCATCTTCATTATCGATAGAAGAGTCTTTTAACTCTGATCTGCATTTAGAATAAACAACATCAATAACTTCTGAACAGTTATGTTGTATAGAGGCATGATGGTCAGGTTCAGGCATAAGAACAGTTTTAGTCTGCAGTGACTTTATGTCAAGAGAATGGAAGAAGATTGGGAACCTTTGGAGAGCAATAGCTAGATATTTGAGGAAACCCAGAAGAATTCAGGAAAAGATACTAAAATTTAATCTCTACCAAGATGTTACTGAAACATTTTCTCTCTATAATCACCCTCATTTTTAATCAGAGATAGCCAAACCAAGACTAATTCGTTTGTAAAGCAAGTCCAGTTTTAATAAACTTGACTTAATTATTTAAATAAGCTTGGTAAAAACAGTGATTGATCATATAAATCTTTTAAAATCTGCTTTACTATAATTTTTTATAAGGAATCTCTATACTGAACTTTTAGTAGCCTCTCTAGGCCAGAAGGCAAGCCAAATGCTTGCCATGAGACCTGCCAGTAATACCTGTAGATTTCAGTGAATTCTTCTTTTTGAGGTTACCAAAATATCCTGAGGTTCCTGCATCTGCCAGGAAGTGACATTCTTTACTCATCTGGTAAGGCTGCTGGGAACTCTGTAAGCAAAGTATTAGGCCAACATTTCTAAGGGGATTTTTGGCTCCATAAAATCAACCTTAGTTCCTTAACGCTGTCTGGTCATATCTGAGTCTATACATGTTTCTCAAATATGACATTCCTGTCAAAGCCTTGGTAAAATAACCAATGCTTCCAATGATATCCTGTTACAAGAAGAACAAATTCTTATAGAACTTATGCTAATAATTGTAATTACCATGAAAGAAAGAACACTCATTGAGACTTTTCTGAATTTCAGAGAGTTCAGGTTAGAGAGAAAAGCTAAATGCTTCAGTTTGTTCATAAGCAAATACTTTATGCAAATACTGCATTTCTGTAAGTCTTAGTTTACTTTAGAGAAAGTTTCCTTCATCTGGAAAAGCAAACATTAGAGAACCAGCAATATTTCAAACAAGAGTCACAAAAACTGTAATCATCTTCCCCAGTTTATTTAATCCCATGTTATTAATTCTTATTCAGTTCAGTGCAGCCTTTTTAGTTCTAGAAATTCTTATCCATTTTAGTTTTATGATCTTAAAGATATCAATACCTGTATTTGTCAATAGCCCTTTTCATGAATCTCCTTGAAGATGAAACACATTTCATGAGAGTATAAGAACAATAACTATAAATGATAAAAGACTCAAAAATGGACATTGTTAAAGATCTAATGAGGAGCGCCTGGTGGCTCAGTCATTAAGGGCCTGCGTCTGGCTAGGGTCATGATCCCGGGGTCCTGGGATCGAGCCCCACATGGGGCTCCTTGCTCCTCCTTCTCCCTCTCCCCCTGCTTCTGTTCCCTCTCTAGCTATGTTTCTCTCTGTCAAATAAGTAAATAAAATCTTTTTTAAAAATTTGATGAGATTACATTATAATATCGCTGACAAGGAAATCAGTTACTTCTGTGGCACATAACACCTCAATAATCACAATATCAAGTGATGGCCTTATACCAAAACATATTAAAACTTCAAAGAATCACATACAACCTCTTGAATAGTTACAGCATTTACCCAAACAGCATAGCCTAAGGCTTATCATTTGTTTAACTATGCTTGTGGAGTTACCTAACGTACAAAATAAAAATGCCTAATTAGTCAGAGACTTAATTTACAATTCAAATTTCAGAGAAGTTTGTTAAAAACCTCAGAAAGTTTTAAAGCACATGCCTAAAGAGGATCAGATAATCAAAGACCTGATAAAGACAAAACATAGAAACTTTTTTTCTGGGCAGTTAAAGAAAAGAGAAAATAAAAACTTTGTTTACATTTTCTTATAAAGAGCAGATCAACAATCCAAGAAAACTTTATTTTAATAGAGACAAAGCAGAATTTCAATCTTAAAGCAGTGTACTTTTAAAATCCATTCATCTCAACTTTAGTCCATCCTGAGGGCATATAAATTTCCTTTCCAAAGATTTTCCTTCTTTTCATCAGTCTTAATTATATTTAGCAGAATTTTAACTCTTAGAAAGCTTAGACTCCAGTGAAAACTAAGTAGTAACCAACTGTGAATTGTTACCTCAGAATTCTTTAGATGACAAATTTATGAATCAATTAAGCACAAAGCGTGTTTTCCAACAGATCCAAATATCCTTAGTTTCTCTGCAATAAGAAGTCAAAAGCAGATAAACCTTATGTTTAGTAATCAGTGCTTTAGTATTTTATCTCATTTGGAAAAGACTTAGATGTCTAATGAACTCAGTTTATCATCCAAGCAAAACTTTAAAATTTCAGGTTACCAAAGACTTTAAAAGTTATCTTAACAATTACCCATGGAAAATTTGAAACAGACAAAGTTAGCCATTATTATAAGTAATTTTTTGCTGACAAATTGCAACAGAAATCATGAGCTTATTTGACCTTTAAGTAAACCTTGGTAGAATAACAATATTTTGTATAATGCTGATAACTACAAAGACATGTCTATCTTACTTAAACCAAGAAACTTAAATTAGTTTAAATACCAAATATGTTCCACCTGGGTCCACTTAAAAGTCAGTTTTTTTTTTTCCCCATTGTCAATTTTTACCTGGGACACTGGTGGGGAAATCTGAAGTGGGCAGTGTATGTCCAAGGGTTTACTCCTTGAGAGTGAGGGTAGGAAGAAGAGCAATAAATTCCAGTGGTGCTGGAAGCACCCAGAATGGTGTGGGAACCAGTTGTGTAGGCCCTACCCAAGGTAGTGCAGAAACAGGAAGAGTGGGAGGGGAAGGCAGACAAGGGGAGGTGCTGCGAACAAGGCTAAAGACAGATACAAACCCAGAGGGCAGAGAAAGAGAAATCCTGGTCGTAAAGCTCTTCAGCTCATACAGATGAGCAGATCCCTGTTTTTTCCAGCAACAAGTGGAAGTAGGAAGTCCTTGTCAGGCTGGAGAAGACCAGCAACTTCCCTGAAGCAAAAGTTTTGGCGGCTGCTTGGGAATGGACTTGCTTCAAGTGTTCATTCTGAGGTAGACTAGCCAGAGACAACTGGCTCCAATTATCACAGCCATTAACCCAGGAAATGGATAAGGGAGAAATCCCCACATTACAAGAGTAACCTGGGTCTATTAGGAAGAATAGTGAGAGAGTCAGTGTCCTTCCTTAGGGATAGCCTGTGTTTGCTCTAGCACCCTGGATTTATTGGGAAGAAACCTATTTAGATAATCACCCAATATGTTAGGAGGGGGTTTACTAGCCTGGTTATTGGCCAAACACTTTCTGCAAGAGGCCTATAGATTTTGGTTCTCATTTAGGGCCATGAAGACCTGAACCTAAGTTATCTCTCTCCATTTACCCTGTTTCCCAAAGAGATCTGACTGATAAATCACATTGAAGTTTGTGTCCTATTATTGGGCCATTTTTCCTCATCTCCTAAGGAGTACTGAGCCTATGCAGTGTTATAGATCAATTTTCTTTCTTTTTCTTTTCTTTCTTTCTTCTTCCTTTTTTAAAATCTTGTAATCCAAATTTTTTCATGGGTTAAGAAGCATCCTAAAGGAGAGTCCTTGGAAACTGAGGAAGAAGCTTAGAAGATCCATTATCAAGAAAATACACCCCTGAGTCCAGGTGGCATCCCATGCAGAATATGTCAGAGGTTCCTGATGTCAAAGCAACTAGAGTCATCCCTCGAATGAAATTGCTATGATCGCTGCCCTGTCCTGTAGGAGTGAGGCCAGCATCCTCCCCACCAAACCACTTCTTATATTGTATTCTAGACTTCAAAAGGGTGCTGGTGAATGGACCAAAATACCTTGCTTTGCTGTCCTGTGGAGAACCCAGTTTTTACCCCATGGAAAATACTAGAAAAGTTTTATAAGGGGAAATTATCCAACTTTGTAACTTAAGTAGTTAGTAAAGGATATTGATGGAAAACAGTAAAAATAGAAATCCATCATGATCTAAGTGACATTCCAACACATGTGATCCTTACAGTAAAGTTCCCTAGAAAATGGTTCCTGGTTGGGTTTTAATTCAGTCTGGTATTGATTTCAGTCAGCTCCAAGTAGAGTTCTCATATCCAGAAGTGGCTAGACCAGAGATGTGAAATGGATCACAATTGACCACTGACGAAGAAACCTTATATAAGAGTCTTCAGATTGGGAGCTCTCCTAGTGACTTAGTGGCTGTCCCATGCCCAAGAAAGACAACTCTGTATAAGAATAGGAATAAAGAGAAGGCCTCAAGTTTCTGGGTCTTATTGCCATTCTAGCCAGGGTAATAGCTTCCAGGCAAAAGGCAGGCTTTTTATTCTTTCCCATAGAGTAGTCATGGGCCAGAGTATTGTGGCCTGAGCAACTGACACGAAAGTGTTCCAATCAGACAGTACTCTTGAAAAGTCCCCGAAATGAAAGTAAAGGAAGAGGAAGTTTGAACCAAGGCTCAGAATCCAAATGAGAACACTCAGTCCCCAAACTGGACACCAAAATGGTGTGATTTGATGTTGGGGTCTGCAAGCAAACAGTCAAGGAAGAATTCTTGAGATATTTGAGATATTTTAATAAAACCACCACAGAAACAGGACCTGGGAATAGAAAGAGCTATTGATTACATACTTTTAAGTTGGGGGAGGAAGAGATAAAGGAATTTTCCAAAAGGATTTTGGAATGTTAGGCTATGGAAGACTAACAGGATCCTAGAGGTCTGGCAAGCTAAGGTTGCATTTTGCCTTTAGCAAAGTGTTGACGTTAAGACAGTTGGGAATTCCTGGAGGAATGCCATATTCTTCCAGTTTCAAATATTTGTCTGGGGGCTGCAAGTTGTAAGGAAATATAATTTTATCAACATTTCTTTTTGCCTTTGTTTTCCGCATCAGTTATATTTTCGGCAAACATTAAGCATAACTTAACTCTTAGTAAAATTAACATAAAGCCTTACACTATAGCCCTATTTATTTCAGTTCCTATTATTTAATACATCTTTTCCAGTTTTTAGCAAAAAATTTTGAAGTGTGCTGTGATGGTTAGTTTTATGTATTAACTAGACTGGGCCAGGGAGTAGTCAGATATTTAGTATTATTATTGGTAAGGGTATTTTGGATGAAATTAACATTTGAATGAATGGACCAGTAAGGCAGATTGCTTTCCCTAAGGCCAGTCCACTGAAGGCCTGACTAGAACAAAAAGTCTGAGTAAGGGAGAATTCCTTCTGCCTGACTGCCTTAGAGCTAGGACATCGGATTCTTCCTGCTTTTAGACTCAACTGAGTCATCACCTCCTCCTGGGTCTTGAGACTACTTGAACTGAACATCATCAACAGTCCTAGTTCTCAGGCTTTTGGACTGGAGCTAGAAGTATATCATCAGCTTTTCCATGTCTCCAGCTTGCTGAATGCAGATTTTGAAACTGGCCAGTCTCCAGAATCATCTGAGTCAAATCCTTATAATAAATCCTTATAACAAATAATGGATGGATGAGAGGTGAAAGAAAGAATGAAAGAAAGAAACAGTTGATTCTGTTTCTTTGGGGGAACTCTGACTAATACTAATATATCCTAAAATGAAATGAAAAAACACAGTCTGAATAGACAAAGCAAACATCAGAAACAGACTGAACAATGACACAAATTTGGAATGATCAATTAGGGAATTTAAAATAATTATGATTAATATGTTAAGAGTTATAATAGAAAATGTAGATAACATGTAAGAACAGATGGGTAATACAAGCAGAGAGAGAAATTCAAAGAAAGAATAGAAAAGAAATTCTAGCTATAGAAACACAGAAACAGAAATGCCTCACTGAGCTCATCAGAAGACTTAACACAACTGAGGAAGGAATAAGTGAGCTAGATATGTCAGTAGAAACTCCCCAACCTGAAATGCAAAGAGAAAAATATTTTTTTTTTTAAAGAATAGCAATGTTTTAAATGTAACTGTCCAGGTTTCCCAATACAATTTATTGGAAGTTTGTCTTTTCTCCATTTTATATTCTTGCCTCTTTTGTTATAGATTAATTGACCATATAAGTGCAGGTTTATTTCCGGACAGTCTATACTGTTCGTTGATCTAAGTGTCTGTTTTTATGACAGTACCAACTGTTTTGATTGTTATAGCTTTGTAGCATATATTGAGGACTGGGACTGTGATACTTCAGTTTTGTTCTTCTTTCTCAAGATAACTTTGGCTATTTGAGGGCTTTGGTGGTCTATACAAATTTTAGGATTATTTGTTATAGTTCCATTCTAGTTATGCTAAGTGAAATAAGTCAAACAGAGAAGGACAGATACCACATCATTTCACTTGGAATCTAAACAACAAAACAAGCAAACAAAAACAAACAAGGAAACCAACACCCCCACCCCCACACTCTTACATACAGAGAACAAACTGGTGGTTGCCAGACAGTAGGTAGTGGCGTGATGGGCAAAATAGATAAAGGGGATCAAGAGGTACAAACATTTATAAAATAAATAAGACACAGAGATGAAAATACAGCATAGAGAATATAGTCAATAATATTTTAATAACTTTGTATGGTGACAGTGACTCTACTTAGTGAGCATTATGTAGAATTGTCAAATCAATATGTTGTACACCTGAAAATAATATAACATTGTATATTAATTATACTTTAATAATAATTTTTTTAAAAGTGAAAAAGAAACTCACAGGAGAAAGAGATAATCTGAATATGTCTATATTGATTAAAGAAATCGAACCAATTATTAAAAACTTTCTTAATTAGAATGCACCAAGATCATATGGTCTAAATGGTTAATTCTGTCAAACATCTATGGAAGAAATGATAGTAATTTTTCACTCAAAATCTTTCCCAGAAAATGCAAACAGGGTACACTTGCTAACTAATTTATATGAGGTTAGCATTACCCTAATACCAAAACCAATACTCAATACCAATACCAGGTAAATACATAACAAGAAAAGAAAACTATAGACCAATTATCTCTGATGAGTATATATATGCAAAAATTCTTAACAAAATTTAGCAAAATTGAATGAAAAAGTGTTTAAAAAGAGTTATATACTACAACCAAGTGAGATTAATTCCAGCTACCCAAGGCTTGTTCCGCATTCAGAAGTCAATCAATAAAATCCACCATAACAAAGGATAAAGAAGAAAAATCAATGATCATATCAAATGACATAGAAAATGCATTTGGCAAAATCTGGCATACATTTAGGATAAAATCTGTCAGCACACTAAGAATAGGGGGAATCTTCATCAAGTTCATAAGGAATATTGATAAAATACCTATAGCTAGCATCATACTTAATGGTGAGGAACTGGATACTTTCCCTACCAGATCACAAACAAGACAAGAATGCTCCATTTCCCCGTGCCTTTTAAACATCCTACTAGGAATCTAAGCTAGTACAACAAGACAGGACAAGGAAATAAAAGGTATACAGATTGGGGGCGCCTGGGTGGCTCAGTGGGTTAAGCCGCTGCCTTCGGCTCAGGTCATGATCTCAGGGTCCTGGGATCGAGTCCCATATCGGGCTCTCTGCTCAGCAGGAAGCCTGCTTCCCTCCCTCTCTCTCTTTGCCTGCCTCTCTGCTTACTTGTGATCTCTCTCTGTCAAATAAATAAAATAAATCTTTAAAAAAAAAAAAAGGTATACAGATTGGAAAGAAAGAAATAGAACTTTTTTCTCATAAATGACATGATTATTTATGTATACAATCAGAAATAATCAACCCGCATACACATATATACATGCAAAAACCCTCCTGAAACTAACAATCTATTATTAAAAGGCATAGGATACTAAATTTGTGTATAAACTCAATTTCTTTCCTGTCTACCAGCAATGAACAAGTAGAATTCAGAATTAAAAACAATATCATTTAAGTTAGCACCAAAAAATGAAACAATCAGGTAAAAATCTAAAATGATATGTCCAGGATCTATATCCAGATAACTACAAAATTTTGACTGAAGAAATTGGATATGTGACTCAGTGTAACATGACCATACACTGTCCTCAGTCTGGCTGCAATGGATTGCATTATTTTAGAATGTTCTCATTATAAATGTTTTTGTAAAGACAAACATCATCTTCTAGTAAAAATAAAACTCTTTTAAGTTTGCTTAAACTTAAGTTTGCTACTTCAAAGTTTTATGCTCTTTTAATACAGTACACAATTATTAGTGGGGCGGGTATAGTGACAAGAAGCAGCATATGCTAACATTTTATAGGTAAGACTGATGACAGACATGGGAGAAATAGACTGGAGATCCCACTGAGTCATGAATATATCCTACAACTTTTAAGAGTCTTAATTGATCATGTAGATTATCTTTTGAGTGATAGTCTGGTATATTGATCATGACCTAATTTTAAACTTCATCTTTTCGGGGCGCCTGGGTGGCTCAGTGGGTTAAAGCCGCTGCCTTGGGCTCAGGTCATGATCCCAGCGTCCTGGGATCGAGCCCCGCATCGGGCTCTCTGCCCAGCAGGGAGCCTGCTTCCTCCCTTCTCTCTCTGCCTGCCTCTCTGCCCACTTGTGATCTGTCTGTCAAATAAATAAATAAAATCTTAAAAAAAAAAACCAAAACAAACTTCATCTTTTCTCCATCTTCCAAGTTTTGGTTTATACATCTGTAAAGTGAGACTGGAGATATCTGCCTTATGGGGCTTGGTGAGGGTCAGAGATTATGTCCATCTGTTGACTAGCCTTTAGTAAGTACTTTGTTAAGGATGACTTGGATTCTGTCAGTAACAATAGGTTCTGATTATTACAAAGACATTGAAGGTTGTGTTGTAGAAAATATGGAGTGGGATCCATATGTTAGAGTAGGAAGGACTACGGGGAAAAGTCTGACAGATCTCTGTCTAGAAATGTTTCTATTTTCAGCTTACAGGACAATCTGAAAAAGCTGAGAAATTAAACTCTAGCTTTGTTTATAGGAGATAGGAATAATGACTACTCATTCATTTTTAGAATTCTTAAATTTTGTAATTTTCCTTTTATCTACATCCCCATGGTGGTAAAAGATATACATATAGGGACTTATAACACTGAATAAATGTTTATGGGATATATTTAGCAGAGCAGTTTGATGAACTGGCTGAGTACATTAGAAACAGGGTGAAGAGGGATGCCTGGGTGGCTCAGTTGGTTAAGCAGCTGCCTTCGGCTCAGGTCATGATCCCAGCGTCCTGGGATCGAGTCCCACATCGGGCTCCTTGCTTGGCAGGGAGCCTGCTTCTCCCTCTGCCTATGCCTGTGCTCACTCACTCTCCCTCTCTCTCTCTGACAAATAAATAAATAAAATCTTTAAAAAAAAAAAAAAAGAAACAGGGTGAAGAGAAGACATTGATTAACTCTACTAAATCCAGTTATGAATAACATGGCAGATGGTTGAAAATAGCCCTCCCCCGGATGCTCACACAAGAGGTCCTAGCTGAGCAAGAATTTTAGTAAGTCCATCTAGGAGTCAGAAGCAGGATCAGCATTACCATCAGCTGAGTCTTGCCAATAAAAACTTCAATAACTAATATTGAACTCCTAGTAAACCCTATTCCTCTACCACACGTCTATAGGGATTCTCTAGTCAAATCTCTAGAACAACTTGGTGAGGTCAGTTCTTTTGTCATTATTTTACAGATATGGAAACTGAACTTCAAGGAGGCTTAGTAATTTGACTTAGTCACAAAACTAGCAAGAGATGGAGCAAGGATTTAGAACTAGAATTGTCTGACTCAATCTCAAACTCTTACCCACTGCACTTTATTGTTGCTTAAGATAATAGCTCTGAACATCATAGAATAAATTAATTTCAAGAATAATAATAGCTCCTATCTATTGAGCAGTTAATGTATCTCAGGTTTTGCTCTGCTCACATAATTTCATGTAATTCTCATTAAAACCCTAGGGAGTTTTTATCATCTCCCCCCCCCCCCCAATTTTACAAAAGAAGACACTGAGGCTTATAGAAATTAGGTTATTTGCCCAAGGACAGAGGCTTAAACAAGAGCATTTCGGTGTCTTTTCTGGTTCCATACAAACTTCAGGATTGTTTGTTCCAACTCTGAAAAATGCTGGTGGAATTTTTATCAGGATGGCATTGAAAGTATAGATGGCTCTAGGCAGTATAGACATTTTAACAATGTTTATTTTTCCAGTTCATGAGCATGGAATGCTCTTCCATCTTTTTGCGTCTTCAATTTCTTTCATGAGTGTTCTGTAGTTCTTTGAGTACAATTCCTTTACCTCTTTTGGTTAGGTTTAGTCCCAGGTATCTTATGATTCTTGGTGCTATAGTAAATGGAATTGATCCCCTAATTTCTCTTTCCACAGTTACATTGTTAATGTATAGGAAAGCAACTGATTTCTGTACATTGATTTTGTATCCTGCCACATTACTGAATTGCTGTATGAGTTCTAGTAGTTTGGGGGTGGAGTCTTTTGGGTTTTCCATATAAAATATTATGTCATCTGCGAAGAGAGTTTGGTTTCTTTTCTGCCAATTAGAATACCTTTTATTTCTTTTTGTTTTCTGATTGCTATTGCTAGGACCTCTAGTACTATGTTGAACAACAGTGGTGAGAGTGGACATCATTGTTGTGTTCCTGATCCTGTCAGCTTTTCCCCATTGAGGATGATATTCCCTGTGGGTTTTTCCATAGATAGATTTTATGAAGTTGAGGAATGTTCCCTCTGTCCCTATACTTTGAAGAGTTTTAATCAGGAATGGATGCTGTATCTTGTCAAATGCTTTTTCTGCATCAATTGAGAGGACCATGTGGTTCTTCTCTCTTTTCTTATTGATTTGTTCTATCACATTGATTGATTTGTGAATGTTGAACCACCCTTGGTGGGATAAATCTCACCTGGTCCTGGTGGATAATCTTTTTAATGTACTGTTGGATGCTATTAGTTAGGATCTTTTTGAGAATCTTAGCATCCATATTCATCAGGGGTATTGGTCTGAAGTTCTCCTTGTGGGGAGGGTCTTTGACTGGTTTGGGAATCAGGGTAATGCTGGCTTCACAAAAAGAGTCTGAAAGTTTTCCTTCTGTTTTTATCTTTTGAAACAGCTTCAGGAGAATATGTATTATTTCATCCTTGAATGTTTGGTAGAATTCTCCAGAGAATCTGTCAGATCCTGGGCTCTTGTTTTTTGGGAGGTTTTTGATCACTGCTTCAATCTTGTTACTAGATATTGGTCTATTCAGGTTTTCAATTTCTTCCTGATTCAGTTTTGGAAGTTTATAGGTTTCCAGGAATGCATCCATTTCATCTAGGTTGCTTAACCTATTGGCATATAACTGTTGATAATAATTTCTGATGATTGTTTCTATTTCCTTGGTGTTAGTCGTGATCTCTCCCTTTTCATTCATAATTTTGTTATTTTGGGTCCTCTGTCTTTTCTTTTGGGATAATTTGGCCAGTGGTTTATCAATCTAATTGATTCTTTCAAAAAACCAGCTTCTAGTTTCATTGATGTGTTCTACAGTATCCCTAGTTTCTATCTCATTGATCTCTACTCTAATCTTCATTATTTCCCTTTTTGTGTGTGAGGTTGGCTTAATTTGTTGTTGATTCTCCAGTTCTTTAGGGTGTAAAGAGAGCTGGTGTATTCTGGAATTTTCAGTTTTTTGAGGGAGGCTTGGATGGCTGTGTATTTCCCCCTTAGGACTGCCTTTGCTGTATCCCATAGGTTTTCAACTGAAGTGTCTTCATTCTCATTGGTTTCCATGAATTGTTTAAGTTCTTTGATTTCCTGGTTGTTCCAGACATTCTTAAACAGGGTGGTCTTTAGCTTCTGAGTATTTGAATTCCTTCCAAACTTTTTCTTGTGGTTGAATTCCAGTTTCAAAGCATTGTGATCTGAGAATATGCAAGGAATAATCTCAGTCTTTTGGTATCAGTTGAGCCCTGATTTGTTACCCTGTATGTGGTCTGTTCTGGAGAAAGTTCCATGTACGCTGGAGAAGAATGAGTATTCTGTTGTTTTAGGGTGGAATGTTCTGTATATATCTATGAGGTCCATCTGGTCCAATGTGTCATTCAAAGCTCTTATTTCTTTATTGATTTTCTGCTTGAATGATCTGTCTATTTCTGAGAGTGGCATGTTAAGATTCCCTACTATTAGTGTATTCATATCAATATGACTCTTTATATTGATTAACAGTTAGTTGTCTTATGTAGTTGGCTGCTCCTGTACTGGGGGCATAAATATTTACAATTATTAGATCCTCTTGGTGGATAGACCCTTTAAGAATGATGTAGTGTCCTTCTTTATCTCTGACTACAGTCTTTAGTTTAAAATCTAATTTATCTGATATGAGAATGGCTACCCCAGCTTTCTTTTGAGGACTGTTGGCATGAAAGATGCTTCTCCATCCCTTCACTTTCAGTCTGGATGTATCCTTAGGTTCCAAATGGGTCTCTTCTAGACAACATATGGATGGGTCCTGTCGTTTTATCCAATATGCAACCCTATGCCATTTTATGGGAGTGTTTAGGCCATTCATGTTGAGAGTGATTATCGAAAGATACGTTTTTATTGACATCATGTTGCCTGTGAAGTCCTCATTTCTATAGATGGTCTCTGTAAATTCCTGTTCTATGACACTCTTGGATTCTTTCTTCTTTTATAGAACCCCCCTTAATATTTCTTCTAGTGCCCGCTTGGTGGTCACATTACTCTTTTAAATCTTACTGGTCTCGGAAGCTCTTTATCTCTCCATCCATTTTGAATATCAGCCTTGCTGGATAAAGTATTCTTGGTTGCATTTTCTTCTCATTTACTGCCCTGAATATGGCTTACCAGGTGTCTATGGATGGTCTGACACTATTCTGATGGACCTTCCTCTGTACATAAGGAATCTCTTCCCCTAGTTGCTCTCAAAAGCTCTTCTCTAAAATTATGATTCATCAGTCTTGCAATCAAGTGCCTCAAGGTCTTTCTAGATTCGTTCATCTTGTGGGGGGGTGATCTTTCTGCCTCTAGGACAAGAACACTGGTTCTACTCCCCAAATTGGGAAAATTTTCATGGAGAATTCATTCAGCTATATCTTCTACCTTCTTTCTTTCTTCTCCCCCCTCAGGGATCCCAATAATTCTGACGTTGGAACATTTTGTGGCATCATTTATTTCCTTAATTCTGTTTCCATGGCTTCTAAGCTGTTTGTTCTAGGCCTCCTCCTGATCCTTTTTCTCTATCAGTTTGTTTTCTAGATCACTAATTCTATCTTCTGCCTCAGTTTCCCTAGCTGTTAGAGTATTTAGATTAGATTGAATCACATTGATTGCATTTTTAACGTCTTCCTGGGTGGCATTCACATCTGTCCTAATTGATTCCATGTTGTCACTAATGGTTTTCTCCAACCTAGCCATTGCCTGGATAATTGTTATGCTGAATTCCCTTTCCGACATACTGTTTATGTCCATTCCAATAGCTCTGATGGAGAGGGCAGAGTCTCTGAATTTTTCCTCTGTTGGGTGTTCTTCCTCCTACTCATTTTGCTGAGAGGTGGTTGAGGGGTTGTGTAGCTGAATGTATCAACTGTGATCCAGGCAAGATGCCCCCTGGAATGCTTCTGAACAATCAGAAGTCACCACCAAAAAGAAAGAAAAAAAAGAGAGAGAGACAGAAAAAAAACAGAATACCCAGCCAGAATGGGCCCCAGATGTAAGATTTATAAGGTATACTAACAAAAACAGACAAACAAAAAGACCAACAAAAGTAAATGACAAAGGAAAGAAAAAAAAAAAAAAGAACCCAGCCAAAATGAACCCCAAGGATAAGATTTATATACTACCAGAACAAAAACAAATATACAGAAACACTGACAGAAGAAAAAGATGGGAGGGTGGTTCTAAATCCTTGATGTGGGAGAGAAAGGTTATTTTGACTCTTCCTGGGTGTATCTTGATATCTTCGTTAAAGGATTCAACTTTCCAGAGATAAAGGGGGATTAAAACTGGTTTATATCTAGGGGTAGTATTGATTAGGGAAAGATGATTACCTTGAAGCTTATATCTATCTATAGGTATATTTTAAAAAGTAAAATAGGAAAGAACAAGAAAAATACAGGTATATGTATGAAAAAAGTTCAAGTTAAAAGGTTATTATGGAATATGTTGTATTAAACCTCTAGTTGTAATGTTAAGTAGGTTAAAAAAATTAAACAGAACAAGAATAGTGAGAACAAATTAAAAATAAAAGTTGCATCTATGAAATATACAGGTTTTAGGGCAATACCGGGAGCTTAATATATTGTTTTCCCCGATACTGGGATTTCACAGTTTTATGGGGACCCTGTGGTGGTTGTCCTCTCGTTCTTCGGCTGGCTTTCTGGGGGAGGGGCCTGCCCCATTGTTTCTCAGTCAGTCTTGCTTGGGTTGAGTCCTCCTGCCCCCTATCAAGGGACTGGGCTCTGTGGAAACCCGTTTTTCAGACTTTTGTTCTCTGGAGGTTTTTGTTCTTTGGCAGCTTTTTGCGGCTTTTTGGAGGTTTCATGGAAAGGAAACTGCACCTAGACCTCCATCTCAGAGAGAAGCCTCAGACCACTCCCCTCTGGGTGGCCCAGAACACACAGACACCCCCTCTGCAAACTCCACTGAGCTGTGCAACCTCCCACAGGTTGTGCATGTCCCCAGCCACTGTCTCAGGGGTTGCCTGAACCGCCTGCCTGTCCCTGCACCCCCTTGCCAAAACCGCGAGTGCTACTGGTCCAGGGAGCCCACTTCCAGTGGCTGCCTTTGCTGGCTCTGCTGTCTGGGGTAGTTCCTTCAAGTCCGGTTGGGTGTGCCCAGACTCTCAGCTGGTCCTAGAGACTAGAGGTTCGTGCCCCCAGAGAGTACTCTCAGGCGTGGGTGGGGAGCGCGGTTCAGACCCTGGTTGCGCAGTGTTGCGTAGAGTGCAAAGAGCTGTGTTTCTAGAAAGCGCCCACCAGACTCCCTCATGTGGGGTGATGCAAGCCACGTGACCCTGGGGGCTCGGGGACCGGGAACTGGAGACTCAACAGTCACACTCTCTCTGGCATGGGTGGTCACTGGCGGTGGTCGTCCTGGGTCCATGGGTTTAGGCCCATGCCTGTGACTGCCTGATGCCACCAGCTGCCCTTTAAGATCTTTTGCTCTTTTTGAGTGCTTTTAACTAGACTCTGGTCCTCAATCACAGGACACTATTGTATTGGGGTTTGACCCTCCAATGTGTTGCTTCTGGTGGCTCCATCCCCCTTCTGTTTATCCTCTGATATCACTCTGATCATTCCCACTCCACTTTACCTGTCCACTGGCATCTTCTGCCCCCGTAGATGTCCAGAAGTGTATAATCCTATATCTCAGGCTGGTTTCATGGGTGTTCAGAGTGTTCTGGTAGATAATTAGCTCACTTTAGGGGACCGGTTGAAACAGGTCTCACTTATTAATAGATAAATTAAGCATATTCAGTTTTATTTGAAAGTATGTATATCTGATGGAGAGACTTCACTTTGCCTATATATAATTTCTGCTGGAAAAATACCAAATGGAATTTACTTGACGGCTAATAAGCCCAGAAAAAAAGTGGGAGGCCTGAATGGTATTTATATGTCAACCACAAAGGACTGTATTTTTCATTTTGGCACAACTTATGTGACAAGTTCTTATCCTTTCAGAGCTTTCTATGGCATAATTTTGCCTGTTATAAACATGTTCTTATTATTTTTTATACCATCTAGATGTATACCATCTATGTCACAAAAAGTACAATACTACCAAAGTATCACATCTATAGAGTCATTATGTAAACTGAGCTGCCCTTCAAATTTCCTTCTGCTCCCCTTTAGATGAGAATCCATATTAAAATTGTGCACAGCATTCCTGTAACTCCTGTCATAGTGGCTTCTATGTTAAAAAAAAAAAAAAATTCTCGCTTACCTTGTGTATTTTTTCCTGGTGAGCAATTAATTGACCCTTATTGCTTCCATGAAAATGTTAAGCTAGTGATGTCAAGATTATCACCATTGATTAAAAGGCAACTGTTTGTGAGGTATGATCTCAGCTTTCATTTTGTAATATACTCAGATGATTTGTGGCTATTTTAACCTATTTCCTACATATTATACTTTAGATGTGCAATTTTATTATAAATTTAATATTCTGAAAAATAGAACTTCAAGTAATTTAACTAGTATACCAGTAGACCAGTACATTTATAAAGGAAGGAAGAGATAACAATGCAGTGCATTAAGTCACTCAAGAAATAAGATTGTTTAATTCTTAACTTTAGGTAATTGAGGGTATAGGTAAATAGGAGTAGCTAACCAAAGATCTCTTCACTCATACAGTGATTGGAGTAGGGACAGCTGTGTGCTCTCAGACTGTTCTTGATCTTGACTTTTGTATATAGACATAATGGATCTTAACTACAGACATAATAGATCTTAACTACTTAGAGCAAAATTTCATCATAATTAGATAGAAAATACGATGATTACAAGGAAATTTGCTAAATGGAATTCAAAATTATTCTGCTACACAGCTTTAAAGCACCCAGGGCATGTCTTAATTTCAAATACCAATTGGAAGGAATAGAAGGATATAAAGAAAATTTATTTTAATTTCCCTATAAAATATGTTATATATATTTAAATATAAAATACAAATATAAAATTATTTATAATTATATCATAATTAAATTCAAAGATAAACATTGACTGGAAGAAAATAATTGCAATTCACATACCAGACAAATGGTTAACATTTGTTGACAATTTACTTGATGTTTCCCCTGGATTTCTAATAAGTATCTTCAGTTTAACATACATGAAACTGTAACTCTTAATTTGCAAAATACCTCATCCCCTACATTTTTCCAGTCCCAATTAATCATACCTTTATATATACCAGTAATTCATTTGCTATGAAACAACATCACTGAAGGGGCAAAGAGAAAAAGTGAGGTAAATCAAGTTTCTTACTGCTGGAGTGGGAGTTTACTAATAAGTAATGGGAAATGGCTAAAATTATCCACATAGTAATGGATTAGAGTGGAGGCATTGTACAACTTTACATAGAGTTCAATATAGATACAGATAGATACATATAGAAATAGATAGATAGATAGATAACTTGTATATCCACAGAGAAGTCCTTGAAGTTATGATATATCTCAGTAAATGAGCATATCTAGCTCTTTGTATCTAGTAGCATTCTCCAATTTTTCTCATGTTTAGATTGTGATTTTAGGTTTTGAGAGAAAACCACATAGATAACGTAGCATTCTCATACCATTCCATTAATGGTACATGCTGGCAATATGCACTTAATGGTAAAATGACAGATTCAGGGCTACAGCAGAGAATATACGAGGTTGGAGAATCTTGTGACAGCAAGTAAGGTAGTTTCAAAAATAAAAACAAAAAACCTAACTGAACCAAAACAAAACAGAAAAACTACAATGATAGGAGTATATCAAGGGGAAAAAGAGCCAGTTGAAAGAGCTCCAGAGGGCCAAAACTGGAACAAATAACATAGTGTTGTATTATAACTCAAAGTTTAAGCTAAATGTGCATGAGTCCATACTGATATAAATAAGTGATTTATTAAAGAACTAAACAGGGGATAATAAATAAATCTATGCAGAATTCTAAATAATTTACATTGGTATTCCATACTGAAGGATGTGGACATGATTCCCCATTCTCTAAGTATAGCATGCAGTTAGTGACTTCCTCCCCAAGAGTGCAGCATGGAAGTGACATGTGGTGGGCAGGGTGGGGAGACTTACTTTACATTGGAGAAATCCGACAGTCACTACCTCAGTTACGTGATTAAAGTAAACATCAACAATGAAAGTCATGTTGATAGGATGTGATGTGAATGGCACTTTATTTCTGTGGTCTTCCACTCCAAACCCCTAACCACTTTGTAAGCATGAGAAAATGTCAGAAATGTCCCAGCTGAGGAACATTTCTTCAGAATAGCTGAGCAGTATTCTTCAAGTCTGTCAAGGTCATTAAAGACAAGAAAAATCTGAGAAAGTGGCACAGAGAAGAGACATGACAACTAAATGCCATGAGTCAATGTAATGCAATATTCTGGATGGGCTCCTGTAACTGAAAAAAAGACATTAGGTTAAAGAGTAAGGAAATGTACATAAAATATGACTTTAATTAATACTAATGTACCAATACGGGTTCATTAGTTGTAACAAATATACCATATTAATTACATTAATTACATTTTAATTAATGCAAGATTTTAATAGGGGAAACTGGGTGTGAGGTACCATCTTTGCAATTCTTTTGTGAATCTAAAATTATCCTATAATGGAAAGTTAATTTTAAAAAATACATTTACTGAAATAAGCCAGGTACAAAGTGATATATACATTTGACCCACTTGTGTCAAATTCTAGGAAACATTCTTTAATGATAAGGTGTAAGTATGATAGCAATTGTCTGGAGTCAAGGATGGAGATTGGGGATTGACTCTACTTGACATGAAGGAATATCTGTGGTGATAAAAATATGTATATTATTGTCAGGTCAGTGTGTGTATGTCTATGCATGTATGAATTTATGAAAACTTATCAAACTCTATAATTAAAGTATATGCATCTTATTGTATGTTAATTATACCTCACTAAATTAAATTTTAAAAGAAAAAGAAGAACGGGGCCCTGGGTGGCTCAGTGGGTTAAACCTTCTGCCTTCGGCTCAGGCCATGATCTCCGGTTCAAGCCCCTCGTCAGGCTCTCTGCTCAGCGGGGAGCCTGCTTCCCCCTCTCTTTGCCTGCCTCTCTGTCTACTTGTGACCTCTCTCTGTCAAATAAATAAATAAAATCTTAAAAAAAAAAAAAAAGAAAAAGAAAAAGGATTCCCTTTCTAAATACGGGTACTACAAGCATACTTTTACTCCTGGGAGGAGGGAATCTATCATGTAGAATTGAGATTTATGATTTATTCCACTGTGTATCTTAGATTACAGTAGAAAATGGCTGATGTTTGACGTGCCTCATCTCTTCCTCCAAATTAAAAAAAAAAAAAAAAAAAGTGGGGCCCCTTCATGGCTCAGTTGGTTCAGCCACTGCCTTCGGCTCAGGTCATGATCGCAGAGTTCCAGAATCGACTCCTGCATCGGGCTCCCAGCTCTGCGGAGAGTCTGCTTCTCCCTCTGACCTTCTCCCCTCTCATGCTCTCTCTCACTCTCTCTCTCTCAAATAAATAAATAAATAAAATCTTTAATAAATGAATGAATGAATGAATAAAAATAAAAAATTTAAAAAGCATTTTTAATGATTAGAGACTTTTTCTTTTATGATTTTTGCTTTAAACTTTTTATTATGTGGCTACTTCCTTTTTGAAAAATGACCCTCTTTGAGGGCCTATGAGTAATAATTCACATAATTTATTGTGCTGTACAAAATTAAGATAATAGAAATAGTAGTTTATGTGGATAGAATACATATTTCAAATAATATAAAGAGATTCATACATGCCATTTAATCTTGGGTCTGAAAGCCTCTCCAATTTAATAAGATGTCAAGAGAGCTGTTAATAACTGAAAGCTGAACACCACAGTGAAGTGTGGGTGCTGACTTTTTAAACTAACAGGGAAAGAACAGCTTTTTAATTGGACTGGATGCTGTTTTGCTCGAGTCACAAGGAAAAAAAAAATCCTTGTGGCCTAGCAGCAAAATCCTTCCTGTCCATACCAGTGATGAAGAATGAAATGGAACGTTTCCTTTTCTCTATGAGTTATTACTATGGAAAATCACATGTAGTCATTCAGGTTAGATTATTAAGGTCTACAAGATGCAGAATGGTACATTAGACATGTCAATATACTTTACTATTGTAAATATCTCTAACACTTGGTGCACACCAAGTTGATGAAAATATCAAACAAAAAACGTGGGGGCGGGGAAAAAGCACAAAAAACTTTGTGCGTTCTAGTTCCTTGTATAGCCTGCAAGTGATCTGCACTTCTGTATGGACACTGGATGTTAAAGTGTGAGACAATATTTGTATTGAATATATGTAGTTTCACTTGAAATATGAACAGATCTTTTGTCATAAAAACATTTCAGGCCCCTAAACATCTTAATCAGAAACTATTCATGTAAAGCTGTTCATATAATACTTATTTGAGTGCTGCTTAATATTAGAAGTAACAAGTTGTCTTCTGTCCTCCCTTTCCTCCACCAAAAAGAAAGTCATACTTAACATATGTAAGCAAAAAGATAAAATACTTTGTTTTGATAATTAGTACATGTTTCCTTCTGAAGTACTGCACTTTAATAAAACTAATGTTTAGAATTTCATTGTCATGAAAATATTTTCATTATAATTATGAAGGCATTCATTGATTCAGATCAGATTTTTCTCAGAAAATGAAGATATTTAGTGGCCTTGCTTGAAAAATGGCAACAACATAGCCTTGGAATTAGTGCAAAGAAAACATTTATTAACTAGACATTCAGTAAAGAATGCAAATAGAATTATCATTCTTATAAATAGGAAATATCATTCTGTGTTAGCCAACAGATTCTAGATTCAGATAAAGTGAATTAATTCAAAGTATATGTTTTTATTGAAATGATTTGCCTAAGACTCAATGCTAAGCTATTGGAAACTATTTGCAGTATAATGGAAGAGAAGGAGCGCGCGTGCACGCTCTCACTCTCTCTCTCTCTCTCTCTGTGTATATATGTATATATATACATTTTTAAAGATTTTATTTACATTTACATGTAAATTTACATTTACATTTACATATATGTATATATATACATTTTTAAAGATTTTATTTATTTATTTATTTATTTGTCAGAGAGAGAGAGAGAGAGAGCACAGGGGAAGTGGAAGACAGAAGAAGAAGCAGGACTAGGGAGCTGACTAGGGAGCCTGATATGGGACTCAGTCTGAGGACCCTGGGATCATGACCTGAGCCAAAGGCGGCCCTTAACCAACTGAGCCACCCAGACATCCCTAGAAGGCTATATTTTAAACGTTGTAAGCAGAACTTGTAAAATAAATTGATGAGATTTTTTAATTAATATGGTACTGAAAGTTCATGCTTGAGGTGTCCCCTGACCTGCCAGTTTTAATCACATAACAAAGATGGAGAAAGTGAACAAGGTAAACATTTCAGTGTACCAAAAGTGGAAATGGAAGACAAAGCAGAAAGTCCTGAAAAAACTATGGGCCGGGGCCCCTGAGTGGCTCAGTCATTTAAGCATCCAACTCTTGGTTTTGAGTCAGGTTATAATCTCAGGGTCATGAGATCCAGCCCTGCCTCCAGCTCCCTGCTCAGCAGGAAGTCTCCCTCTCCCTTTGCCCCTCCCCCTGCTCTCTCTCTCTATCTGTCTCCCAAATAAATAAATAAATCTTATAAAAAACAAACAAACTGTTGGCCCACTGAGCTGTGAATCTGGAAGTAGCATCAGGGAGTGGAGAGTTTAACTGTGGCATAAAAAACTAAAAGTGACCCGCATTGGGCAGGGTATGAGAAGTGCTTACTATTTGAAACCTGAATGAAGATGAAGCTCTCTGCACATTAAGGAGGCTGATAAAGCTGAGAGTTAAAGGTACATTCCAAGGGAGAAATGAACAAACTGACCTCCAGCCAGAGCCTACATCAACTCACTGATATATCAAGAGGTTCTAGAATGAGATCCATGGGGGCCAGATGAAAGCAACAAAAGAAATGCTAGACATGTCGAAGGTATAATGAAAAGTCCTAACTCTTATCAAAAGCTTATGTGGCAATTAACACATATTATGTATGTTATTATGTATTATATACTGTATTCTTACAATAAAGTAAGCTAGGGAAAAGAAAATGTTAAAAAAAAATCCTAAGGAAGAGAAAATACATTGCAGTACTGTATAGCTGACCCTTGAACAGCAGGGATTTGAACTGTGTGGGTCCACTTATATGCAGATTTTTCTTTTTTGACAGCAAGAGCCACAAGGCATTTATTTGCACCTGCCCATTTAGGTTTCCACTGGACTGAATGGGAAGTGACAGTGCAGAAGTTGCCCCTGAGTGCCCAGGGACACTGTGGCTGTTGGTAGACCCTGGTAGCCCCAGAACCTGGCAGGGCTGCAGGTCACCATGTATACTGTTGGAAGGCTCAGGTCTCATGCTTGGGGCTGCTGAGCAGGAGGCTAGGCTGAACTAGAGGAATGTGTCCAGAGGGTAGAGATGGCATTGAGTGGGAGCCCTGTATCCTACTGCCCCCCTCTCCAGTTCTCGTAGGGCTCCAGAGCTGCGCTGGGAAAGCAGAGGAATACAGACCCCTCCCTGCAGTGGTGCCCTGGCCCTGTGACCTCCTGAAAGCAGGCACACTCACATGCACAGCTGCCAATGGCCACAGCTGATGGTACACCTCCAGGCAGATGGAGCCCTCGTACCAGGGCTGCTGTCACCACCGGCCCACCTGGCAGGTGCTGCTATTGAGCTGAAGCTATGGGGCTGTGGGCCGTACCTCCCATGGAGCCTGCCTCTGTCCCAGCCCAGCCCACCTGGCCTGCCGAAGTTCCGATTTTTTTTAATTAATATACCTATGGTACTGCAAATGTATTTTCTCTTCCTTATGATTTTCTTAAGAACATATTCTTTTCTCTAGCCTATTTTAAGAAGACAGTATATTATACATATAATGAAAAAAATATCTGTTAATCAACTATGTTACCAGTATGGTTTCTGGCCAAGAGTAGGCTACTAGTAGTTACCTTTTTGGGGAATCAGAAGTTCTAGGCAGATTTTTTACTACAAGGGGGCCACCACCTCTCACCTCCTGTTGTTGAAGGCTCAACTAGATTACTAAAAAGCCCTGTATAAGTGGACCTCTGTGGTTCAAACCTGTAATGTTCAAGGACAAACTGAAATAACTTCTCCCATTCAGTGGGTTGTCTCTTAGTTTTGTTGGTAGTTTATTTTACTGTACAGAAACTTTATTTTGAGATAGTCCCAAGAGTTTAATTTTGCTTGTTCCCTTGTCTCAGGAGACGGATCTAGAAAGATCTTGTTATGGTCAGTGTCAGAGAAATTACTGCCTGTGCTCTCTTCTAGGACTTTCATGGTTTCAGGTCTTATGTTTAGGTCCTTAATCCATTTTGAGTTTATTTCAGCATATGATGTAAGAAAGTGGTCCAGTGTCATTTGCATGTAGCTGTCCAGTTTTCCCCAATACCATTTGTTTAAGAGGAGAGTACTTTTTCCCATTACATATTCTTGCTTCCTTTGCTGACAATTGACCAACCATATAGTCATGAATTTACTTCTGGGTTCTCATTCCGTTCCATAGATCGATGTGTCTATTTACGTGTTAGCACTGTAGTGTTTTGATTACTATAGCTTTCTAGTATATCTTGAAATCTGGAATTGTGATACCTTAGGTTTTGGTTTTTTCAAGATTGTTTTGGCTATTTGGTATATTGTTTTGTTTTTGTTTCTTGTGTGGTTCCATACAAAATTTAGGATTATTTGTTCTAATTCTGTGGGGAAAAAAAAAAAAGCTGCTGGTATTTTGATAGGGACTACTTTAATTCTGTAGATTGCTTTTGGTGGTATGGGCATTTTAATATAAGAGAATATTATGATAAAATTACACATCAACAAATTGATCAATGTAGAAGAAATGGATAAATTCCTGGAAACATATAACTTCCCAAAACTGAATTAGGAAGAAATGGAAAATTTGAACAGATTGAAATACCCATGATGACATTGAATTAGTAATCAAAAAACTCCCAGATAACTTTATAGGTGAATTATACCAAGCATTTAAAGAAGAGTTAATTCATATTCTTCTCAAACTAAAAAAACAAAAAACAAAAACAAAAAAACAGAAAAGGAAAGAAAACTTCCAAATTCATTCTATGAGGCTGGCATTATCCTGATACCAAAACCAGATAAAGACACTACAGAAAAAGAGAACTATGTGTCAGTATCTCTGATGAACATAGATGCAAAAATCCTCCACAAAATATTAGTAAATAGATCCAACAACACATTAAAAAAATCATTCACCACAATCAAGTGGGATTTATTCCTGGAATGCAGAGGTGATTCAATATTCTAAAATTAATCAATGTGATACGTTAACAACAGAAAGGATAAAAACCATATGATTATCTCAATAGATGCAGAAAGAAAACATTTGACAAAGTATAACATCCATTCATGATAAAAAAAACCCTCAACAAAGTAGGTTTAGAGGGAACATACCTCTTCACAATAAAAGGTATTTATGAAAAGCCCACAGCTAACATATTCTTCAGTGGTGAAAAACTGAGAGCTCTTCCTCTGAGATCAGGAACAAGACGAGAATGTCCACTCTCACAACTTTTATTCAGCAAAGTACTGGAAGTCCTCGCCACCACAGTCAGACAAGAGGAAGGATAAAAGGCATCCAAATTGATAAGGAAGAAGTAAATCTTTCACTATTTGTAGATGACATGATAGTACATACAGAAAACCCTAAAGAGTCCACACAAAAAACTATGAGAACTGATAAATTCTATAAGGTTGCAAGATACAAAATTAATATGCAGAAATCTATTGTTTCTATATACTAATAATGAGGTAGCAGAAAGATAAATTAAGAAAACAGTCCCATTTATAGTTGCACCAGAAATAATAAAATACCTAGGAACACTTAACCAAGGAGGTGAAAGACTTATCTCTGCAAACTATGAAACATTGATGAGAGAAACTGAAGATAGCACAAGCAAATGGAAATATACTTCATGCTCACGGATGGGGAGAACAAATGTTGTTAAAATGTCCATAAACACATCTTATATACATATTATATATGTGTGTGTATGCTAAGCACATGCAATTAAATACATTGTTGCTACTATTATTCCAAATTGTTATTTATTACCCTAATTAGGAATTTTAAAAAAGAATTTTTTTTTTAATCCACTAAGGCCCTAAGCATATTAATCGCTGTTGTTTTAAATTCTGGTCTGATAATCCCATATCCCTGCTGTAGCTGACTCTGGTTCTGACACTTGGTTTGTGTCTTCAAATTGTGATTTTTGCTTCTTACTGTGCCTTGTAATTTCTTTTTGGTAGCCAGAGGTGATCTACTGGGTAAAGGAACTAAGGTAAATAAGGCTTTAATAATGTGGTGTTGAAGCTGAAGGGATGAGACATGTTCTATAATTTGGTCTCAGTCTTTTATAGAGCCTATGCCTCCAGGGTGAACCTCACAAGTGTTTCTCAGCTCTTTATTTCTTCCCCATTAGTTAAGACAGGATGGTTAGGGGCACCTGGGTGGCTCAGTGGGTTAAAGCCTCTGCCTTTGGCTCAGGTTATGATCCCAGGGTCCTATGATCGAGCCCCGAATCGGGCTCTCTGCTCAGTGGGGAGCCTGCTTCCCTTCCCTTCTCTCTCCCTGCCTCTGCCTACTTGTGATCTCTGTCAGTCAAATAAATAAATAAAAATCTTAAAAAAAAAATTTAAAAAAAAAAAAAAGATGGTTCGTGTGTGCTGGCCTTAGGTATTTCCCTTCCCCCACATGAAAGGTCACAGCTGACTGAAGTTGACCAGGTTCCTTCGCCCCAGGTCAATAAGGTTCTGATGATATCCCTTTAGTTCAGGCTCTCTTTTTTATTTGTTTGTATATTTATTTTAAAGATTTTATTTATTCATTTGAGAGACAGAGAGAGCGCGAGCGCACAAGCAGAGGGGAGAGGTAGGGAGAGAGGGAGAAGCAATCTCCCCGCTGAGCCGGGAGCCCAACGTGGTGCTCAATCCCAGGACCTGGAGATCATGACCTGAATGAAGGCAGACACTTAACCACCGGAGCCACCCAGGTGACCCATGGTTAGGCTCTCTTAAACAAGGCTCTCTTTAACTCTCCTGAGGGCTGTCTTATTAAGACCAGAGTGCTCTGGTTTACTTCAAAGCTGTTACTTTCCTCCTCTTCCTGCCAGAGGCATTAGGGGATTTCCCTCTGATATTCACTGTGAAAACCCTGTTGAGCTCCTGGAAGAAAATCTCACAAAACTGTGGGGCCCCCCTATGACTGGGTTCCTCTGGACTTTTTAAACTCTCAGAGGTATCTACACTGAGCCTCCAGCATTTCATCAGTTACAGCTTGGGTTTTCCTAGGATATGGATTCCTGCAGCAATTTCTTCTCATGATTCTCAGCTCTGGTAAGCCGTGATTCCTCATACTCTTTTGTCTGTCTCTCCAGTCTTGGGGCAGCAGTTTGCTCTGTATTCTACTCTCTCTTACAGATCCAAGAAAAGTTGTTATGTTAGTTTGTTTCAGTTTTTTACTTGTTAAAATAGAACAGAAAATTCCAAGATTTTTACATGTGGACCCAGAGACATATTAATTTTTAAGGATTTTCTCTTGAGCATGTGTTCACATAGGAACAATCATGTTAGAAAGCATAATCATTCTTATGTCTACCTATCCTAGTTTTCTCATCCTGGCATACGTGTAGACCAGCCTGAGCTTTCCTCTTCTATTTTGACAGTGGATGATCATTCTCAAATTAGAGCTAGACATTCTCTCAGCCTTTTTTTTTTTTTTTTTCACATTTCTTCTATCCTTCTTACTTGAGATCAAATGCCCCTTTTTCAAATATATGGTGGTCCCTTTCTCCATTTATAGAAACACACTATCCCTTCCCCCAGGTTTTGTAATAGTATACCCAGAGGTTTTGTGTAGTAAAATACTCAAAAACTAAAAAACAAAACAAAAATTACACAGAAAGTCAATGGGCCTAAAAAAAAAAAAGCCAAAAATTTTTTTGAAAAACAAAATTAATAGTTTTAAGCTACCTTTTCCCAAGATTACCATAAAGCTATAGTATGTGCTATTGGCAAAAGGATATAAAAGACAATGGAACAGAATAAACTGTCCAGAAATAAATAAAAAACTTACACTTATAAAGTCAACTGATTTTCAACAAAGTTGTCAAGGTAATTCAATGGGGAAAATGATCTTTACAAAATTGGTGATAGAAGAACTGAAGATCTGTAAGGAAAAAATTAGGGACTTCTATCCTTACCTTACACCATAGACAAAAAACAAAATTGGACCATAGACTTACATGTTAAATATGAACTATTAAACTTCTAGAAAAAAGAGAAGAAAATATCTGTTTAATTGGGTTAGGCAGAGATTTAGTTTTTAGAGTTTTTTTTTTTTTCCTTAGGACACTAAAAGCATAAAATGTGAACAAAATGATAAAGTTAACTTCATTAAGGATTAAAAGCTTTAGTTCTTAAAGGACAGAATTAAATAAACAAAAGAACAAGACACAGGCTAATAGAAGATATCTACAAAGCATATATCTAGCAAGAGTTTGTATCCTCTGTATGTAAAGACTCTTATGATTCAATAACAAACAGGCAAATATACCCCCCAAAAGTGGGCAAAAGCTTTGAACACATTACATAAATAATATACATGTAAGAATGGCCTTTAAGTGCACGAAAAGATGACCAGACATCAAAGAAATGCACATTAAAATAAAAATGAGATAGAAATACACACCCCCTAGATATAAGTTCAGGAGCCTATTAATACCAGTTATTGGCAATGATGTATAATAAGTAGAACTGTTAGCCATTGCAAGTAAAAGGGCAAAATGTAAAGTATTTTTTAAAATTCAGCATTTGGGAAATAAAATGGCTACATTTTAAAAGTTAAACCTTAATTTTCATGTAACCAAGCAATTTCAATCTAAGTATTTCTCCAAGAGAAATTACATTTGTCACCACAAAGATTGGTTTGCAAGTACTTATATCAGGACTATTCATATTAATTAAAACCTGGAGACAACTCAAAGATCCATCAGTTGTTGAACAGTAAACTAGTATGATTAAGCCGTGCAATACTACTTAGAGATAGGAATAAAATATTAATGAACACAACATTGATTAATATAAAAAAGCATTTTCAGTAAAAGAAATCCAATAAAAGGGGTTATTTATGTCCTTTTTATCTCATTTATTTCTAAATGATCTCTTTCCTATGAAATTGTAGAAATTATGAAAATTGCATAACAGAAAGCATTTGGTGATGGCCTGTGACCTTCGAGCAGGGGGAAAAAGATGGGCTGCAAGGTGTAGGATAAAGTGCAAAGGGTAAAAGAGGCTTTTTAGGGTAAGGTAGCTATAGTGTATCTTGAGTGTGGAAGTGGTTACACAACTATATACAATTATTAAAATTTATTCAACTGTACTCTTAAAATAGATATATAGTATATAAATAACACTTCAGTTTATTTTTATTTTTATTTTTTAAGATTTATTTATTTATTTATGTGACAGACGGAGATCACAAGTAGGCAGAGAAGCAGGCAGAGAGAAGGGGAAGCAGGCTCCCTGCTGAGCAGAGAGCCTGATGCGGGGCTCCATCCCAGGACCCTGGGATCATGACCTGAGCTGAAGGCAGAGGCTTTAACCCACTGAGCCACCCAGGTGCCCCAACACTTCAGTTTAAAAGTGTCAAAAATAAAAGCAAACAAGCAAGAAAACAGTGCTTTGTGTATCTTGAAGCTCTGTTGTTAGATATACACATATTTAGGATTGTTTTTTCATCTTGGTGATTTGAACCTTTTATCATTATGCAGTGTTCCAGTTAATCTCTGGTAATTTTCTTGTCCTGAAGTTTAGGTTGATATTATTATATCCACCTATCTCTCCTTTTGATGAGTGTTTCTGTGGTATAACTTTTCCGTCTTTTTCCTTTTAACTTAGATTTTTTTATTATATTGTGAGTGGGTTTCTGGCAAACAATAGTTTGGTTTTGCTTTTTTAACCTAACTAACAATCTCTGTATTTTGATTAGTGTGTTAAGATAAAATATAAACAAAGAGCTAAGTCCACAATTACAATTGGAGACTTTAACACTCTTCTTTCAGTAGACGGAAGAAATGGAAAATCTTTTTTTTTTTTTTTAAGATTTTATTTATTTGTTTGACAGACAGGGATCACAAGTAGGCAGAGAGGCAGGCAGAGAGAGAGAGAGGAGGAAGGAGGCTCCCCACTGAGCAGAGAGCCCGATGAGGGGCTCCATCCCAGGACCCTGAGATCATGACCTGGGCCAAAGGCAGAGGCTTAACCCACTGAGCCACCAAGGTGCCCCAGAAATGCAAAATCTTGATATAAAAGACATTTAAACAGCAAACCATCCAACATGAGCAGAATAACTATTTTTTATTAATACACATGAGACATTTACCAAAATAGACTCATAAAATGAGCTTTAAGAGAATTAAAGTCATAGAAAGTATTTTCTTTGACCAAACTAAACTTGGTATCAATAACAGAAAAATAACAAGAAGATCTTCCTAAATTACTGGAAGTTAAATAAAATAATTGTAAATAATATATGGATTCAATTGGAAAATTGCAAAGGTAATTAATGTATTTTGAATTGAATTAAAATGAAAATACAGTGTATCAATATATCTGGGATGCAGATCAAGCTGTACTTACAGAGAAATTTACATTATTAAATGCTCATATTAAGAAGAGAAAAAAGGCACTTACATGTCTTTTTTTGAAAAATATCTAGGGGCACCTGGGTGGCTCAGTGGCTTAAGCCTCTGCTTTCAGCTCAGGTCATGATCTCAGGGTCCTGGGATCCAGTGCTGGATTGAGGCCCATATTGGGCTCTCTGCTCAGCAGGGAGCCTGCTTCCTCTCTCTCTCTCTGCCTGCTGCTCTGCCTACTTATGATCTCTGTCATATAAATAAATAAAATCTTTAAAAAATAAAAAAGAAATGGAAAGGAAAATAAAAATAAGATAGTCCTTAATAAAAAAAAAATCTATTTGGTTCCTCAGCCTAATATCTTTTTTTTTTAATTTTTAAAATTTTTTTAATTTTAATTTTATTTATTTTTTTTTGCTGTAGAGCTGTAATTTAATGGTGAAAGAATAGTCTTATGAACGAAGGGTGCTACAGCAGGGCAGCTGCGTGGCACAGTTATTAAGTGTCTGCCTTTGGCTAAGGTCATGATCCCAGGGTCCTGGGGGCTCCCTGCTTCGCGGGAAGCATCCTTCTCCCTCTCCAACTCCCCCTGCCTGTGTTCCCTCTCTCGCTGTGCCTCTCTTTGTCAAATAAATCAATAAAATCTAAATAGAAAAAAAAAAAAGGTGATAGGGCAATCAAATATCCAGTGCAAATAAGAACCTTAATTCATACCTCATACCACATATAAAATCAACTCGAAGTGGTAAACAAATCTAAGTGTATACCTAAAACTATAAAACTTCTAGGAAAAAACATAGGGCAAAATCTTAATCCTTAGATTAGTTTCTTGGATACAACATTAAAAGTATGATCCATAAACCCTTTAAAAATGATGAGAAGAACTTCATAAAATGAGGAACTTGCTCTGATGAGGTTACTGTTAAGAGAATGAAAAGACAAGCTACTAACTGGGAGAAAATATTTTCATATCATATGTCTGATAATGGGCTTCTGTGTAAAATGTATAAAGAACTCACAAAATAAGCATAGGGAGATAAATCATCCAATTATTTCTAAAATATAGCCAAAAGATTTGAATAGATACTTCATCAAGGTAGACAAATGCGTGACAAAAGCATAAAAAAAATACTTAGTACTGTTCGTCATTAAAGAGATGCAAATTAAAACTGCAGTGAGACACTAGTACAAAACCATTATATGCACGGTCTTTATTTTTCCTAGATTTGATATTATCAACAAGCCTTTCATTTTCTCCCTATTATATATTTTTGTTCTCTTGTAATATTGTCTCTTTCTGTTTAATCTACTAAAACACTGTTTAGAGCTTTAGTTTTTTAATTTTTTTTTCTTTTTCAAGTTTTTATTTAAGTTCCAGTTAGTTAACATATAGTGTAATATTAGTTTCAGATGTAGAATTTAGTGGTTCATCACTTTAATTTCTTGTTCATCAGAGAAAAACGAGTAGGAAAATAACTCTCATTCCTTTAAGTTGATGTTAAACATGTAATTATATACTTCTCATTAGATGCAGGTTTCTTTATGCCACTTTGTCATCTCATTAGTGAAAGCATCCAAAATTAACTCAAATTCTACTAAAATTTGACCCCCCTGCATTCATAATTTTTTATAAGCTTATAAAAATTAAAATTAAAGTATTGGATCTGAACCACTCCTGAAGTTATTTTGAAGAACAGAAAAATCATTTGCTAAAACATATAATTTGAATGTATTAAGAGCAAGTAAGCAGACACCCAGATACTATCTTCTCTACAACTAGTTCTTGAAGCGCTAACGCTTTACATTGTTTCCTTTTCCTGTCACTATCCTACTTCCCATGTTTATCTTTCTATTTTAAGTAAAATTTCCACATTTGTTCCACATCTCTTATCTAGGCAACATGTAGATTTACCCAGCCTTCTATGTAAAAATGACAAAAAGAAGAGTTAGTTCTGAGTCACAAGTGCAGATTTTCTCACTGAATGAAGGGCACCTGTCATTATATTGAGAAAAAAGTAAAACAATATTTCTTTAACAAAAAGGAAACCCCAGATCAACCTCCATTACTCATGAGATAGCTGCCTGGTATGAATTTTGACTCTGCCCCTTACTGGCTATGTGAATTTGGTCATGGTAATTAACTTCTTTATGCCTCATTGTCTTCTTAAAAATGAGGATTATAGCACTATAGCAGTACCTATCTCATAAAGTTATTGTTGGGGTTAAAAGGCTCAACATCTGTAATGCATACAACAGTGCCTGGCACATAATGTTATAAATTAATAATAATATATAATTAGTTATTAATACAGTAATAATTATTATATTATCATTATTGAGTCTTACCAAACTATATAAGAAAGGAGACTTCCTGTGCTAGTTCACAATAGTGCAGTCCCCTCCCTACAAGGTACTTAGAAATATAGGCAATATACTCTTTGAGAATCAAACATGAAATCAGCATGTAAGTGTTAGGTCCCCCAATAATGGGTCCATGATCAAAGGAGCGAGACTGATACAAAGCCAAGGTCAAGCAAAGCTTTATTTCGCACCAAGCATAGAGAATCAAACCCACCGGCCGGGGGCCATCCCTTACAAAAAGGCGACCCCTCCCTGACTTACTGACTAACTTTTATAGAGCAAACGCCATGTGGTTGGGCCTGGTCACACACAGGTGGCCAATGAGATTGCAACACACAGAGAAAGCTGCATAGTCATGCTAAGTCACACATGCGCGACCAATTGAATAACAATTTACCCTAGTAGATATTTGAACTAGCCTATCACCTTGGTCAGAATTGGCACCCAAAAGGCAGGACCCACACTCCTTGGTAGCTAGGGAGACAGTATGCGCGCCCCACTGATTTGATGTCTCCACCTGGCCTGCCCTGCCCTTGTATTTGGACTTTGTTACCTGGGACTGGTTTCCTGGACTGGCTTTTAAGTAAGTTCCCTGGGAGGGGGCGGGGTCAGTTTAAGTTTTACTGCATAAATAACAAAATCACCGTTTAACCAGGTGCCATCGCTCTGGCTAAATAGGCCCTTACAGTAAGGATCAGAAGAGTTATATACTAAGAACTCTAAAGAAACCAAAAGCTTCACAGGCTAGCTGGACTTCTCTATAACCTAATGTAGGTTTTAACCTATTTAAAAGGAAATAGGTCAATGAGAATGACATTTATTAGTCACTGCTGATGTTACAAAGAGGTCCTACAGATCTTGGTGGAGGGATATGAATTCGAGTTCTCCTAATAACTTGTATATTCTTACTGTATAAACATATCTGGGAATCTTTGTTTAATGTTGTAAAACCCTGAGCCATGCACATAGAAAAGAGCCTGGTGTATGATATGTGCGCTTCAAATGACAGCAGGAATTATTATTATCATTGCAATTGACATTAACTCCTGTTCATATTTTATTCCCAAAAAATAAATTTCCGGACTTAAGGTAAATAAATTAAAAAAATATATATATGTATGTATATATATGTAAAATATGGTATGCCTTTACAGGAAGAATGCATAAAACAGAAGGTGGGGAGAGTAGCTAGCCTCTGTGGGAGTCCTGGATCTCCTCCCTGGGCATTTTTGACATTGTACAGAATGTAAGTTTGTTCAATGTGGTTGAAGTAAGAGTCAGCAAATCAGGTTTCAGAGGTGGCAGAGGCTAGTGCTGCGTTCTTGGCCTTGACGGAAACCCTGAGTTAATGGAAGAGCTACAAACGAGGGGTGCACGGTAATAGGTAAAATCCGAACTTTACTTCTGGCCTCACACAAAATTGTCTTTACAGAACTTTCGTAGCCTACCTTTTGCAGTGTCTGATTTCGCTAAACTTCTGGTATAATTCAGTTTAGTTAATAAGTTTCCTTAAAATACCCAGAAAAATTTTGATCGGTCTGACTAACTGTGAAATACCAATCTGAAACAGTAGAAATCCTGATCATAAAGGTTTTTTTTTTTTTTTTTTTTTTTTTAATTTATTTATTTGTTAGAGAGAGAGAGAGAGCGAGCACAGGCAGACAGAGTGGCAGGCAGAGGCAGAGGGAGAAGCAGGCTCCCTGCCGAGCAAGGAGCCCGATGCGGGACTCGATCCCAGGACGCTGGGATCATGACCTGAGCCGAAGGCAGCCGCTTAACCAACTGAGCCACCCAGGCGTCCCGATCATAAAGGTTTTTTAAAAATTTTATTTATTCGGGGCTCCTGGGTGGCTCAGTGGGTTAAAGCCTCTGCCTTTGGCTCAGGTCATGATCCCAGGGTCCTGGGATTGAGCCCCACATTGGGCTCTCTGCTCAGCGGGGAGCCTGCTTCCTCCTCTCTCTCTCTCTCTCTGCCTGCCTCTCTGCCTACTTGTGATCTCTGTCAAATAAATAATAATAAAAAAATTTTATTTATTCATTAAAGGCTTTACTTGTCAGAGAGAGGAACAGAGACCGAGTACAAGCAGGGGGAGCAGCAGGCAGAGGCAGAGGAAGAGAGAGAAGCAGGCTCCCCGCTGAGCAGGGAGCCCTGTGTGGGGCTCAATCCCAGGACCCCAGGATCATGACCTGAGCTGAAGGCAGATGCTTACCCAAGTGGACCACGTAGGAGCCCCAAACATAAAGTTTTAAAAATATACTCACTCTATTTATCTAATCATTAAAAAATAAATATACATGCAGTCAGATTTTACTCCATCTGCCATATCTAAGGCCCCATGGTGAACATAAGGACCATGAAGCTGAGTAAGACAGAGGCAATTAGAGGGTGCGGATACATAAACTAATAATCACAACAAGCTCTGAGATTAGTAGCATCTGTGAATATGTACAAGATGGGAAGGCAACTTGAAAATGCTAAGAACTAAACTTATAAATAAGCTAGTAAGATCCTAAACCATGCTTACATTGTTGTTTATGCTTTAGTGAAAAGATAAGAATGATTTCTGATTTCTTCAATGACTTTAAAATGGATGCTTCTAAACTGCAAAGGTAGGCTTAAAAGCAGTTTCTCTCTCCATTAAATGAAATACCCCCTCTAATCTTCCTTAAACTATTAAATTTATTCTAATAAAGACTTTCTTCATAGCTAATATAAAGATAAATGAGTACATGGAAAAGTACAGCCTTTTTCATGATAACCACTGTCCTAAAACAGTGTCCTCAGTATAGAGAACTTCATATGCCAAATGAACTGAAGGCTAGTATTCTCCAAAAATGCAAGACCAATATGTAATGTTTCGTTCATTTCTGAAACGATTTAATTAAACTTCTGTAAAGATACTTCAATACTGTTTTGTCTTACATAATAATTTCTGAGGAAACCAGAATTATAAACTTTGAAGTGTATTATAATTGTTAGAATAGTCTATACACTTAGTAACTAAATATTCTGTGTTTTTAAAGCCCTGAGTTGCCATTAACATCACAGATGGTCAAATAAGATCCCACTTACCTCCAGCTTTAACTCTAGAGTATCTCTGGTTTCCTCACTTTTTAACATTTAGCAAAAATTGTTGCAGTGTTCACATAAACACCTAGGCTTTTACTTCTAAAAATTCTGAGATGCCAACATTTTTAAAGGGTCATATAACCTTGGTTATATGACCAAGTTCTGGCTTCTGATAACGTAGAGTAGCTTGGTAAGGCTAACCTATTGCCAACGATAATAATAAGCTCCAAATAAAATATTAAAAAGGAACTATTCAGAGGACCTTAATAATGCATGTGGAAGCTAGAGAGGATATGACCCTTGGAAGAGCATATTGATTTTTTTCCCTTGGGGCACGCCCTTGTCCCCAAAACAAACCAAAGATAACATGCAAGCATGAAGTGACATCTTTTTTTTTTTTTTTAAGATTTTATTTATTTATTTATTTATTTATTTGACAGAGAGAGAGATCACAAGTAGGCAGAGAGGCAGGCAGAGAGAGGGGGGAAGCAGGCTCCCCGCTGAGCAGAGAGCCCGATGCTTGATCCCAGACCCTGAGACCATGACCTGAGCCGAAGGCAGAGGCTTAACCCACTGAGCCACCCAGGCGCCCCATGAAGTGACATCTTATTGTGTTGGTTGAAGAGTCTGTGTTTGGATTTCAGAGCTGTCACAGACCCTGGGAATCAGGGAGGCAGTATTCCCAGAAAAGAGGAACCACAGATAGGAAAGCCCAAAAATCTTCACTCAGACTCTTCAACCACCTTTAATGCACTCATGAGCTGTGACAGTGTCAAGAGCCCAGAGGGAGACCAGTATCTAGAAGGCTGAAAGTGTTGAACGAAGTTGTTAACAGCCTTCTAGTGAAAGGAAGACAGAATTTAGAGTTCAATCCGTCCAAGTTAAAGAGGCTTGGTAAACACTCCAGTTTTTGTATTAATGCAACAGGAGCATTACAGAAGAATCCTATCCCAGGACTAAGAAACATACTCGTGAAGGCAGATCTATCGGAGGAATAGCAAGGATTGTGGGAAGAGGACAGAGAACGGAAATGCAAGCAGAGGAGGTGTCATTTTCCAACTTCTCTGAAAACATTTGAAGTGGGTTCTAAAAACTGATTGGTGATTTTTTTTTTTAATCCTCAAACTAAGGAACAATTCCATAATGAATTATTCAATACTTTACATGGATCACGTCCTGCACAGGGGAGCTCAGTTTTTATACTCCCATTAACACAGGGTCATTGTAAGTACAAATTTGCAACTTTTAATGATAAATTTGGAAATACCTGAAAAAAAGAGGGGCGCCTAGGTGGCACAGTCTATTGAGCATCAACTCTTGGTTTTGGCTCAGGAGGCAGTCTCTTTGTTATGAGATCAAGACCTCAGTGGGGTTCCGTGCTCAGTGTGGAGTCCGCTTGAGATTGTCTCTACCTCTGCCTTTCCCGCGCATGCGCTCTCTCTGAAATAAATCAGTCAATCTTAAAAAAAAAAAAAAAAGACCGGTACTCATTAATTCCCCTTCTAGAGAATTTTCCTACAGAAAGCGTCCCGTAAGTTGTGCACAGATACATGTACAAGGATGTTCCCTGAAATTTTTCTGAAGTAGTAAATATTGCAAACAATCTAAAAGCCATCGATGAATATATCTACCAGAAATCTGACAAGAAACAGCCTGTGGATGTGGTCCATGCACGCTAGCATTCCAGGATACAAAAAGGTGGGAAGGGTGGCATATAAATATGGAAAGGCAAATAGAAGATACTTATACTTGGTATAAATTACAATGTAATTACATGTATTCATTAAAATAAATTGGGACATTTAAAGTAAAAAAGGCAAGTAACTGAACAAATGAATGCATTGGATAGTTAGGTGGATGTGTTAATAAATAATAGACATATAATAGATGCATGATAAAAAATATTGTTTCTGTTTATATCTATACTCCTAGAAATAAGGTGTAACTAACTCTCTATCTGTGCATTTGAATATGAATATAAAATATTTGAAAATATGCCAGATTATAAGAGCGTCCTCTCCTCCTCTTCGTGCATGTTTCTGCATGTACGAGGTCATGAAGGTTCTGTATGTAATGCATTCATGTTGCATCATCTTATTATATATTTCTTCCTATAATTATTTTTAACAGTGGGTGTGTTCTACAAAAACTTAAATTGCTATTGGCAAAACAAAAACATTTTACAATATTCCAACTACAACCTATCCATCAAGTTTCTCTGTTTATATGCCAAGATTTAATAGACTTCGAAATTATTGTTCTCTGAATGACAGTTTGTAAGAGAAATGTAAATTTTTTAAAAACACTTTGCCATTAATCTGTTTGAGCTTGTTTGCTTAAGAAAAGGCAAAAAACAAACAAACCAAAAAACCCTTCAGTTTCCTGGTGTGATCCTGGTTGAAATGGATGATTTTTTACTGAAAGCTTTGTTGCTGTTTAACAATTAAAGTAGCTTGTTGATATGTGGGCAGAATCACTTATGAATGCGGAAGTGAGAATCTGTTGGTTTGTTACTATCTAAAATCATTTTACTTTTGTCAAATGCAATAAACTGGAAAAATTTATATTATTTATGAATTTGATCATTTTAGCATATATTACACTGTTCTGATGAATTTACTGAATTGAATTCGTTTATCAAATCTGTTCTGTTTTCTTCATTGTATCCTCTTTCTTTGTTCCTGTTGTTTGCTTCCTTTTTTATTTTTCCTTTTTTCCATTCTCTACTTTCTTCTTCTGGTCTAGTACGTGTGAAAAAAGTAAAATTTGCATAGTGAAGGTAAAATTAAACTTGTGGAGGTAACTAACACTTTTGATCATCTTCAGAGGCCAAAAAAATGTTGTCAAGACTTTAAAGGTTTTTATTTTATTTTATTTTTTTAAGATTTTGTTTATTTATTCGACAAACAGAGATCACAAGTAGGCAGAGAGGCAGGCAGAGTGAGAGGGGGAAGCAGGCTCCCTGCTGAGCAGAGATCCCGATGTGGGGCTCAATCCCAGGACCCTGGGATCAGGACCTGAGTCTAAGGCAGAGGCTTTAACCACTGAGCCACCCAGGCACCCTTAAAAGTTTTTAATTCTGTTTAGACTCTAGTTTGGGCATAGAGATCCTAACTAGGTTGGAGGTATTAAAAGTGTTTAAACTTCATTATCAATACAAGCAGGTAAGTTTCCTAGTGTACCTGCAATGTGTCTTACTGATCGGAGCAGTTGCCAGAAGAATACTGAATTGATAGTGGATTGGGGTTTTATTCAAATGCACTTCCTTCTGTCTTGTGGAATGGGCCCCTTCTATTTTTGTCATTTCTAAAGTTAGAGAGTCCTATGAGTGATTTTTATTCTCAAAAGTGTTTTGAGCTTTCTTTTGTGTGAATTGTGCTTTCTTAGCTCCTCTCTTATGTGGGAATAACATCCTCTTCCTGTGAGGAGTTAGTTTTTTCCAGTTTAAAGAAAAGGAAATGAAAATGTCTGGGTGAAACAAAAAGTATTACTTCTAGAGGGTTGTGTATGGACATTGGACAGAATGGAAGACTTTTGTTTCATAGATGCGTGACTATTTTTGTAGTTTGTATGTATAACTTTTATCATTCTTTAAAAAATTGTTACAAAATAAACTAAGGTATGAGGCGAAAAAAGAAAAAGCCTAATCACTAGGATCCTGCATAATTGCAGTAAGAACATATTCTGTCACCTCATTTAACTTTTGGAGAACCTTACTAATCTTGTAGATGAGAGAGATGTAATAGCAAAATATTTGCCAATTTTTCAGGCTATTATTGAGGGCAGACTAAAGACGTGTTTTAGTTTAGGCACGTTTGGATCCCAGAGTAACATCTATCATAGCTACTCTGTCTTCTTCCCTGTTTTTATCACTTTCGTATAAGTGAGTCTATACCCAGCTATTAAATGATATGGTGAAGACGTTACCGAGCAAGATATATAATCTAGTTACTGAATGAGGAGCCAAAAAAATACTGACAAGCAGAACAACAGACCAATATAAAAATACATCATCTGATGTAAATCTAAGGTCCCCAAATGGAAATTTAAAAAAATTACTTACATATGATCAGGAGCAAGTAAGTATGGATTAATACCAGCATGTGTTTAACTTCCATCTGTGCAGTAAGTATCAACAGTACGATAGGCTCATTATAAAACTCAGTTGATTTACACCGCATTCATAAAATAATAGTTCTCAGAAGGCTAATTAGAGGGTGCTAAGAATTTCACATTAAGTGGAGCATGCTCAAAGAAGAGCACTCATACTGGTGGCGGAACGTTAAAACCATGCGTTATGGGCACTATTTGGAGATTTGTCTGTGTGTTAGCCTGAAGTATGTCCCATAATAGAGACAGTCACCAGATCCGATGTGGAAGACTCTAGTATTTTCATGGGGTCCTAGAGTTAGACTCAACAAAACATAGACACACAGAGCTAGTTTCTGGCTCAGTACAAAGAAGATATAACTGGCAGACTGTCCTGACCAGAAATGACTGCCTTAGAAAGTGATGGGCTTTTGGACGATGATTTGTGGATGGCTTTCATGCAACTTAGACCCTGCAGACGCTTTCAACCCTGGGATTCTGTGGTTCCATGTATTTAGCACTTTTGCATAGAAAAAATACGACTGTCCTCTGGTCTCCATGCTAGCACATTGACGCTATGTGTATGTTTTTCTGTTTTTTATCCTCATTATATGATAAACACCTAGGACATGAGGGAGATTGTTAGTAAAAGGGCCAGTTTACTGGGCTGAGTTCCTGTTCACCTGCATGTAGAATCCTCTCAGGTTTTCAGAGTTCCTCTGGACTTCCTCTTCTGTACGTAGGATTTTCTGTCCCTGTCCCTGCTTTTTTTTGTTTTTTCTGTTTCTTTTATCTTTTTCTCCTCAGGTGTCTTACTACTAAAGCCTTATCTTTTTGGAATCATTTACCTCCTATGATTTGCTAAGTTTTCTTTCCAACTCTTCTTTGGCTAAGCTCTGATTGACATTCTACTCTGCTGACCTCTCGCCTCTCATTAGGAATGCCTTCTATTCTCTTTTCATTATAGGTCATCTAAGGGAATATATAGTTCAATTTTTCCATCTTCTAAACTTCTTCTTACATTACTCTGTTTAAATTTTGTTCATTTCTTTCTCTTAGAAAATGTTTCTGTGTTATCTATGCATTTGCTATCATTTCATTAAAAGTATGTTAATTTTGCAAGCGTTAGTTCTTAATGCAAACTATTTTATCGTATCTGTGACACATAGCCAGGTCATTTCTCCTGCCATGCAATACACTTTTTCCTGAATGTATTTCTCTATTACCAAACTTTATTTCTCCCCATAGAGAAAAGATATTCAACATATTGATATTTAATAACTATTAGAAAAGATATACTGTGGAACTCCGAGCTTTTCCTCCAATAACTCATACATAAGCATTCAAAAGAAAATGGTACAATACACTATAAAAAATCTTATTTTTGGCCTGTTGAGCACATGGAGACTGCAGAAGAATGGATAAAGAGACTTAATATTTGAACCAAGTTTGACTCCTATATATTAAGTCATAAGGTGTTTGTGGGCTGCATGCTGCATGGTGTGTCCCCAGTGGCTTTTCAAGTTTGTATCATTTGTGTCAGCTCCTAAGTGGATCTGAGACCAACATTTTAGACTCTCAGGATGACTTTTTTTTCTTTTTTTAAGACTTTCAGGATACCTTATAGTTAAACTTCCTTTGGCCAATTAAACAAATTTTCCCTTTTAGGGACTTCTTCCCCATTTCCATGGTACCAAGGACTGATGAACACTGATTTTCTAGATATTAGCTTCACCAATCTTGTCCCTGGTTTGGTTCAACACCAAAGATTTCCTTCTTGACATTTCTCAGATGAGGAAGAATCATTCTCCAAATGCTGTATTACAGTATGAAACAAGTTCAGGATCTCCAGTATGTGCTTGGTCCCCAGAAAGATAGGAAAGGGGATGAGAAAGGAAATAAAACAGGTTCCACCCAATAATAATATATTGTGATTTATCTATATTCCTCAAACTGAGTATCTGGTGAAGAATTTGATAGATACAGTTGATAGTCTACTGAAATAAAACTTTGAACAAATAATAAGATTACCTTTAAAATCAATTTTAGAAGTTGTAAAAGATAAAATGCATCAAAATAAAGATTTTGACATCTAAAAGAGCAGAGCTGGGAGATATACTTGACTGTGATGGTGGAGAACAGGTATGAGGGAAGGAGTTTATGGTCAAGGAGAGACTTACCCCAGTGCTCAGAGGCTGGTGGGATAATGGGAACCCCCCAAAGTTGCTGTTTTCCTCCTTGCCTCTAATATTTAGATTGCTTCCTCAGAACTATTTTCATCATAATATACCTACCAGCAAGTGAAAATTTATCTTAAAAATTATTGTAAAGAGTAGCATTTCTACTTCAGAAAAACACAAATACTGTAAACCAGAACTGTTTTTCAGGTTGTTTGTAAGCTTTTGTGTGTATTTTGCTTGTTTAGAGTTGTTGTTTGTTGTTTACCCACTAGAAAACTTCACAACATTTTTTTTTATTCTTTTTTTTTTACATTTCTTTTCAGTGTAACAGTATTCATTGTTTTTGCACCACACCCAGTGCTCCAAGCAATATGTGCCCTCCCCAATACCCACCACCTGGTTCCCCCACCCTCCCACCCCCCCGCCCCTTCAAAACCCTCAGGTTGTTTTTCAGTGTCCATAGTCTCTCATGGTTCTCCTCCCCTTCCAATTTCCCTCAACTCCCTTCTCCTCTCCATCTCCCCATGTCCTCCATGTTATTTGTTATGCTCCACAAAGAAGTGAAACCATATGATAATTGGCTCTTGCTGCTTGACTTATTTCACTCAGCATAATCTCTTCCAGTCCCATCCATGTTGATACAAAAGTTGGGTATTCATCCTTTCTGATGGAGGCATAATACTCCATAGTGTATATGGACCACATCTTCCTTATCCATTCGTCCGTTGAAGGGCATCTTGGTTCTTTCCACAGTTTGGTGACCGTGGCCATTGCTGCTATAAACATTGGAGTACAGATGGCCCTTCTTTTCACTACATCTGTATCTTTGGGGTAGAAACCCAGCAGTGCAATTGCAGGGTCATAGGGAAGCTCTGTTTTTAATTTCTTGAGGAATCTCCACACTGTTCTCCAAGTTGGCTGCAGCAACTTGCATTCCCACCAACAGTGTAAGAGGGTTCCCCTTTCTCCACATCCTCTCGAACACATGTTGTTTCCTGTCTTGCTAATTTTGGCCATTCTAACTGGTGTAAGGTGGTACCTCAATGTGGTTTTAATTTGAATCTCCCTGATGGCTAGTGATGATGAACATTTTTTCATGTGTCTGATAGCCATTTGTATGTCTTCATTGGAGAAGTGTCTGTTCATATCTTCTGCCCATTTTTTGATATAATTATCAGTTTTGTGTGTGTTGAGTTTGAGAAGTTCTTTATAGATCCTGGATATCAACCTTTTATCTGTACTGTCATTTGCAAATATCTTCTCCCATTCCGTGGGTTGCCTCTTTGTTTTGTTGACTGTTTCCTTTGCTGTGCAGAAGCTTTTGATCTTGATGAAGTCCCAAAAGTTCATTTTCGCTTTTGTTTCCTTTGCCTTTGGAGACATATCTTGAAAGAAATTGTTGTGGCTGATATCAAAGAGGTTATTGCCTATGTTCTCCTCTAGGAGTCTGATGGATTCCTGTCTCACGATGAGGTCTTTTATCCATTTCGAGTTTATCTTTGTGTATGGTGTAAGAGAATGGTCGAGTTTCATTCTTCTACATATAGCTGTCCAGTTTTCCCAGCACCATTTATTGAAGAGACTGTCTTTTTTCCACTGGATATTTTTTTCTGCTTTGTCGAAGATTATTTGACCATAGAGTTGAGGGTCCATATCTGGGCTCTCTACTCTGTTCCACAGATGTTTCTGTTTTTATGCCAGTACCATGCTATCTTGGTGATCACAGCTTTGTAGTAAAGCTTGAAATTAGGTAACATGATGCTGCCAGTTTCATTTTTGTTTTTCAACATTTCCGTAGCAATTTGGGGTCTCTTCTGATTCCATACAAATTTTAGGATTATTTGCTCCAGCTCTTTGAAAAATACCAGTGGAATTTTGATCGGAATGGCATTAAAAGTATAGATTGCTCTAGGCAGTATAGACATTTTAACAGTGTTTGTTCTTCCGATCCAAGAGCATGGAATGGTATTCCATCTTTTTGTGTCTTCTTCAATTTCTTTCATGAGTGTTCTGTAGTTCTTTGAGTACAGATCCTTTACCTCTTTGGTTAGGTTTATTCCCAGGTATCTTATGGTTCTTGATGCTATAGTAAATGGAATCGATTCTCTAATTTCCCTTTCTGTATTTTCATTGTTCGTGTATAAGAAAGCCACTGATTTCTGTATATTGACTTTGTATCCTGCCACGTTACTGAATTGCTGTATGAATTCTAGTAGTTTGGGAGTGGAGTCTTTTGGGTTTTCCATATAAAGAATCATGTCATCTGGGAAGAGAGAGAGTTTGACTTCTTCATTGCCAACTTGGATACCTTTTATTTCTCTTTGTTGTCTGATTGCTGTTGCTAGGACTTCTAATACTATGTTGAACAAGAGTGGTGAGAGTGGGCATCCTTGTCGTGTTCCTGATGTCAGCGGGAAGGCTGCGAGCTTTTTCCCATTGAGGATGATATTTGCTGTGGGTCTTTCATAGATAGATTTTATGAGGTTCAGGAATGTTCCCTCTATCCCTATACTTTGAAGCGTTTTAATCAGGAATGGATGCTGGATTTTGTCAAATGCTTTTTCTGAATCAATTGAGAGGACCATGTGGTTCTTCTCCCTTCTCTTATTGATTTGTTCTATCACATTGATTGATTTGTGGATGTTGAACCATCCTTGTAACCCAGGGATGAATCCCACGTGGTCATGGTGGATAATCTTTTTAATGTGCTGTTGGGTCCTGTTTGCTAGGATCTTGTTGAGAATCTTAGCATCCATATTCATCAGGGATATTGGTCTGAAATTCTCCTTTTTGGTGGGGTCTTTGCCTGGTTTGGGGATCAGGGTAATGCTGGCTTCATAAAAAGAGTCTGGAAGTGTTCCTTCTGCTTCAATTTTTTGAAACAGCTTCAGGAGAATAAGTGTTATTTCTTCTTTGAAAGTTTGGTAGAATTCCCCAGGGAATCCATCAGGTCCTGGGCTCTTGTTTTTTGGGAGGTTTTTGATCACTGCTTCAATCTCTTTACTAGATATTGGTCTATTCAGGTTGTCAATTTCTTCCTGGTTCAATTTTGGGAGTTTATAGTTTTCCAGGAATGCATCCATTTCATCTAGCTTGCTTAGCTTATTGGCATATAACTGTTGATAAAAACTTCTGATGATTGTTTCTACTTCCTTGGTGTTAGTTGTGATCCCTCCCTTTTCATTCATAATTTTATGAATTTGAGCTTTCTCTCTTTTCTTTTGGATTAGTGTGGCCAATGGTTTATTAATCTTATTGATTCTTTCAAAAAACCAGCTTCTAGTTTCATTGGTACGTTCTACTGTATTTCTAGTTTCTACCTCATTGATCTCTGCTCTAATCTTGATTATTTCCCTTCTTATGTGTGGATTTGGTTTGATTTTTTTTGTTGATTCTCCAGTTCTTTAAGGTGTAGAGACAGCTGGTGTATTCTGGATTTTTCAATTTTTTTGAGGGAGGCTTGGATGGCTATGTATTTCCCCCTTAGGACTGCCTTTGCTGTATCCCATAGGTTTTGGACCGAAGTGTCTTCATTCTCATTGGTTTCCATGAATTCTTTAAGTTCTTCTTTGATCTCCTGGTTGATCCAAACATTCTTAAGCAAGGTGGTCTTTAGCTTCCAGGTGTTTGAGTTCCTTCCAAACTTTTCCTTGTGATTGAGTTCCAGTTTCAAAGCATTGTGATCTGAGAAGAAAACCTCACAACATATTAATTTGTAATCTTCAGAATGGCAAAATTCTCAACAAAAGTTTTGCTGAGTATGGGCTTTCAAATAAAGCCCAGTGATGACTTAATAATAAAATGAATATGCATAATGTCTTTATGCTCTCCAAAGTCTTTCTGCATGTTTTCTAATTATGCAAGTATTAAAAGACATTTTCCCAAGATAGTGGAGTTGAGACCATGGTTTCAGTATTTGGAAATTCTTTGATAATATAAAATATTTTTAAATTAGTCACATCAAAAATGATACTTCTGTAAATGATTATAAGTAGAACCCAAATGAGGGAGGGGTATTTTCCAACATATACTGAGAGTTTAACATAAATATGGAGGGAAAACTTTCTAAATTTGAAAATATATCTACATGTATTTATACCCCTGATCACAAACTCTGAGAAGCTTCTCAGGATAAAGGTCACATTTCTGTGAACAATTTTATAGTCATAGTTGCCACCATTTCCTTGTATCTCATTTTGCTCCCAATGGTTGCTCTTGTAATTATGACCAGTTTTCCTGTTGGATTTTGCACATCCCCACCCTGGAAATTACTAATAGATGTTTCCCTACCTGGATTATCTTCACTTCCTGACACCACCCTAAATTTGTAACTCTCCTGCAAATTTGAGTTCACATCTAATTTCCTGCTGAAGCCTTCCTACATCCTTGCTAAGCATAGGTAACATCTGCTTTTTGGAATTGGTGCATTTATTGCCTATATCACTGATTTTACATCTATACAATGTTGTTTTTAGCTTGTCTTGAATTTTTTACTTTCTTTTTACTTTTTTTGTATTCTGTATCATATCTTACAAGGCCAGTGTGTTCCATGGCTCTACATAAATTAGTCTTCTTTGGAATCTTGGGAGAGCCATCACAGTATTATATAGGAGATCTTAATAAATATAAACATTAAGCCAATGAACAAATAGATTTCTCTGAGTTAAAAAAAAATAGATAGTACTCTCAAATTCAATGGGAGTCAATTTAAATATGCATCAAGGTATTAGGAAAATATAAAAAGACCACACAAATGAGAATAAACAGAAGCAGTGTATGTAGATTTGCAAGGAGTCAGTCACTTAATAAACAGAAGCAGTGTATGTAGATTTGCAAGGAGTCAGTCACTATTACTTGCATTTGGTGGAGTTGCAGGCAGGTGAGAAAGTTGCAAAGCTTTCTGCGGGGGGAGGGCAAGAAGGCTTTAGGAAGACTCTTAATGGAAGTTGTTGGCAAGGAAAGTAGAAAATGGGCTTACCAGAAGGGAAGAGTCCTATATGATTGTTTGGAGAACATATTTGGTTTTCTCTGGTTGGTTCTGAGTTGGAAGTGGAGAGGGGTTGCAAACTTTCAGGAAGCTAGCAATTATTGTATATATTTTGACCATTTGGTGCCAGTTGCTACAGAGGTTGTTGTTTGGCTTGCTGAGCTGGTTGCTACAGAGGCTGTATGTCAAAGTTCTATTGTCCTATGTGGTTTGGGTATATATGTCTGTTGATATATTCAGTCTCTCTATACGATAATAGCTTACATGTTTACAGCACCTTGTAGGGTCCCTAGCACTCTCAGTCTCTTTCAGTTGTTCCTAATGATAGTTCTGTGAGTCTCATGGTTATTAATACCCAAATTTTATCAAAAAGGGGACTGAGACTTGGGGAAGCAAACCATCTTGCCTAATGTGTCAAATCTAGTAATACTGCTTCTACACGAATTTCCACCATTTGAATTTAGATTCGGACTTAGGAGGAAATAATTGTGAATGTGTATAGAATCAGACAAGGGCTGGTACAAATGAGAAGAATAAAAACCCAGGGAAATTCCATAAAATTGCTGGGAGTTAGAAGGATGGGATCTTAAGAGTCTGGATATTTGGAAAGACATAACATCATTCAGAATATAGTTGAAAGATTCTGAGAATTTTTGGAAGAATGTCAGTGATGACCAAAGAGGAAAGGTTTCTAAAAGGGCTGAATAGAGGCAAGGAAGCAACGGCCCTTCCAATTGAAATTTCAGTTGATTTCCTTCAAAATGCAGGTACCAGTACCATTGATAAGAGTTGGTTAGACAATTAGGTAGTCAGGGCCAGAGTCCCCAACAGGAAAACAGGAGGTGGGGACAGCTAAGACAAAACTGCTCTAGCATCCTATTTTATAGCGTAGACGAGACCACAGTAGCATCCCATCTAGCAGCCTCTGCAGAAGTGGCTTTTGCCAAACATCGTGAAATAAAACGATTAACCATAAAACACTGGTCACTATCACAAGTTGAGGTACTTAGTTTCCAGATGTCAGCCCAAAAGACCATCAACAAGTGAACAATAACTCAAAAGGTACATGGGTGCACAATCAAAGCTGTGATTGGTACACCTAGGCAGCCAATCTACAGGGCCCATGCTCAGGATGCTCAAGATAGTTCTGGAAAAGAGCTTATAAACTCATTTAGATTTGAAGGCCAAAGAGTAATCCTTTTGGGTCCCCTCCCTCTCTGAGAGATTTATACTGTTACTCAATAAACTTTGCCTTGCTGCCCACCTCTCTTTGTCTGGTCTACATCTTCATTCTTTGAAGAGGCGTGACCAAGAACCTTGAGCACTAAGGGAATAAAAATCCTGTAACACCATCTGCAGTGGTCAATTTTATACTTTGAGTGTTTTTAGTCTGATAAGAGGGACACATTTGTAAACGATATTTCCATGTGATTTTAAAGAGGTTGATGTAAGAAGTATATTAGAGAAAGAATTTTAGGGATATGTAGGGGAAGAAAGGGAGAAGGAAATGGGCTTACTATTTATCAAAGTGTCATTTACCAAAGTCCACCTAGCTTTCTACCAGTTGGGGAAATAGTGCTTGAAGTAGGAAGTATGTCAAAGAGGTAGCAATAATTTAGTCTCTGGATGATCCTGCTGCTGGTAATTGCTGCTTTAAGGTTAGAGAGGAAGTTGAAGGGATAGAAAAGTTTGTGAAAAGGAAAATCCAGGCTTTATGCAGGCCTGGATGGAGACATACAAAACAATAAGCAAGATAGAGAACTGGTCAAAAGCACCATGGCTTTGCTTCCTTTCATCATGTCATTTGTCACCTCCTCTATGAAATGCCCCCTGGTTTCCCTCTACCTCTCCACTTCTGCAAGATGTAGGTACGTTTTTCCTGGAATTTGACCATGGCTATTTATTAGTACAGCCCAATATTATTATGATGATAGTGTCATTACCATTGACACTGTATTCATTCTTGCTCTAATACATCCTATTCATCAAACAACAAACCTATCTCACTGCAAAATTTGGTCATTAGTATAATTTACAGAAATAGCAGAAGCCAGACAGCTTCTTACAAAGGCTAATTCCTCCCTGTCCCAAAGAATTTTCTTTTGTGAACTATAAAGAAATTCTTGAAAATCCCCCTACACATTTTCTGTGCCAGAGTGATAGTTGCCTTTCCTATACACTCCCACCTGCAGGTCTCCCCCAAATTTTAGGGAAGAGTTGGCATTTCTTGGTAGATGTCAGGATGCCAGCAATCCAAAGGTTGATGCTCCGAGATAAATATACTACCTGTAGCCTGCTTCTGGATTTCAGGACCTGGAAGTACAGCAGATTTTCAGCCTCTCTACAGTGCCACCTCTATAATTCCTACATATATTCTCTGCCCACAAGATATCAAGTGAAGTGAGTATTTGGGGAATTAGTGACTTCATTTCATCAGTAAAAAGTTAAACTGAAACCACTAGACCAGAATACTGTTTAATATCAAGTAGAAATATTTCAGCTTTAGCTACCACTCATATTCTTATTTGATTTACAGAGCACAGTTATCTGAGGGGATGTTCTCTTCAGTTAGCCAGATAAAATTATTTATGTATGTGTTTGTTTGCTCATTTATTCAGGAGTAGAATTTAGTGATTCATCACTTCGGTATTATACTCAGTGCTCATCACAACAAGTACTTTTTTTAATACCCACCATCCACTTAACCCCCACTGACCTCTAGCAATCCTGCTTGTTCTCTATTGTTAACAGTCTCCTATGGTTTGCCTCCTTCTCTTCCCTACACCCCACTTCCCCTATGGTCATCTGTTTATTTTTGTTTTTTTGTTTTTTTTTTAAAGATTTTATTTATTTATTTGAGAGAGAGAGAGAGAGAGAGATCACAAGTACACAGAGAGGCAGGCAGAGAGAGGAGGAAAGGAGGCTCCCCACTGAGCAGAGAGCCCAATGCGGGGCTCGATCCCAGGACCTGAGATCATGACCTGAGCCGAAGGCAGAGGCTTAACCCACTGAGCCACCCAGGCGCCCCTGGTCATCTGTTTTGTTTCTTAAATTTCACACTATTTGTAGTGATGTGGTTGGAGCTAGAGTACATTATGCCAAGCGAAGTAAGTCAGTCAGGGAAGGACCTATATCCAGGTAAATTTGTAAAGGTAGAAAACGCAACATCCAACTTAGCTAATAGAAGTCTCTGGGCTCTATAAAGCAAGTTTTTGGCCATGCTTCCATTCAGTTATTCAACCAGTATATATAACAGGGAAAATCATTCAGCTCAACCCTGGTGATGAGTTGTACAGAGGGAGACAAATTTGATTAAACAATGACCCATCAGGACAAACAAGAGGGGATGGCTTCAAGAAATAAGACTGTTTAGAGTCAATACATGACAAATCTGTTGTTTTCCTTCAGAGATGTCACATTAGTTACAGCTTTATGAAACATGGGCATAGTTCCCTTTCTTAATGTGTTTCTGAATAATAAAATGGAGTATGATCTTTTCTAGCCACTACATTCCACCTCCCATGACTAATCACATCCACCTCTTCGAGTGGCAGGAATCTTTTGTTCTATTACTATGGTTGCAATGGCTATTACAGAGCCAGGGAGGGTTAGAGGGAGTGGGAGCAGACTCCCTGCTTAGTGCAGAGCCTGACATGGGGCTTAATCCCAGGACCCTGAGATCATGATCTGAGCTGAAATCAGGAGTTGGCTGCTTAACCAACTGAGCCACCCAGGTGCCCCTCCATTAATTATCTTATTTAATTCTTATCTGAATCCTGACAGTAAGGGTTACTGTCCACATTTTGCAGAGCAGAAAGCTGAGGCAGTCTCACAGAGGTTAAGTAAACTGCCCCAAGTTGTGCAATGTCTACTGTAAAGTATAGACTTTTTTTGGTAAAGTATAGTCTTTCTTTTAAGCCCTGTGTTCACACCCCTATGTCAGGCAGCCTCCTACTGCACACTTAATAACATCTAGATACTCATATTTTATAAAGAAATGTGGTAGTTCAAATTTAGGGTAAAGATATTCTTTTGAAAGATTACTCTTTACTTTTGAAACTGTGGGAACATTAGATTCAGAACACTTAGGAAGAAGAGAATCTTTTTACTGTCTTTGTAATTCCTTCTCCTTAAGTTTGCTGTGATGTACTACATCTTATGGATGTCTTTAAGGCAAATAAGATTTGTTTCACCAGCCTTACTTCCTCAGGTGCATTTATTAGATGTGCGTGGTTAAGAACATTAGTTCAGTCATTGGCAGTTCTGTTTTTTAAGACACGATTTTGTAAAAGGCTTAAGTAAAAAGTTTGTAAAAAAGACTACTATATGAAAATCTGTGCAGCTCTTAATGTTACAGGAAAGGATCCGTGTGGTTGAAAAATCGGTCAGATTCTTAGGAATTTCTTTTTCTAAGGTATAATTACATACAAGGATTTAAATTTTTGAAATTTTGAAAGTAGGAGTGAGTCCTGCATGATAATATGAACAGCTTTTAATGTTATGAAATATCAAAGAAAAAGCTAAACTAACCAATAGTTCATTAAACTGGCTTTGTAAAAATATTTATGGAAAAGTTTGCAGAGCAACAAGAGGCTTAATTTTTTAAAAAATCTAGTATATTTCTCTGTGTGTCTGTGAGGCAGGAAGAATCATGTTCTTTAGCTTTGTAATCTTTCTCTTAGACTCAGATTGAAAAAAGGATATTTGAATTGGCCTTTATATTCTTTATCAATTTGCAGGATCATTAATATAAATTCACATAGAAATTTCTGAGAAATTTCATTTTCTTTCCATTTCTCTATATTCACAGCCCTGAAATTGTAAGATGTTACCTTGCAGGGACAGAACTTTAACATTGATGAAATGCATTTACTAGTTGTAAACCCTACTGAATTGAAGATAGACTATGAAAATGGACTATGTTGAATTAGGGTCAAATAGGTTAAACTATTGATAGAAAGGCTATTCCAGATAGAAGATGATTAAAGCTATAGTTTGGGGAGAACAGCTATTCATTTCAAAGGACTATAATACATGGCAGAATACATAGTGCCCCCCCCCCCCATAAACTCATTTGAAATGAACAAAAGAATATCTCCCACACAGGACAGGTATGGTGGAAGAGGTAACATTAGAGATATGCTTTGAATGATAAGTAGGAATCAGTAAGGAGGAATGATGCTATTAACTGTTGCATTAAATGTTGCATTTAAGTTCTGGGAAGAGGAAGCATATCAGTAGTGTATCAGTGAATCACTTTTGTGAAGGAATACAGTAATCAGAGTACAAAGATCAATTTGGCAGCATGGCTGAGCCAGACCAGTAAAAACAGTAGGCAAAAAAACCTGTTCTCTTGGTAGAGAAATTAACCATTAGTTCAAGTGAAAGGAAATAAAGCCTATAAAGTAGGTGGAGATAGTGGAAATGAAATGGAAAATGATACTGCAAGAATTTTGTAGAAAGTCCCATGATGGCAGGAAGCATGACTGGTTGGTCACCTCTATAACTCAGCACCTAATTTAGTGCCTAGAACTTAGTAGGGACTGATTACTTATTGAAGGAATGAATGACTGAATGAACAGATGAAAGCTAGTATTTATAAGACTTCATATCTAATTAAGTAAATGTAACTAAGTGAAAATATAAATGTGAGTTACTCTGACGTTAACAGAAGTATTAACTTGGGAAAAGGAGCCGATTTCAGGGGAAGGGGATTGTTCATTTTGTAACAAAAAACCCAACAGGATATCTGGGTAGAGGTGTCCAACAGACAGTTGAAAATATGAGTTTGTCACTAAGAAAAGAGTGTATTTGTTGAAATACATGAGTGAGCCATATTCCAAGAAGTGCTGAATTTTTATTATTTATATATATGAGATTCTGTTTTTTCCTAATCTTAATTAATTACAACATAAATTTCCCACTTTATTTTTTCTAATTGTTTCACTCTCATTCTGTTTCAGTTATTTATTGCTGCATAGCAAACCAACACAATACTTAGTGGCTTAAAATATCTATTATTATTATTATTATCTCTCACAGTTTTGGGGGTTGATTGGACTCAGCTAGATGCTTACAGACTCTCTTACAGTTGTGATTAGAGTTGTGTAAAGACTTCTTTATTTATGTATTTGGTGCTTAGGCTGAGATGGCTGGAGTAACTTCAGGCTGGTTGGACATCTATCTCTTCATGAAGCCTCCCACATGACTAGTTTAGACATCTCTGTAGCATGGCAGCCTCGGAGTAATTAGACTTCTTACACAGTGGTTGGCTTTCCCTGGAGTGAGCATTCTAAGAGAATACTGAAAAACATGCTATGTGGCTTTTATGACCTCCATGAGAACTCTTGTAGTATCACTTTCACCATATCCCATGGGTGAAAAGTAGACCAGATTCAAGAAGAGAGGACAGTATTAAGTGCATGGTTCATTGGAACATCATCTTTAGAGGCCAGTTGCCATATTTCTTTCATTATTTGTGTGTGTGTGTGGTTGTTTTGTTTTTTAATTGTGAAGGATTGTTTTTTAATTGTTAAGGATTGTAAATCAAACATCTATTTCTATAACTGCCAAAAGATCAAGAAACAACTTGGCCAACACAGCAGAAACTCCCTCCACCTCCATGCCTAACTTCTGCGTGCCCTTCTAATTACAGTGACCTTCCTCCCACCAGCGGCAACCGCTCTTCTGATTTTTGCCATAATCATTATTTCCTTCTTTCTCTTTAGACAGTCACCATCTATGTACTCCATGCCAATATAGTTTAGCTTTGCTTGTTTTTGAACTTTATATAAATTATACTCTACGCATTATTTTGAGACTTGCTCAGCATTATGTTTGTAATCACAAATGTCATCATATGGGGACATGGTTTACTTACATTGCTCCATAAATACCATTGTATGAATACATTAAGAAATATAAAATATATTTTCATTCTATTTAGCTTGACATTGGATTGTTTAGGGCTTTCACACATAATGTGTGAAACTTTAGGGCTATCACACATAATGCTGCCATGAGTACTATTGCACATCACTTCTTATGCACAATTATAACAGTTGCCCTTCATACTTAGAAGTGTACTTACAAGTGGAATTGATGGAGCATCGGGAATGAAAATCTTCAGCTTAGATAAGTCACATTACTTTCCAAAGTGGCTAAACACCTAACACTCCCATCTGCAAGGTATGTGAGTTCTCATTGCACCACATCCTAACAACATTTGGCATATTAAATGTTTTAATTTTTACTAATTTGGTGAATGGGTAGTGATTGTTCAAAATCACTCTAATTTGAATTTACCTTATTATTATTGAGGTGCAGTAACTTTTCTTATTTATTGACTATTGGAATTTTCTTCCTTTGAAGGACCTATTCAGGCCTTTTCCTATTTTCTAATGAATGTATCTTTTAATTTAATTGATTATAGTAATTTTAGTATTTCCTGAGTAATAGTTCTTCCATTTTGTGGTTTCCCCTTTCATTCTCCATACTGTTGTTCTTAATTTAAATGGATTCACATGAATCAATATTGTCATTTATCCCTTCATTTAAATGGCATGATGTTATTCCTATGAAGGAACTCAGTCAAAATGGGAATGCTAATAAACTAAAATAAGTAAATAAATAAATGACCTAATACAGTGTCAGCTTTTAAAAAATCGTACAAAAGTACCATAGTGAATGGTGAGTTTGCAAGACAGAAAGGCAGAGCAGAAAGAAAAGTGAAGAAGATAAGGGACCACAAAGGGAAAAAAATCACATAGAGAAGAGAGTAGTCTGAAAGGTTAGAATAATCTAGGTTATTTGCCTGATAGGAGGAAAGGGAGTATTGCAAGAGTAAGGGGTATGGGGGTGCCTGGGTGGCTCAGTGGGTTAAGCCTCTGCCTTCGGCTCAGGTCATGATCTCAGGGTCCTGGGATCGAGCCCCGCATCAGGCTCTCTGCTCACCAGGGAGCCTGCTTCCTCCTCTCTCTCTGCCTGCTTCTCTGCCTACTTGTGATCTCTGTCTGTCAAATAAATAAATAAAATCTTTAAAAAAAAAAAAGAGTAAGGGGTATGGTTAATTTATTAAGTGCCGCTGAGAGTCCAGAAACCACGAAACTTCAGCTGTCTGTCCTTTTTTTTTCCTTTTCTAACTCTTATTTTGTAGCAAGGTGCTTGTTTCCTAGGCTGTCAGATTCTATGTGAGTAGCAGGTGGCCAGTCCTTTCCTCTGGTGGCCCCCTGGATCCCTTTCCTTATCCTCTTTGCTCATTGTACCACTTTTATTGCTGTAAGAGTTTCAAGATTTTTCTATGAAGTGAGCCAATCGCTCTTTACAGATGAGGACATGGGGATGCAAACTACATAAGTCATTCAGAATCACCAAGTTAGCCAGAAAATTGGGCGTTAGGTAATTTTTTACTGATGGTTTTCATGTGAGACATAAATCTTCAGTGCTCCTGCTCCAGTCATAACCTGGTCTCAGATGTTGGCTCCTTCTCGTCAGTTATTTACACTCTAGGGAAATTAAAAGAGGGCTCAAAAGGCAGACAACCCCAAGATTACACTGTGAGATCGTTAAAATGCCACTATGTTGCACGGTAGAATGAAAAGAGACATTAGAATTGAGCTTCACTGAATCTCTTGGTATTAGTTTCTTCAGTGGGAGATAAGATAGTTCTACCACCAAACTACTCCATTTTGCAAATAGCAAAAAATTGATACAGAGATTGTACTCCCTTAAAATAATTCTGTTAGGGGCGCCTGGGTGGCTCAGTGGGTTAAGCCTCTGCCTTCGGCTCAGGTCATGATCTCAGGGGCCTGGAATCGAGCCCCACATCGGGCTCTCTGCTCAGCAGGGAGCCTGCTTCCTCCTCTCTGTCTCTGCCTGCCTCTCTGCATACTTGTGATCCCTGTCTGTCAAATAAATAAATAAAATCTTTAAAAAAATAATTCTGTTAGAAGATAGATGAATAGGGGGGACGCCTGGGTGGCTCAATTGGTTAAGCTGCTGCCTTCAGCTCAGGTCATGATCCCAGGGTTCTGGGATCGAGTTCGGCATGAGGCTCCCTTCTCTCTCTGCCTCTGCCTGCTTGTGCACTTGCTCTCTCTCGCTCTCTCTCTCTCTCTCTCTCTCTGAAAATAAATAAATAAATACAATCTTAAAAAAAAAAAAGAAGATAAATGAATAGACATCACATAGTGCACTGAGTTTTCTGCATGATAGTGGGAGAGGTGTTTGATATGACAAATGGCACATGATTTGTCCTTCACTATGACTTTGAATAATAAAGTGATTTTAATGGGTTGTTTCTTTAGTTATAGATAGATATCCATTTATTTAACGTATGGAAGAATAACAACGTAACAATATTCTTTTTTCCACTGAGTATAATATTCTTAGTGATATATGTTTTGTGGTCAAGTTTTTTAAAAAAAAAACTTTTAAGGAAGTAAACTTCTGTTTTATTTAAAGAAACTTTAAATGTTTTTCAAGCTATTACATAGCAACACTATAATCTCTATGTGAAAAGTATAAGTGTCCATTATGTTACTGAAGAATAATATAGTTCTTTATCGTTTTTTACTTCTGTGCCTTCCCTCAAATAGTAGGCTGTCAAATAGCCTTTCTGCTGTAATTGAAATTGTGAGTAATGGCACCTCCTACCGCCTGTTAGTTTGCAGTTTCTTATCTGCTATGTGTTCTGAAAACAAATAGAAAACTTCTTTGGAATTTCATGGCAAAAAAAAAGAATCTAGAAGGATCTGAAGGAGCTTGAACCTACTCACTAAAAATAAAAGTTAATGTGTTCATATTCTAATTTGGAGCCAGTGTTAAAAATGTACATGTCTCATATAATTTCTTATCTCAATCCTATAAGATAGCTACTGCTATTTTCTGTAATGTATGGATAGGTAAATGAGGTTCCAATAGGTCATTCTCCAATGAGCGAGAATCCTGATTGGAGTCTTTTTATCTTTTTTGATCCCCCCTCAAAAACTGATGGAGCAACTTTTCAGGCAGGCAAACAAACAAAAAGCCTGTGGACAACACTTACTACAAACCAAAGTAGTGGAGAATTGTCATAAATCTCAAAATATGTGTGGGAAGAAACCAATTCCTAATAGTAACTGGATCCACATAATACCAGTGGCTGATGGGGGAATGCAGAAAAAACAAACAAACAAAAACAAAAATAAAATCATGGCCCCCAATAGACGAGAGAAAGTTAAATTGGACAATCCATGAGCAGGGGTGGAAACTGGGAGGAGACTATGCGGGCTTCAGTGAGAATGAGGTGAAGAGAAAAGGATTGCAGGAAGACTTAATGATATTGGTAGGTGTAGACCCTTCCAGTTCACTGTCCTATACTGAAGAGAACCTAAGGGGAAGAGAATTCAAACTGAGTTTGTTAGCTTGGTGTATATCTCTAAAATAATTTAGCGTAAAGTCTGTGAGTTCGCATCTCAATGATTTCTCTTGACCTTGCAAATGTCAGTGGTGGGTCTCATTCTGAATATTAGGGATAGCGGCTGCTCTTTGCCTTCAAGTCACAGGGGCCACAACGTGGCTTCAGGGAATTGGAGTACAGCTGTCCCTCTAAACAATCAGGTATGTGGAGCCCAAGCTGTCCTAGAAAATCCATTCCACTTTGGTAATCTGAGTTTGAGAACATGAACTAATGTTAATTTCCCTACCTATATAAACATAGGTCATATTTTAGTGGCTGTTTTGTTTTTCAAAGAGTAGAAAAAGAAACATCTCTATGAGAAATTCAGAGCTTGTCTCTTCTCATATTTCTCAAAATGTCTTCAAAGATACTCAGAAAATTATGATGCAAAGGTATTTGTAATGATGTAAAGAATGTCTTTGTATAATTTCCCATAAGGTGGATCTCAAAGCTTGAGAAATGTGATTCCTGGCCATATTCTTTTCTTTTTGCATTTTGCAGTGTTGCATTTTTAATAATTTTATTTATAAATTAAATTCATTTCCAAGGGATTGTTGTGGTGTAATTTTTTTCCCTTTTCCAAAAAAGATTCTTTCATTTTGTAAGGAGAAAAAAAGGGATTTTAGCATAGAATTTTAAAAGTGCCATCATTATTTTAATAGAAAATGTATAAGAGAAAAAAAATCTCAAGTCATCTAGCAAGTAAGTGTCCAGGCTAGGACCTAGGGTTCATTAACTCCTATACTCTGGCTGAGCCTCCCAAAATAGGTGATTCTAATGCAGGACAGCTTTTCTCACATAACCAGCTTCAGAGATTTGTTCTGAAGGACAGAACCTTCAGGACACTATAACAAACTAGGGCTACCATAACAAATTACCATGGACTTCATGGCTTAAAGCAACAGAAATTTATTTTCTCAAAGTTCTCAAGGCCAGAAGTCTGAAATCAAGGTGTTGGCAGGCTGCATTCCCTCTGAAGGTTCTAGAGGAGAATGCTTCCTTGCCCTTTCCAGCTTTGGGTGGCTCCAAGCATCCTTGAATTGTGGCAAGGTAACTCCAATCTCGATATGTCTTTGCATGGTTTTTCTGTGTGTTTTTCTATGTCCTCTCATAGCCCCATTTTAATAAAGGATGATCTCATCTCAAGATTCTTTTTTTAAAATTTTTTAATTTTTATTTTTTTTATAAACATATAATGAATTATTAGCCCCAGGGGTACAGGTCTGTGAATCGCCAGGTTTACACACTTCACAGCACTTACCATAGCACATACCCTCTCCAATGTCCACAACCCCGCCACCCTCTCCCAACCCCCTCCCCCCGGCCACCCTCAGATTGTTTTGTGACATTAAGAGGCTCTTATGGTTTGTCTCCCTCCCGATCCCATCTTGTTTCATTTATTCTTTTCCTACCCCCCACGTTGCATCTCCACTTCCTCATATCAGGGAGATCATATGATAGTTGTCTTTCTCCGATTGACTTATTTCGCTAAGCATAATACCCTCTAGTTCCATCCACGTTGTCACAAATGGCAAGATTTCATTTCTTTTGATGGCTGCATAGTATTCCATTGTATATATACACCACTTCTTCTTTATCCATTCATCTGTTGATGGACATCCAGGTTCTTTCCATAGTTTGGCTATCATGGATATTGCTGCTATAAACATTCGGGTGCACGTGTCCCTTCGGATCACTACGTTTGTATCTTTAGGGTAAATACCCAGTAGGGCAATTGCTGGGTCATAAGGTAGCTCTATTTTCAACTTTTTGAGGAACCTCCATGCTGTTTTCCAGAGTGGTTGCACCAACTTGCATTCCCACCCACAGTGTAGGAGGGTTCCCCTTTCTCCGCATCCTCACCAGCATCTGTCATTTCTTGACTTGCTAATTTTAGCCATTCTGACTGGTGTGAGGTGGTATCTCATTGTGGTTTTGATTTGTATTTCCCTGATGCCGAGTGATGTGGAGCACTTTTTCATGTGTCTGTTGGCCATCTGGATGTCGTCTTTGCAGAAATGTCTGTTCATGTCCTCTGCCCATTTCTTGATTGGATTATTTGTTCTTTGAGTGTTGTCATCTCAAGATTCTTAACTTCATTATATCTGCAAAGACCCTCTTTCCAAATAAAGTCATATTTGTATATTCCAAGTGGACTTACGTTTTTGAAAGCTACTATTCAATCCACTACAGTGACTGATCTATAGATAAGTAGGGAAGGTCTTTTCATACACTTGAAAATCTATTTATCATATCTTGAAAATAGATTTTACTGCCTATGAGTAGTATCATCTAGGAAAGATTATACTATATTTTTTCAAAATAATAATTAAAAACTTATCAGCCTATGATATCTAATTAAAAGAGACATTTACATCTTGAGTTGATTCCCAGTCACAGTAAAAGTAAATACACTTTTATTAGCATGAAACGAATTTTGTTTTTGAGAAAATTAATACTTCATTATGAAGTATTATAATGAATTGTGTATTATATATTAAATTATTATGAATTGTGTATTATATATTAAAATCAGTTTCTTGTAGTAGGATGTTAAACGGATAATACTGTACCCTAGAAATAAAAGCAAAGTAGGAAAATGACAGAGGCATTTTTACAAAGTAATTTAGTTTAATGCTTTCATATTGGGCCATAGTTTTATTATTGTTATTTTTGTTGTTGTTGTTTGCTTTTACATTGTTCAGTCAATTGTGAGATCAGTGAACTGTGAATATGAAATAACAAGCAGGGAATTCTAAAATAACTGAAATTTTTCTATAATATAAAGAGAATTGAAGAGAAAAAATACTCCCTTCAATTTGATGATTCTTTTTTATATTTCCCAGATAGGAAACCCAAATAAAAATTGTCTATTTATGAATAAAAGGAAAGCATCTTATGCCTAATGTGCTGAGGCAGAAACAAATTTTAAATAAGAGTCACATAAAGGAGAAAATCACTGCATGTATTATTTTTTCTTACAAAGAGTATGGAGACTTTAGGTGCAAATGAGAGGAAGAGGAAGAGGTGGAGGTAGGGAAAGAGAGACAGAAAGTGCTTTCTATCACATATAGCAATGTTACGCATGCTGCTCCTCTTATAATCTGGTAGGAAATATTTGTGTTTATTCCTACCCAGGAAAAATAATTGGCTAAAAGGGAGAAATTCAGTAAATACTACAGCACAGAATTGGTGGATCCTAATTTATTTGTGAGCCTGACTATACACCTTTCGGTTTCTGTTTCTCCACCAATAATATAAATTCTACATAATCAAAATCTTACCCTACCTTATAAACATTTTGCATGTAAACTCTGGGAGTTAGTCTTTGGGAAAGAGAATACTAGAAAACATGTGCTCTTTCTGAGCTGGTTTTTAACGTGTCTAGTAAGACACTCAACAAAGACACTGATGCTCAACAAATATTTCATTTGTCCCCCTACATTTTCCAAGTTCTTTGCAGTGAAAAGGGACCTTGTGACTAGTTCCGGACAATGAAATGTGACTTGAAGCAGTAAATGTCATTTCCTATTTAAGGCAAGGAAAAACACCTCATGACTCTCCAGTTCTGCTCTTTTCCCTTCAGGGTAAGAGTAAAGGTCACATGTTGTTAATGGCAGAACTACACGTTTGGAACCGCCTGTATCCCTGAGCCATCATGTGGATGGAATTCAGCACCCGGAGAGTTCCAAAAACCTATTGTAGGCTTCACATGAGTAAAAAATAAACTTTATATTTTAAGACATTGAGATTTGGGGATGGAATATTACTACAATATAAACCTATCCTAATATTTCTGATATTTCCAAGTTGTTTGGGATTAGCCAAAGTAATCCCTTAATAGATATGAAGTAAAATTAAATGCTACAAAGGAGACAGTTAAATTTGCTGTTTAAAAAATGCACTCTTGGGTGCCTGGGTGGACCAGTCAGTTAAGCGTTTGCCTTTGGCTCAGTTCTTGATCCCAGAGTCCTAGGATGGACCCCCACATCAGGCTCCCTGCTCAGCAGGAAACCTGCTTTTCCCTCTCCCTCTGCCTGCCAGTTCCCCTGCTTGTGCTTGGGCATGCTCTTTCTCTCTCTGTCAAATACTTAAAATAATTTTTTAAGGATTTTATTTATTTATTTGACAGAGAGAGATACAGCGAGAGAGGGAATACAAGCAGGAGTAGTGAGAGAGAGAGAGAGAAGCAGGCTTCCTGCCCAGCATGGATCCCGATGCAGGGCTTGATCCGAGGACTCTGGGATCATGACCAGAGCCCAAGGCAATCGCTTAACAACTGAGTCACTGAGGCACCCCCAAATAAATAAAATAATTTAAAAAACCTGCACTCTTTTAGGGTGCCTTGGTGGCTCAGTTGGTTAAACAAACATCTGCCTTCAGCTCAGGTCATGATCCCAGGATTCTGGGATCAAGCCCCAAGTTGGGCTCCCTGCTCAGCTGGGAGTCTGCCTCTCCTACTCCCTCTGCCCCTCCCTCTTTCCCTGCCCCTTCCCCCTCCTCCTGGTCATGCTTGCTTTTTCATTCTCTCTCAAATAAATAAAATCTTAAAAAAATAACCTATTCTCTTTTTGATGCTTTTTTTACTGTTAAAAAATGGTCTTGTGATTTTGGACACAGATATATTAGTAATCATTATTTTAAATTTTACTAACAGGAAGATCTGTGATTACAAATCCTTCTTATACTTTTCTTAACCCTCATTAACTTAATTGATTTTTTCATACAATTAAAGTTGTATGGGAAGACCTAGAAACCATAAATTTCTGTAATATTTTCATCTAGATATTTATGTGTATATAGTAAACTCTATTATCGAGCATGACTCAATGGAAGTTTTGGCAAAACTAAAATTTAAATTCATATTTTTAAATTTGATGAACCTAATAGGATAGATTTGAAAAAAATCACCAAAACCTTGATCCAAGCATATAAAATCATTCTTTTTATAGAATTACATGACAATCATAGATTATGGCTGTAGTTCTTAAGCCTGTAGACCATCTAAGTGAGCCCCTTCTTTAATAAATTTTCATAACTAGAGGTGCCTGAGTGGCTCCATCAGGTCATGATCTCAGGGTCCTGGGATCAAGTCCCACATTGAGCTGTCTGCTCAGTGGGGACCCTGCTTCACCCTCTCATTCTCCCTCAGTGCTCTCGCTCTCTTTCTTTTTTCTCTCAAATAAATAATAAAATCTTTTAAAAAAATAATAAAATAAACTTTCATATCTACATTGAAATATTACCCATTAGTGATCTTGACAAGAAAGGAACATACGGCCCATCTACCCACCTCCAAGCGGTAGAGATTACTAGTATCCACTAAAATAACCTGCAGCCCAAAGACCCTTTGAGCATCAAGCTGTGCATGTAAATCAAGGCTATTATAACTTGTACAGTTTCTCTGAGTAAAACTGATAACCTCCACTGGTTAGAGATAGGTAGGTGGGAGCCATATGTATTTTTCCTGTCAGGAGCACTAACAGGTGATACGGATCAATGAATACATATCTTAGACTAACTTCTCCTAAGCAGGAAGAAACACAGCCTATTTTATAGGTAATAGAAATCCCTATACTATACATTAATACTATTAAAATAAATCATAATACAATTTAACACTGCTTCAATAGGTTCTATTATCTAAGAGGGAGATGTCAGTTTAAAAGAGTATTTCCTACTGCTTTATGTGGACATTATGAATTGAAATCAGGGTGAAGTGGGAGAGGAAGGAGACTCTTTCTTTCAACATACTTCTGGTGCCTCCGACATTTTTTTCCTATGGGTGAAATATTACAAGAACTGGAAGAATGTGGATTTGGACTCTAATCCCAGCAGTTTACAGCATTGCAGGATTTCTTTTTGTGTGGCTGTCAAGAAATAGTAATCATCCTGAGCCATTTAGACTAAGACATGAATTAAACAACAACAACAAAAATCAACCGTTAACTATATTTATCTGCACATTTCCATGCTTTCAAATTGTATAAACAAGTGTCACCCTAAGTGTTTTATTCATTTAAATGAGGACTGAATGAGAGCATTGGGAGAGAGAAGGGCTTTATTCCAACAACAACAACAAAATGTTATTTCTGAAAGATAAGAGGAAAATGCATTAGTAAATCCATGATGTATGCTCTGAAACTCCCTCAAAAGCTACGTTCTGAGGCCAGGTGGACGACTGACCCACCATCGACTATATCCATGGATTGAACTCTTTTGCAGGAGAATTAAGGCAATATGGTACTAAAATGAGTAATTAGATCTTAATTAAACTCTTGGGCTGTAATTAGTAGGCAATAGTGGTGGCGTGTTCTTCATTATAAACTGGCAGCTGTTCATTCATTTATTTTTGTTGTCTAGTGCTCTTCGCACAAAGACTGGGTAAATAACCTGGGGAAATTAGTAGCCATTTTGCCTTTGCCTAAGTAAATCCAGCAAGTTAGTTTTATTGTTTAATTTCAGGTGAGGCTCAGACTATTGAGGGTGAGAGAAATTTTTAATGCAGAGTACTTAACAAAGTAACAAATCCAATAAGCTTTACCCTACTGCTATCTCTGTTTCTAATTTACTCCTGCCTCTTCCCACCCCCCATATATAAACTACTAATAGCACCAATTCATTGTAATCTGGCCTTCCCTTTTCCCCTAAGCTTTTATTCTGTGAAAAGTGAAAAGTGATCTGAAACCACTGAGAAACTAGCAAAATGCCACAAATAGCTGCATATATTTAACAGCATGACCTGACCCTGTTATTAAAAAGGAGATTCTTGGTAGATGCAAGTCTAAAGAGAGACAGAAAGAAAATCCTAATGTGTTCTCCCACAGGAATGGAAGGTTTCACACCCTTTTAACAGGCTCCTTATGAATACACTTTGGAGGGAAAATCATAGTGCTTTTAATAAGCATTTTTTTAATTTCCTTCGCAAACTGCATTTCCTTTCATATACTTGTGGATCACAGTTTACTAAAAGGATTCAATCTACAAAGGAGGAGAGAATTAATATGCCACTTTAAGACCTGTTACTTGAGGGGGCAGAACATCTATTACCTAGTATCATTCCTCTATTTTAACTTGACTCTGCACTTCAACTTGAGTCTGCTTGAGTCAATAATAATAAACACGTTTTTCTATATTCTGAAGAAAAGCATAGAATTATGGATTTCAACATTTAAAATGCACAAAGCATAAAATACAGATATAGATATAGATTATAGATTATAGATATAATCTATACAGATTAACACATATTTTGTATGTTATATGTATCATATACTATATTCTTAGAGAAACTTGGGAAAAAGAAAATGTTATTAAGAAAATAATAAAAAATACATTTACAATACTATACTGTATTTATTTTTAAAAGCTGGTAATAAGCGGACCCATATAGTCCAAACCCATGTTATTTAAGGGCTAATAGTATATATTTAAATAAATCCCTGATGGGTGATAGTTAATTCAATCCAAAATAAGTATTTATTAAGCCCTGTTCTACCTTAACTTTGCTATGCCTTACACAGTGTATAGAATATATAAATACATAGATACTAAGGAGAGGGACAGAGAATTTTCATACCTATGAGCTTTGCATTTCTATACATCTTAAGAGTGAGACTTTGTTTGCCCCCTTTTATTGACTTTTTTTTTAAGGATTTTTTATACTAAACAGAAATAGTGTCTTTGACTGGAACGAAGATAGGCTTGCTTCCAGCCTTGGAGGATAATAGTGTTATCCTCCAGAGCAGAGGGAGAGCTGGCATGCTGTCCATTATACGAGATTCAGATTTGGTAACAATTTGTTTTGTGTATTTGTGAGCCTGTTTCTGTTTTGTTTTATTTGTTCATTTGTTTTATATTTTAGATTCCACATGTAAATGAAATCATATGATATTGGTCTTTGTCTGGCTTATTTCACTTAGCATAATACCTTCTAGGTCCATCCATGTCCTTCCAAATGGTAAGATTTCATTCTTTGTCTATAACTGAGTATAACACTATTTTGATTATTACATCTTTGTATAGTTTGAAATGTGGAGCATGATACCTCTAGATTGTTCTTTCTAAACATTGCTTTGGCTATTTGAGGTCTTTTGTGATTTCATTCAAATTTTATGATTATTCCCGTTTTGTGAAAAATGCCATTGCTATTTTGGTAGGAATGGCATTGCATCTGTAGATTGCTTTAGTTAGTATGGACATTGTAACAATGTCAATAATTCCAGTGCATAGGCACAGAGTATCTCTTATTTGTGTCTTCTTCAGTTTCTCTCATCACTGTTCAGTAAGATTCAGAGTACAGGTCTTTCATGTCCTTGGTCAAATTTATCTGCAATTAAATGGGATTGTTTTTTAAATTTCTCTGGTAGCTTGTTATTGGTGTGTAGAGACATAATTTATTTCTGTGTGTTAATTTTATATCCTGCAACTCTACTGAATAAATTTGTTCCAATAGTTTTTTGGTGGAGCATTTAAGGTTTTCTATATATACTGCCATGTCATCAACAAAGGGTGAGAGTTTTATTTCTTCCTTTCTAATTTGAGTGACTTTCAGTTCTTTTTCCTTCCAAATTGCTATGGCTTGGACTTCCAGTACCATGTTGAATAAAAATGGCAGGCATGGGCATTCCAGTCTTTTCTAGTCTTGTGTCTGATTTCAGAGGAAAAACTTTCAGCTTTTCACCATGGAGTAGGATGTTAGCTGTGAGTTTATCATATAGTGTCCTTATTATGTTGAGGTACATTCCCTCTGTACTCACACTGTTGAGAGTTTTCATCTAATTTATCTAATTAGATAATTTATCTAATGCTTTTCTGCATCTTTGGGATTGTGTGATTTTTATTCTTTGTTTTATTAATGTGATATACACACTGATTGATTTGCAGATGTTGAACCATTGCTGTGTCCCTGGGATAAATCCTACTTGATCACATAGTATGATTCTTTTCATGTATTGTTGAATTGAGTGTGCTAATATTTTGTTGAGGCTTTTTTCATCTATGTTCATCAGGGATATTGGCCTGTAACTTTCTTTTGTGTGTGTGTGTGATGTGTATGCATACTTTCAGTATCAGTATAATGCTGGCCTGGTAAAATGAGTTTGGAAGCCTTCCTTTATCTTCAATTTTTTTGGAATAATTTGAAAAGGAAAGGTACTAACTTTACTTTAAAAATGTTTGGTAGATTCATCTGTGAAGTCATCTGCTCATGGACATTTTCTTTCTGGTAAGTTTTTTTTTTTTTTTTAATTACTGCTTCTATTTCATTTCTTGTAATAGTGTACTGAGATTTTCTCTCTCTTTGTGATTCAGTCTGGGAAGATTGTATGTTTCTAGGAATTTATTCTAAATTGTCCAATATGTTTGTATATAATTGTTTGTATGATCCTTCATATTTCTGTGGTACCAAGTATAGCTTTTACTCTTTCATTTATGATTTTATTTCTTTGGGTCCACTCTCTTTTTTCTGGATGACTATGGCTACAGATTTATCCATTTTACTTATCTTTTCAAAGAATCAGCTTTTAGTTTCATTGATCTTTTATATTTTTTAAAAATCTCTATTTCATTGATTTCTGCTCTGATCTTTGTTTTCCTTCTTCTCATGCCTGTGGGTTTTGTTTGTTCTTTTTCTAGTTCATTTAGATATAACATCAGGTTATTTATTTGGAATTTTTCTTGTTTTGTGGTAGACCTGTATCACTATAAACTTCTCCCTTAGAAGTGCTTTTGCTGTATGTATACATATGTATACATATGTATATATAATGGGATACAGGGGCACCTGGGTGGCTCAGTCGTTAAGCGTCTGCCTTCCGCTCAGGTCATGATCCCAGGGTCCTGGGATCAAGCCCCACATTGCGCTCCCTGCTCAGTGGGAAGCCCCCTTCGCCCTCTCCCACTCCCCTGCTTGTGTTCCTGCTCTCTCTCTCTCTGTCAAATAAATAAATAAATAAATAAATAAATAAATAAATAAAAAAATGGGATACAGCAAAAGCACTTCTAAGGGAGAAGTTTATAGTGATATGTATATATAATGGGATACAGCAAAACACACACACACAAAAACAAAACACATTTCCATAAAATGGAAACGCAGTATATATTGTGTTTTCATTTTAATTTGTCTCAGGATATTTCTGTATCCTCTTTGAGTTCTTCATTGACCCACTGGTTTCATGTTGTAGCATGTTGTTTAGCCTCCACATGTTTATGTTTTCCCCAGATTTTTTTCCTCATAGTCGATTTTTAATTTATATTGTTGGAAAAGATGTTTGATATGATTTCAGTCTTCTTGAATTTATTGAGACTTGTTTTGTGACCTAATAGTTGATCTATCCTGGAGAATGTTCTGTGTGCACTTGAGAAGAATGTGAATTCTGTAGTGTTTGGATGATAATTTCCGTTTATATCTATTAAGTTTATCTGGTCTAATGTGTTGTTAAAGGCCGATGTTTCCTCATTGATTTTTTTTTTGGGGGGGGGGTCTGGATTATCCACTGGTGTAAATGGGGTATTAAAGTCCCCTACTTTTATTGTGTTACTTTCAATTTCTCCATTTATCTGTTAATATTTGTTTAATATGTTTAGCTGTCCCTATGGTGGGGACATATATGTTGGGGACCCCGATATGTCCCTTTAGTTATAGTTGATTTTACTATTTTTATCCCTTAATTTTCATACTGACTTTTTAAGTGGCTGATTTACTGCCTTTACTAAATATTTGCTTTTACCAGTGAGATATTTTTCCTATATTCTTTTTTTTTTTTAATTTATTTATTTGACAGACAGATCACAAGTAGGCAGAGAGGCAGGCAGAGAGAGAGGAGGAAGCAGGCTCCCTGCTGAGCAGAGAGCCCGATGCAGGGCTCGATCCCAGGACTCCGGGATCATGACCTGAGCCGAAAGCAGAGGCTTTAACCCACTGAGCCACCCAGGCGCCCCATTTTTCCTATATTCTTAAATTTTCTAGTTATGGCTCATTCTTTTCCACTTAAAGAAGATCCTTAGTATTTCTTACAAGGCTGATTTAAAGGTGATGTGTTGCTTTTTGCTTGTCTGGGAATTATTATTCAACTCAATAATAATTTTGCTGGGTAGAGTATTTTGGTTGTAAATTTTTCCCTTTTGGTACTTTAAACACACCCTGCCATTTTCTCTGGCCTGCAAAGTTTCTGCTGAAAAATCAGCTCATAGTCTTATGAGTGCTTTCTTGTATGTGACTCTCTTTTCTTTTGCTTTTAAGACTTTTCCTTTCTTTATCTTTAATTTTACTCTTTTTATTTAATTTTTTAAAAGATTTTATTTATTTATTTGACAGAGAGAGACACAGTGAGAGAGGGAACACAAGCAGGGGGAGTGGGAGAGGGAGAAGTGGGTTTCCTGCCAAGCAGGGAGTCTGATGCAGGGCTCCATCCCAGGATGCTTAATAACTGAGCCACGCAGGCTTCCCTAACTTTACTATTTTAAGTATAACACGTGTTGGTGCGTATCTTTTTGCATTCATCTTGCTTGGGACATGTGCTTCCTGGACCTGAATATGTTTCTTTACCCAGCTTAGGAAATTTCCAGCTATTATTTCTTCAAATAAGTTTTTGCCCCTTTCTTTCTTTTCCTTCTGGGACCCCTATAATGTGAATGTTAGTACATGTGAAAATATCTCGGAGATCTCTTTAACCTATCTTTAAAAAAGTGCATTTTACTTTTTGCTCTTCACTAATCCATTCTTTGCAGATCACTGATCCATTCTTCTGCATTCTTTATTCTGCTGTTGATTTCCTCTAGTGTATTTTTCATTTAGTTATTGTAGTCTTCAACTCTTAATTTGTTCTTTTTTATATTCTCTATCTTAAAGTTCTGAGTTCACCTACTCTTCTCTCAACTGTAGTGAATATCTTTATGACAATTACCTTGAACTCTTTATCAGATAGATTGGGTATATCCATTTCATTTAGTTCTCTCTCTGAGGCTTGTCATTCTTTCATTTGTAACATATTCCACTATTTCCTCATTTTGTTTGACTTTCTGTATTTTATTCTGTGCATTAGGTAGAATAACTGCCTCTCTAGTCTTGAAGGAGTGGCCTTGTGTCGGACTATCCCCACTGTTGACTGCATGTTCTTCAGTGGCTTCAGCTGGTTGGCTGAAGCTGGAATAGGTGCAGGTCAGGATTTCCAGGGTGTTTTGCTGTGTGGTCACCCTGGTGGGCTGACTGGAGCTTCATTGGCCTTTGGCCAGGTGTTCCTGGACACTCTGTACCAGTGAGCTGCTCTGGTTAGTTGAAATTGAAGCCCATGGGGTCAGGGCGTTTCCAAGATGTGCTGACCAGGGTTACGCTCTGAGATGGCTAGAACTGGAGTGGACATAGCCAGTGTGCTTTGTGCAGGGAGTGCCTTGGTAGGATGGCTGGGGATTTCCCAGTGAATGCCATTCTATGGCTGCCTTGGTGCGATGGATGGAATTAGAGCAGCTGCTGGCAGGGGGCACCTTGTGGGGGATGGCTGGAGTTGTGGGCTAGGGGCCCAAAGCTCACTGCAGTGGCTCTAGCAGGTTGGCTAGAGCACCTAGACCTTGCTGCTGTCTGCACTACCAAGGTGAAGGGGAAATGTAAACAATGGTGCTTGCTAGCACCTCTGACCCCAGAGAGAGTTCCAACAGTTTTTCCTACCATTTGGCAGATGCTCTAGGGTATGTCCCTTATAATAGTTCCCCTTTAAACTCTGTGTGTGTGTGTGTGTGTGTTTGCTTTTGTTTTTGTTTTTATTTTTGCTATACTTTAGGTTGGGTGAATCTATGTATCTATGTGCTGGCCCTCTAGTGATATCCTTTCCTACTGTGGGTGGTACTGTGGGTGCCATGGTTACTGTGTTTCTGTCTCTCCTATCCTTCTCTTTGTGGTTCTTCTATCCTTTATTACACAGAAGCTGTTCAATCAGCCGTCAGTTCTTCAGGAGGAATTGCTCTAAATATAGGTGATTTGCTGTGTCTGTGGGCATAAGTTAATTCAGGATCTTCCTATGCCACTGTCTTGGACTCAAAAACTCTGGAAATTAGGTTTGAGGAAGTATGATAACTTCTGATGGTCTGACTACTGGCATTGGTGAGCAGTAAGTTCCTTTGTCTCTGACCTAAGTGTTTTGTGTCTTTTGGTAGCATCCATGAAACTGAAAGGCTGACTTGTTAACTTACAATTAGAGTGAAACCTCACACCTTTCATAAGTTCTTTCTTGTTTTCTGATTTTTTTGAAGTTCAAAAAGTAGCAAAATTCACTTGTTGATACTTTTATCTCTTTTTTTTATTCCCACCAAATAGTGCTAAGGGCAAATGGAGAGGAATGAAAGGAGATTGTAAAAGGGCTCAAGAAATGACAACTTGATTTAAAAAAGACACACAAGCATAGACTTTATGTGCTTTGGGTGTCTTACTCTATCACATGCTCTTGGAGCATTTGGGGCTAACTAACCTGCTAACAAGATCCATATTCTCCTGAAAAGCCAATCTATCCTACATTCTTTCTCTAATACGGTGCTGAATATTTCCCCCATAAAGAAGTATGAGTTGACAGCATGGATTTAGTTAGGTCATAGAAAAACAGGTCTTTAAAAGAGCTATTCTGTTGAAGGATACCAGTTCCCTGGAAACCAGGTTAGTAAACACCAACTTCTTTTTAGTGGCAAGTGAAACTGATCTCCTTCTTAAGCTCTTTCTTTCATAATCCTAGATGTATTAGAAAATGATACCCCTAACAGCAGTTGCAATTTTTAGGTTCATATCTATAATAACAAGTGTATTCTATGATCATGTTAATATTATTTTACTAGCCCTGGAATGCCACTGTGATTTTTAAAAGTGATAACAGTCTTTAAAGATAATGCTAAATAAACATAGATCTGTCTTGCTGTAGGAAAAAAAAATGTTTAAGACATTTAAATTGTATATTAACTTTCATGGTTTTTTAAACTTATACCCAAGACAACTGGTTTATTTAGGATTTGTTGTATGGCTTTATTATGTAGGATTTATATATGGCTATTTTGATTCAAGGGCAGTGCCCAACATTGCTCCACTCTTTGCACATCCAGGTTATCCTGGACTTGTAAAGCAGTTGATTGTGTTTCTGGAGGCTTGGTAAAGTGTTTCTTTCGCTGTGTTAGGTAGGGTGATGCTATTTTAAAAAGCCAATGCCCAAATTACAATGCCCTAATAACAGTAAATGCTTATGTTTAACTTTACTGTGCAGGTGCTTTTTGGTTACTGGCATAGAGAATTCTACTTCGTATAGTCATTCAGGGACCTAGGACATTGGAGGTTGTAACATCATCAACAAATGTCTTCAAAGATCATCTTGGATTGATATTCATCTGGCAGAGAGGGAAAGCGAACATAACAAAACTATTTCCACTTCAAAAATACCTTGACCCAAAAGTGTCACATATTACTTCTGCTCACATTCCATTGACAGGAATTAATTACAAGGCCCTATTGAGATATATGGATGACTGGCAGGTGTAATCTATGATTGAGTGGTCACTTCTTAAAGATAACTTCAAACTACTGAAGTGGGTCATGACTATTTGGTGGAATAGCTGTCCCGCCTCTTTTCCCACTCTTTTTTTTTTTTTTTTAAGATTTTATTTATTTATTTGGCAGACAGAGATCACAAGTAGGCAAAGAGGCAGACAGAGAAGGGGGGGTGGGAAGCAAGCTCCATGCTGAGCAGAGAGCCCAATGCGGGGCTTGATCACAGGACCCTGAGATCATGACCTGAGCCAAAGGCAGAGGCTTTAACCCACTGAGCTGCCCAGGCGCCCCTCATTTCCCACTCTTAATGATTATTCTACAAGCCATCTTTAGAGACCTCTCAATATCTTAATACTGCATTAATTTATTCTTATGAAATATTATTAATGAACCTAAAAATAATTGTATAGCTATGTGGAAATACTGGTTCATTATACTACAAATAAGGTAATATAAACTTGTACAAACTACAAATAAGGTAGTATAAACTTGCACAGTACAAACGTGCATAAATTATGATCAGTATGGTCATAATGGAACAATCTGCAAAAGATATTATGAAAATAGTAGCTCATCCTCCTCTGTCACAGATGGCTCTAAGTGCAAAGAGATGATTTAAAGAAATAAAAAGTGGCAATTTTTAAAAAAGCATTTTTTAAAAATCAGAAGTAACCTGTATATTTATTGTAGCCAACTATTTCATTCAGCCCATTCAAAAATAATCCAAACTGAAAATATAATTCTCCATATATGCTAAGGTCAGTGAGACACATGAGAAATTCTCAGTAAATGTTAGTTATGTAAAGTGAAGCTGTTCATACAGCTTTCATTTATTTGCACTTCTGTTCCCATGGTGAAAACATTTGATATTTATAAGTTAGTTTAACTTTTCCAGATTTTCTTTGGGAGCCAGGGCCATCTTGTATTTTTACTTCCAGCTTAGTTATTATGTTATCTTTACAGAACTCACATGAGAAAAGGATTGTTTTACCTAAATTGACTTTGAAAAGGTATTTTGTGTTGCTTTTCCATTTAAATGTGTTTAAAGGGTAAGCTATTTCAAGGAAAAAGCTAGGATGCCTATAGCCCCAAATCCCACCCAGTTGAGAAACAGTGGGAGAAGTTCATTGGTATCCTATATAAATATTATCACTAAGTGATATTAGATCTGTTAGATCATACATTTTGAAATTCTGCAGATCATACATTTTAAAATTCTGCTTTTTCCATTTCCATCCAGAGGATACTGTCCCTTTGGAAGTAGATTTGTGGCATTCTGAGTATCATTTCTGTCTATAGAATTTTGTTTTCTCATGCAAATGGCTTACACTAATAAAAAGCAAGGCAGTTCTAAAAGAAAAAAAAGGCAAAGCAGTTCTATTTCTATATAGTAGAGAAACAGGAGGACATTTCTAGGGATCTGTCAGGAGAGGGAGAGGGAGGAGTGGGAACCATTCTAATTGTGGCAAATTTTAAGAGAGGCGGAGATGTTATCACAAAGGAAGAGAAACCCTACTTCCTGTCAGAATGATAAGTTTCATTTTTAGGCCAGAATATGCAGAGTATAGAAATAGTGCTTACCTTTGTTGGAAGGTCAGAATCGAGAAAGGACATTTCAAACGTATCTAGATTTATCTAGTTAATGCTTATAATTCTTCATCTATTCTTGATGTGATCATTTTGTTAGTTTTAAGAGCTGTGATGTTATTAGTAATCGCAACTATTCGACCACGGTCATTTTAGTGATAAAATACTGTCTAAAGTCTTGTTCACACTGCTCTTTGTTACTCTATAGTTATGATTCTTGCTATTTGATCAAAGAACTCTGTCAACATAGCAAACATTTAATATATGCAAAAATAAATTTAAAAATTATTAGGTCTTGTCCCTACATATATGTATGCAATCTAATGACTTATGCCATTTGGAAGTGTATTTGTTTTCAGCCATAAAACTTTTTTCAAACTGAAGACTTCAGTAAAACATCAATAACCATAAACATGGAAGAAGAGAAGTTAAAGTGGAAAATAGGAGTGCAAAAAATGCTTGCTCAGTTTTTTAAAAATAGACTTTTCATTTTAATAGTTCCAGATTTATAGAAAAGTTATGAAGAGAGTACAGAGAGTTCCCTTATATCCTATACCCAGGTTTCTCTATCATTAACATCTCATATTACTATATTAGTAATTTGTTATAGCTAATGGACCAATATTATTACATTATTAATGAAGTCCATACTTTACTCAGACTTTCTTTATTTTTACCAAATATCCTTTTTCTATACCAGGATCCCATTCAGGGTACCACATATGTTTGTTTGTGGTATTTCCTACTTCTTCTTGGCTGTGCTAGTTTCTCAGTGATGGGTTTTGGGGAGAAAACCCACAGAGTTAAAGCACCATTCTCATCATAACATATTAAGGGTACATCCTATCAATTTGACTTATCATGGGGCACCTGGGTGGCTCAGTTGGTTAAGCATCTGTCTTCCGCTCTGGTTGTGATCTCAGAACCCTGCTCTGGAGCCCCACATTGGGCTTATTGCTCAACAGAAGCCTGTTTCTCCCTCTCCTCTCTGGGTGTGCTCTCTCTAGTTATCTCTGTCAGTGTCTGTCTCTCTCTTTCTCAAATAAATAAAATCTAAAAACAATATGACTTATCACTATTGTTGTTACCCTTGAGCTCCTGGCTGAAGTAGTATTTGTCATAGTTCTCCACTATAATGTTATCCTTTTCTCTCCCCTTTCCAAAATAGACTCTTTGGAAGGAAGTCACTATGTGCAGTTCACACTAAGGAATGGGGAATTGAGTTCTACCTCTGTCAATGAGGAATATTGTATAACTTATTTGGAGTTCTTCTAAGATGGGAAATATTTATCTATTCTCCTGATTTATTTGTTCAGTCATTTATGTGAGTGTGGAATCATGGATAATTGTTTTACATTTTGGATTATCATCCAATAGATCTTTCAGCTGACTCCTGTTATCCCTTTAGCATCACTATGGATTTTTTTGGTTTGTGGTTGGTTTCTGTTTTTTAGAGGTTTTTTTGTTTTGTTCTGTTCTGTTTTGTTTTGTTTTTCTAGCATTATAAGATGTTTTGAGTGCACCTTTTTTTTGGTTTTGTTTTTATTTAAATTCCAGTTAGTTCATATAGAGTGTAATATTAGCCTCAAGTGTATAATATAGTAATTTAACACTTCCGTATATCACCTGGTTCTCATCACAACAAGTGTATTCCTTAAACTTCATCACCTGTTTAACCCATTCCCCCCCACCTACTGAGCTATCACCTCACACCTGTCAGAATGGCTAAAATCAACAACACAAGAAATAGGTGTTAATGAGGATGTAGAGAAAGGGGAACTCTCTTGCACTGTTGGTGGGAATGCAAACTGGAGCAGCCACTCTGCAAAACAGTACAGAGCTTCCTCCAAAAATTAAAACTACCGTACAGTGCAACAATTGCATTACTAGGCATTTATCCAAAGAATACAAAAATAATGTTTCAAAGGGATACATGTACGCTGATATTTATAGCATCATTATCCATCTGCATCTTGTATATCCTCTGACACAGCCTACTAGGTGGTCATTTCTCTAAGGAGCCCTACTTCCTTTTATTGGAGAATTGCATTAGAGGCCAAGTTCTGTGCCCTCGTTGTACTAATTGCTACCTGAGTGTCAACCCTGCCAGGTCCTCTCAGCTGACAGAGCAAATTGTGTGTGTGTGTATACCCATACATATATGCATTTATAATAATACTTATACCTTCACATATCTATAAATATTTATATTAAGTTACACATGAGTTCATACTGTCATTAATCGTAATCTGTTACCACATCGGGCCTTCTAGACTTCTCCCCCTACTTGTCTATAAGTTCTTACTCCAACACTGGGAAACCTGGCTCCTAATATCTGCCATTCTTTATACTCTCTTGGTCACTATAGCTTCATAAGTCTTGAAGTCAAATAATGTAAGTCCTCCATTGTTAGTATTCTTCAATAGTTTATTGCCCATCTATATCCTTTGCCTTTCCATATAAATTTTAGACAGTATGTTGGTATTTATGAAATAGCTTGTTCAGATTTTTTTTTTTTTTAAGATTTTACTTATTTTAGAGAGAGGGAGTGCAAGAGTGTGCACAAGCCGAGGAAAGAGGTAGAAGGAGGGAGAAGCAGACTCCTCTCTGAGCAGGATGCAGATTCAGGGCTCTACCCCAGAACCCTGGGATCATGGCCTGGGCTGAAGGCAGACACTTAACCGATGGTTGCTCAGATTTTGATAGTGATTGTGTTGAATAAACTGATCAATTTGTGAAGAATTGTCAATGTACGAGTATTGAGCCTTTTGTTACAGATGCATGGAATATCTCCATTTACTTAAATCTTCTATTTCTTCTATTAGTGTTTTGTAGATTTCAGCATACATTTTTATACATGTTGTTAAATTTGTACCTAAGCATTTCCCTTTTTTTGTGCTATTGTAAATAGAACTTTCTGAATTTTTAATTTCAGTTATTCATTACTGCTATATAGAAAAGCAATTGAGTTTTATGTATTAATGTTGTACAATGTGATGTTGCTATACACGCTTATTAGTTCTAGGAGTGTTTTTCTATAGATTCTTTGGGGATTTTTATATGCTCATGTCATCTACAAATAAGAACAGTTTTTCCTTTCTTTGTAGTCTAATTTTCTCTTATATTGTACCAGGTAGGGCTTTCAGTATGAGATGGTAAGCTGATCTCTTTTTCTCAAACTTAGTGTGGAGGCTCCCGTTTTTTATCATTAACTATGATATTAAATGTAGGGTTTTTTTGGTAGATATTCTTTATCAAGTTGAGAAAGCTCCCATCTGTTCCAGAGTATCGAGAATTTTTTTTTCATCATGAATGGGTGTTGGATTTTGTCAAATGTTTTTCAGCATCTTTCATCTTTCTCATCTTTGCCTGCTCACATGGTGCGTTTCACTAGTAGATTTCCAAAGGTTAAGCCAGCTTTAGATGTCTGAAATAAAGCTCAAATATTCCTGGTGTGTAATTCTTTTTACATATTGGTGGATTCTATTTGCTGGTGTTTTGTTGAGGATTTTTGCATCTGTGTTCATGAGAGATATTTTTCTGTTGTTTTCTTTCCTCGTAATGCCATCTGTTTAACATATTACAGTAATTCTGGCTTCAGAGACTAAATTAAAACATACTTTCTTTGCCTGTATTTTCTAGAAAAGACTGTAGAGAATAGGTACATTTTTTTTCTTAAATATTTGGTGGAACTCAACAGTGAAAACACCTGAACCTGGTAATTACTTTTTAAGAGGTTTTAAAATACTGATTCAATTTCAATAGAAAGTATAAAGCTGTTTAGGTTATCTCTTTCTTTTTGCATGTATTTTGGTAGTTTGTGTTTTTCAGAGAATTTATTTATTTTACTGACATGATCAAATTTGCAGAATAAAGTCTTTTGTAATGTTTTCTTATCAGTAGTGTTGATCTCTTTTTGTTTCTGATATTAGTAATTTGTGTCTTCTCTCATTTTTTCTTGATTGGGTTACTTAGAAGTTTATTAATTTTGTTAATGTTTTCAAAGAACTAAAGTTTTAGAACAATTTTCTCTATTGGTTTCTTGTTTCCAATTTCATTGATTTATATTCTATTTTATATTACTTAAATTGTTCTTTTTTCTCTAATTTCCTAAAGTGAAATCTTGGGTTTTTGATTTTACATTTCGTATTTTCAAATATAAATATTTAATTCTCTAAACTGCCCTCTGTGTCCTGTTCTTGCTTCATCCCACCAATTTTGATGATGTGTTTTAATTTTAACTGAATTCAAAATATTTTAAAATTTCTTTGGGGACTTATTTGAGTCATTAGTTATTTAGAAGTGTATTAATTTCCAAATGTCTGGTATTTTCTAGCTCTCTAATTTATTTCTAGTTTAATTCTAATTCTAGTTTATTTCTAATTAATTGTGGTCTGAAAACCTACTTTATATGATTTCTATTCTTTTAAGTTTATTAAGATGTGCTTTATGACCTAAAATGTGTATTTTGGTGAATATTGAATGTAATCTTGAGAAAAATGTAAACTCTGTTATCAAATGAAGTTTTCCATAAATGTCAATTAGATCAAGTTGATTGGTAGTGCTGTTTAGTCACCTATACTCTTACCGATTTTCTGCCTGGTTGTTCTATCCAATAGTGAAAGAGGTGTTGAAGTTTTCAATTAAGAATGGATTTATTTCTCCATTCAGTTGTCAGTTTTGCCGTGTGTATTTTTTCTTTTTAAAATTGAGATATGATTGCCATATAACACTGTGTAAGTTTAGGGTGTACAACATAATGATTTGTCTTACATGTATTGTGAAATGATTACCACAAGAAGTTTAGTACCACAGTAAGTGATTAACAATAAGTTTAGTTAACATCTATTACTACACACACACACACACACACACACATATATATTTTTTTCCTCTGATGATGACAGCCAAAGATTACTACATCTATTACTAAACACACACAAACACACACACGTATGTATTTTTTTCCTCTCATGATGACAACCAAAAATTTACTCTTTCTATGGAAGTACAGTTGTCCACAATGTTACATTAGTTTCAAGTGTAAAACATAGGGATTCCACAAGACTATACATTATGCTATGCTTACAGGTGTAGCTACCATCTGTCACCTTACAACATTATTACAATACCGTTGATTTATATTCTCTACGGTGTACCATTTATCTCTGTGAATTATTTATTCCATAACTGGAAGCCTCTACCTCCCATTCCCCTTCACCCATTTTTTTCCATCTCCCCCTTGTCTTTCCTCTGGCAACCATCAGTTTTTTCTTTGCATTTATGGGTCTGTTTCTGCTTTGTGTCTTTGTTTTGTTTTAGATTTCCACATATAAGTGAAATCATATGATATTGGTCATGCTCTGAATCATTTTACTTAACATAATATCCTTTAGATCCATCCATGTTGTCACAAATGGCAAAATGTCATTTATTTTTATGGCTGAGTAATATTCCATTTTGTGTATATGTACACACACACACACACACACACACACACACACTGCATCTCCTTTATGCATCATTCATCTGTTACTGGACACTTGGTTTTCTTTCCTATTTTGACCATTATAAATAATGCTGCAATAAACATAAGGATGCATATACTTATTTTAGTATTTTCATTTTCTTTGGGTAAATACCCAGTACTGGAATCACTGTATCATATGGTATTTCTATTTTTAATTTTTTGAGAAAACTCTGTGATGTTTTCCACAGTGGCTGTATCATTTACATTTCTACCAACAGTGTACAAGGGTTCCTTTTCTTTTACATTCTCACAAATGCTTGTTATTCCTTGGCTTTTTGATTCTAGCCATCCTGACAGGTATAAGGTGACTTCTCCTTGTGATTTTGATTTGCATTTGCCTGATGATTAGTGTTATTGAGCATCTTTTCATGTGTCTTTTGGCCATCTATATGTCTTCCTTGGTGAAATATCTGTTCACGTTCTCTGCTCATTTTCATAACCAGATTTTTTTTTTTTGGTGTTGAGGTGTTTAAATTCTTGAATATTTTAGATATTAAACCCTTATCAAATATATTATTTGCAAATATCTTCTCCTGTTAAGTAGATTGCCTTTTCATTTTGTTAATGTTCTCTTTTGCTGTGCAAAAGCTTTTATTTTGTTATAGTCACAATAGTTTATTTTTCCTTTTGTTTCACTTGCCTGAAGAGACATATTTATTTATTTATTGAAGAGACATATTTAGAAAAATGTTGCTAGGGTCTGTGTCAAAGATATTATTGCCTATGTTTTCTTCTAAGAGTTTTATGGTTTCAGACCTCACATTTAGGTCTTTAGTCCATTTTTAATTTATTTTGTATATGGCATAAGAAAGTGATCCAATTTTATTCTTTTGCATGTAACTGTCCAGTTTTATCAGCACCATGTAATGAAGAAACTGTCTTTTCCCCATTGTATATTCTTGCCTCCTTTTTCATAGATTAATTAATCATACAAGTGTGGATTTATTTCTGGACTCTCTATCTTGTTCCATTGATCTATATGTCTGTTTCTGTACCATACTGCTTTGTACCATATGTCTGTTTCTGTACCATACTGCTTTGTACCATACTGTACAGAGTAGTACCATACTGTATTTATTACTGTAGCTTTGCAGCATATCTTGATATCTAATACTGTGATAACTCCAGCTTTGTTTTTTCTCAATATTGCTTTGGCTATTAGGCAAATTTTTGTGGTTTGATACAAATTTTTGAATTCTGTGTTCTCATTCTGTGAAAAATGCTGTTGGTATTTTGATAGGGATTGCATTATATCTATATATTGCTTTGGGTAGTATGGACATTTTAACAGTATTTCTTCTCCCAATCCATGGGCATGGAATTTCTTTCCATTTCTTTGTGTCATCTTCAATTTCTTTTATCTATGTTTTATGGTTTTCAGAGTACAGGTCTTTCACCTCCTTGGTAAAGTTTATTCCTAAATATTTTCTTACTTTTGGTGCAATTATAACTTGTTTCCTTGGGGCGCCTGGATAGCTCAGTTGGTTGAACATCCAACTTTTGATTTCGGCTTGGGTCATGATCTCAGGGTCATGAGATGGAGTCCCACATCTGGCTCCACACAGGGTGTGGCATCTGCTTATGATTCTCTCTCCCTCTCCCTCTGTCCCTCCTGCTTGTGCTCTCTCTCTAAAAAATAAGTAAATAAATAATAAATAAAATTATTTTCTTAATTTTTTTTCTTTCTGCTACTTCATTGTTAGTGTATGCGACCAATTCTGCATATTAATTTTGTATCCTACAACTTTACTGAATTCATTTATTACTGCTAATAGTTTTTTGGTGGAGTCTTCAGTGTTTTCCACTGTAGCATCATATCATTTGCAAATAGTGACAGTTTAACTTCTTCCTTATCAATTTGGATGCTTTTTATTCCTTTTTCTTATGTGATTGCTGCATCTGGGACTTCCAGTGCTTCACACTTCATACCCTGGTGGGATGGCTGAAACTAAAGCAGACATAAGCCAGGAGGTCCCAGAGCACTCTTAGCCAGGGGTGTCCTAGAAAGCCATCTGGGGCCAAAGTGGTGCTGGTCAGGAGTGTTCTGGGGTGCTATGCATCTGTGTCACTTTGGTGAAATGGCTGGAGCTAAAGTGAGAGCTGATAGGGTGTATCCCAAAATGTACCATGGGAAGGATGCCTTAGTGGGGTGGCTGGGGCTGAATAAAGTGGTCAGAGTGGGCATCTTTTCTTATTCCTAATCTTAGAGCAAAAGCTCTTAATTTTTCACCATTGAGTATGATGTTAGCTGTGGATTTTTCATTTATGGTCTTTACTATGTTGAAGTATGTTCCTACTAACCCCAGTTTGTTGAGAAATTTTATTATAAATGGATGTTGAATTATGTCTAATGTCTAATGAATAATGTCTAATGTATCTATTGAGATGATTATATGATTTTTATCCTTTATTTTGTTAATGTATTGTATCACATTGATTGATTTGTAAATATTGGACCATCCTTGCAACCCTGAGATATATCCCACTTGGCTTTGGTGAATGATTCTTTTCATGTATTGTTGAATGCAGTTTGCTCATATTTTGTTGAGGATTTTGCATCTATGTTCATCAGAGTTGTTGGCCTATAGTTTTCTTTTTTTTTTTAATGTCTTTGTCTGGTTTTGTTATCAGGATGATGCCAGATTTGTAGAATGTATTTGCCTGCTTTCCTTCCTCTTCTGTTTTTGGAATAGTTTGAGGAGAATAAATATTAACTCATCTTTAATGTTTGGTAGGACTTACCTTTGAAGCCATCTGGTCCTAGACTTTTAATTGTTGGGAGTTTTTGATTACCAATTAAATGTTGTTACTAATAATTGCTCTATTCAAATTTTCTGTTTCTTCCTGATTCTGTATTGGAAGATTGTATGTTTCTAGGATTTATAATTTCTTCTAGGCTGTCCAGTTTATTGGCATATAGTTATTCAGAGTAGTCTCATAATTTTTTGAATTTCTGTGGGGTCAGTTGTTACTTCTTCTCTTTAGTTTTGGATTTTTATTTATTTGGGTATTCTCCATTTTTTTTGATGAGTCTTACTAAGAGTATATCAGTGTAGTTTAACTTTTCAAAGAACCAGGTCTTGGTTTCATTGACCTTTTCTCTATTTCATTTATTTCTGCTCTAATCTTCATTATTTCCTTTTTCTACTAACATTGGGCTTTGTCTTCTGCTTTTTAAAAATTCCTTGAGGTATAAGGTTAGAATGGTTATTTGAAATTTTTCTTGTTTTGAGACAGACTTCAAATTTCCTCAAACTGTTATGAATTTCTATCTTAGAACTTGCTGCATCTGAAAGATTTTGGACCATTGTATTTTCACTTTCACTTGTTAACATGTATCTTCATTTCTTTTTAATTTCCTCATTGACAGTTTAGTAGCATGTTGTTTAGCTTCCACGTGTTTTTTTTTACAGTTTTTTTTCTTGTGATTGATTTCTAGTTTCATGCTGTTGAGTTTAGAAAAGATATTTTGTATGACTTCAGTCTTCTTGAGTTTATTGAGGTTTCTTTTGTGACCTAACATGTCATCTATCCTCAAGAATATCCCATGTGCACTTAAAAAGAATGTATATTCTGTTTTTTGGATAGAATGTTCTGTATATACCTATAAAGTCTGTCTGGTTTAATGTGTTGTTCAAAGACACTTTGTTATTGACTTTCTGCCTGGATGATCTAGCCATTGATTGTGGTGGGGTATTAAAATCTCTTACTATTATTATATTACTGTCAGTTTCTCCCCTTATGTCTATTAATATTTGCTTTATGTATTTAGGTATCACAATGTTGGATACATAGATATTTATAACTATTATATCCTCTTATTGGATTGATCCTTTTGTCATTATATTATGTCTTTGTTTCTTGCTGTAGTCTCTGTTTTAAAGTCTATCTTGTCTGATATAAGTATTGCTATCTTGGGTTTTTTGTTTTTGTTTTTGTTTTTTTTGCTTCCATTTGCATGAAATATATTTTTTTCATCCTCTCACTTTCAGTCTGTATGTATCTTTACATCTGAAGTGAGTCTCTTGTAGGCAGCATAGAAATACATCTTAAAAAAAAAAATCCATTCCCTCACTCTGTGTCTTCTGATTAGAGCATTTAGACCATTTACATTTAAAGCAGTTATTGATAGATATGTACTAATTTCCTTTTTGAAATTGTTTTTTGTGTTACTTGTAGTTCTTGTCTGTTCCTTTCTTCTCTCACCTACCTTCTTTGTGATTAATGACTTTTTATATTGTTATATGTGGACTTCTCATTATTTTTTGTGTATCTATCTTAAGTTATGGATTTGTGGTTACCATTAGGTTCATATATAACATCCTAAGCATATAGCAGTCTATATTATGTTGATGTTCACTTAAGTTAAAACACATTCTAAAATCACTTTTTAATTATTCTATCCTCCACATTTTATGTATATGTTATCAAATTTTACATCTTTTTATGCATAATTTTCTTACTTCTATTGAAGTCCTTTTCTTTTCTGCTTAAAGAAGTCCCTTTAACATTCTAGGCTAGTTCAGTGGTTATGAACTCCTTTAATTTTTGTTTGTCTGGGAAACTCTTTAACTCCCCTTTAGTTCTAAATGATAAACTTGACATGTAGAGTATTCTTTTTTTTTTTTTAAGGATTTTGTTTATTTATTTGACAGACAGAGATCACAAGTAGCAGAGAGGCAGGCGCAGAGAGAGGGAGGAAGCAGGTTCCCTGCTGAGTAGAGAGCCAGATGCAGCTGGATCCCATGACCCTGAGATCATGACCCCAGCTGAAGGCAGAGGCTTTAACCCACTGAGCTACCCAGGTGCCCCGAGTATTCTTGATCATAGGTTATTTTCCCTTCAGCTCTTTGGATATGTCATGCCATTCCCTTCTGGCCTGCAACGTTTTTGATAAAAAATCAGCTGATAGCCCTATGGGGTTTTCCTTATATGTAACTTTTTGTTTACCTCTTGTTGCTTTTAAAATCCCCTCTTTATCTTTAATCTTTGACATTTTAATTATTATGTTTCGTGGTGTGAACCTCCTTGGGTTCATCTTGTTTGGCATTCTCTGTGATTCCTGATCCTGAATATCTTTTTCCTTCCCTAGGTTAGGAAAATTTTTTTAGCTATTATTCCCTCAAATAAATTTGCTGCCCTTACCTCTTTCTTCTCCTTCTTCTTCTTTGACCTCTATAATGTGAATGTTTATTCACTTGATGTTGTCTAAGAGATACCTTAATTCATCTCATTTATGTTTTCTTTCTTTGTGCTGTTCAGTTAAGGTGCTTTCCGTTACCCTGTCTTCCAGATTGCTAATCCCTTCTTCTGCTTCCATTAATCTACTGTTGATTCCATCTAGTGTATTTTTCACTTCAGTTATATATTCTTCAACTCTGGTTCTCTTTTATATGCTTCTTGCTTTGTTGAAGTTCTCAATGAGTTTTTCTAATCTTCTCTCCAATCTGGTGTGCATCTTTATAATCATTACATTAAACTCTTTATCAGACATACTATTCATCACTATTACTTTTAGTTTTTATCTGATTTTTTTCTTATTCTTTTGTTTGGAGCATATTTCTCTATCTCCTTATTTTGCTTAACATTCTGTGTTTCTTTCTGTGAGTTAGGAGGAACAGCTACTTCTAAACTTGAAAATATGGTCTTGTTTGTCCCCTTTGTAGGCTATGTATGCCTGGTGACTTTATCTGATAGCTGAAACTGTAGCTTCTGTGGGCTGAGGGTATTAGGACACTCCATGCTGGGGCTGCCCTTGGGAGATAACCAGAGCTGTAGTGGCATGGGCCAAAGTGGTCCTGGGGTTCTGCATGAAGAGAATGCTCTGGCAGAAGAGCTGAAGCTGAAGTGAGTGCAAGTAAATGGGTTCCAGAGCTCTCTGTATAGAGGGTTGCCTGGCAGTACAACTAAAACTAATGTGGGTGAGGGCTGGGGTGGTCCCTATGCTCTCAGTGTAGAGGGCACCCTGAATGGTAGCTGAAACTGACATGGGTACAAGACTGGGTACCCCAGAGTGTTCAGCACAGTAGGTGCCCTGGCAGAGTAGTTGGAGCCAAGATGAGGTGTGGGTGTAGGGTTCTCAGTGCTCCAAACAGGAGTGCTCTGGCAGGGCTAGAACCAGGGCAGGCCCAGGCTAAAGGTTCCCAGAGCACTCAGTATGAGGAATACCCTGGTGGGGTGACTGAAACTAAAGCAGACATGAGCCAGGAGGTCCCAGAGCACTCTTAGCCAGGGGTGTCCCAGCAAGCCTTCTGGAGCCAAAGTGGTGTTGGCCAGGAGTGTTCTGGGGTGCAATGCATCTGTGTCACATTGGTGAGATGGCTGGAGCTAACTCACTTCTCTCTAAAGTGAGAGCTGACAGGGGTGTCGCAAAATGTACCGTGGTAAGGATGCCTTAATGGGGTGGCTAGGGCTGCCTTGGTAGAATGGCTGGGGCTAGGCAAGGGGCCTGGGATTCATGAAGCAATGGACTGGCCAGGGCACCCAGAACCTGCTTCCAGCCATGCTTTCAAGGTGGAGGGGGAACATAAACCATGGCACTAACTAGCCCTTCCAACCCTGAGAGATTTCCGGTAGCTTCCCCACCATTTGGCAAGGTTCTAGGGCTGGTTCCTTTACATACTAGTTACCCTTTTAAACCTTGGCTTTTTATCTGTGCTGTAGGGCAGACAAATCTGCTCACAGTTCCTCAGTACTATCCCTCTCCACTGCAGGTTGTAGTGTATGGAGTGGGAGTTCCCCTCACTCTCATGTCTCTGTCTCTCTTGCCATTCTTATGTGGTCTCTCTATCTTTCGTTCTGTTGTTCAGTCAGCCCTCAGTTATTCTTTAGGAGGAATTGCTCTATATATAAGTGTGAATTTGGTGTGTCTGTGGAGGAGACAAGTTTATGGTCTTTCTATGTCACCATCTTGGAACCCAGTGAAAAACTCTGCCTCTTGTATTTTCACACTCTTTTGTTATATGCACACACATTTAGGATTCTTATATTTTCTTGGAGAATTGATTCTTAATCATGATATAATGCTTCTGTTTATCTCTCCATCTTTTCCTTCTTCTGACGTCCTTTTTGCCTGAAATTAATACCACTATTCCAGATTTCTTTTGATTGGTGTTGGTGTGGTATATCTTTCTCTCATTCCTTTACTTTTAAAATATCAATCATTATACTTAAAATATATTTTTACAGACAACATATAGTTGGATCACTTTATTTTTAAATATCCTTCCTCACTACCCCATTCCTCCTCATCATCATTTTTCCTTCTTCTCTTCTTCTTTCCCTTTTCCTTCTCATTCATTTCTTTTCTCCCTCTCCTTCTTCCCTTCATCATCCTGCTTTTTTCTTCTTCTCCTAAAAACTAAAGCATCTAATCTTCTCACTTTGGATTTAACCAGCAAGATATCAAGTAGAATAGAAACAGATACCTATGTGGCAAGACTATGAAGTACCATATGGGGATAGGTAAAGTGAAAGCAAATGAAATATATTACCCAGATGTTTACACTTGTGCCTGTATTGGTGGGCAAGTATAGTTGTTTTAAGGCAGTGGGTGAATTCGAATAGGTTTGACAAATAAGCTGGCTGTGACACAAATAGAATTTTAAATTTTGTCAACGTATCTGGGTTTATGCTCTCTAGATTGTCTCTTATTAGACTGTTACTCTTCTTAGAGTTCCAGCTTGCTTCCAAAGCTAAGCCAAAGTGCTGGAGGTGGGATGAGGGCAGTGTCCTTCTAGGGCCCAGACAGGTGGTGTTGGCACTATTGTAAAAAACGATGCAACTCTAGGAGCAGGTGAATCTTAGAGTGCAGATTCAGAGCTACTTAGAAACCTGTTTCTGTTAACTTTAAGAAGCTGAGTTTGATTTTATGATGAGTAACCCCTTACAGGAAGCAGAGAACACTACTTCAATTCCATGTCTAAACTCTGGACCCCAAATAGGATTGTTATCCTTCAGAAATCATAGATGTGGAAAAAATGTGCAAGCCGCTTATAGGAATGGGATTTGAACACAAGCATTGTTAGAGAATGATGGGCATGTTTTCTTTGACTGTACCTCACTTGCTCAGATCTTAATATGCTCTACTGAAGTGCGTTTCATAGAATCATGAATCATGAATCACAGAATCATGCTTCACATCAGTGTTCTCAACCTAAACCTAAACTGTCTCTTAGCATCGCCTGAGAAACTTTTTTAAAGTACCAGTGCTGAAGATAATTTAATTGTTCTGGGGCATTGGTATTTTTTAAAGCTCTAAGGTGAACTAATGTATACCTAAGGGTGTCATCCACTACCTTATGCACTTAAAGGTGTGTTCCCATGTTTCATTGGAATCTTAGCCCATTGTTTCTTGGTTTGCCCTTTGTGACAATGAAGAACAACTGGTCACTGGTGTCCTAGAATAGTGCTACAAATATTTGAAAATAAATCAAACCCCCAGCCTCTTCTCTGAGCTAAGCAAGCCTAGTGCATTTTACCTTGCCTCTTAGAAGGCTTCCACTATTTTTCTAATTTTTTTGAGGAATTATTACAACTTTAAATGTCTTGAAAGGTGAAAAACAGAAGTTCACAGGGAGGGGAGAGACTTTAATTATAATGACAAAATTTATTACCATTCCTTACTCGTTGTTCTCTTGTCAAAACCTTCTTATAGTATATTAACATTTTCTATTTCAGAAGCAATTATTGCCTATTGAACACCTATGATTGGTGTTCAGCTTACATGCCAACATAATTACATGTTTCTCAAATCTTACATTGTTGATTTTCCTAGTTTTTTGAAGTCTTCTGTTGGGAAGACACTACCTGTATATTTCATTAAACTTATTGGGATAAGAGAGGGCACTGGTGAACAATAAATTTTAGGGAAAGATTCTGTGGAAAGCCCATTTCTATCCTATTACTGTAACATTTAGGTATATTGGATTCTTGCTTTAAATTCTGCCTGAAGCTTGTCAGATGAAGGAAAAGCAAGGGAGGAAGAAGTACCTTAAATATAAACTATTGAGCAAAGAGTAAAATTTCCCCCAAAGCAGTGAACCATTTAATTTCTACCAGTGTTATCTAGGAAATAAATATCAGTAGAAGAAATTTAGATATCAGAATAAGCCTACAGAGACTCCAAATATCTGGTTCAGGGAAATCAGAATAGAAATCTGCCTCCCAAAACAGGTTTAAATGATTTTTTTTCCTTTTATTTACAAATTAAACTTAGTTTGCCAAAAGATTGACAAGAATTCAAGATTCTTGAATCAAGTTTGACAGGAATTCAAAATCTATTCCAGATCAGCCCAGCACTGTATAAGCTTGGCAAACTCTGTATTATGAAGGAGTGAAAGAAACTTATCCTAAAATAAAGAATGTATAATATTTTAAGATGTCAAGTAAACGATAGGACTTACTGTACTTGCTTATGTTGGGTTTTAAGGGAGAGGATAAATAAGCATTTACACATGTGAACATGAACATGTATATACTTAAAAATATATTTTTATTATTTTTCAAATCAACCCTAAAATAAAACTTTCAGACACTGGCTAGGTTCTCTGGCAATATCTGATTGAACGGGGGTTAATATCTGACAAACACTCCTTCCTTCAAGAATGTGAACTGAGTTCACTTTAATGGTGGAACTCTAGTTAAAGACCCTCAAACTTTTGATTCTGTAAGCCCAAGGCCCAGTTTCATCCTTTCTTAAGAGTTGTGTCTTCAATATTTAACATTTTTTGTAAAATCCCCAGTATTCTTACTGTAAATTCCTTTTTAACGGTGAAGCCTTCCTCATATTAGTTCTGTTATTAAAAAAAAAAAAAGTCTTTACTTTTATAAGTAAATAAGCAATTGTGGCAGTGGAGCTTAGGAAAAGAGCTTAAGAAGTCAGCTAGTTTAGCTTTATCACTACGGATGAAGAAACTGACAGAGATTGAGTCAATTGTCTAACATACAGAAGTAGAGGTGTGGGATAAAAACTTAGTTTTTACCTCTTCTGAGTATTCCATTCTAGTTTCTGAGATTTACCTAAGTTATAATAAAGGCTCATTGATCTTAAGCCTCTTGATTTAGTAACCTGTCCACCAATTATGCTTCTTTTCCTCATGCTAAATTCATACTTTTCATATTTGTGGTATTTTTTATTACTTTCATTTTATGGCTGAAGGCAAAGGACCAAGGATTTTCACAAATGCTATATCTGGCCCAAACCCTAAATTAAGCCTTTTAGCTTTTTATTTATAAACAAAATTTATTTGGCTAGGGAGAATCCAAAATAATAAAAAAATTAAGTGATTCATTTATTGTGATTCAAATATTTATTGAATTCTTCATGGGTGCCAGGCACTCTTCTAGTTGCTGGAGGGTATAATAGTAAACATAGAAAAATCTCTTCCCTCTTGAAGCTTCTATTCTAGTGGTGGGAAAGACAACTAAGATATATAAAACATACAATCTATTATGTTGGAATGAATACTAGGAAGAAAATACAGCAAAAAAGGAAGATAAATGTGTGTGGTGTTGTATTGTAATTTTAGAGAGGGTGGCCAAACTGATAGGATGACATTTCAATAAAATCCTGAAGGAGATAGAGGAGAGGGCTGTGTAAGTGTCTAAAGAGAAACACTTCAGAAAGAGAACAGCACATGCAAAGGTCCTGAGGCAAGGGCATATTTGGTTTATGTCAGAGACAATGAGGCCAGTATGGCTGATGCAGAATGAATAAGGGAGAAGTCATAGGAGATGAGGTGAGAAAGGTGACAGGGTCTTGAGAACACAGATTACACAGGACCATATATTCTCTTGACTTTGTCTCTTACTCTGATAGAAAACCGTTTGGGAAATTTGAGAAGAGGAGGGATATAGTGCAATTTATGTTTTAAACTGTATCCCTGTGGCTGCTAAGTGGGGCACAAGGGTAGAAGCAGGAAAACAATTTAGAAGCTTCTGCAATAATCCAGGAGAGAGATAATGATGGCAACGGAGGGGTGAGAAGTAGGAAGATTCTGGATATATATTTTAAGGCGGAGCTGACAGGATGTGTTGCTCAATTAAATGTGGATTATGTGAGACAAATAGGAATTAGAGACCCCAATGATTTCCACCTGAACAACTCAAAAATAGAATTACTATTTACCAACCTTGTGATCCCACAAGGCAATGTAAAAATGAAACTGTGAAATAAGGTGCCAGGGACTAAGGATATTCCAAGTGGAAGTTTCCTGAATGTCTAGTATATGCTTAGACATCCCAGGATGTGCACTTTAAGCCTATGTCTGAGTGTAGGTATGCTTTTAATCCCAACTTCTGAAAGATATTATAGCCATCTGAAATTACTTATCAGGACATTGTTACCACATTTCTAGGCAAGGTGAATCACATGCTTTTTTTTTTTTTTAATTTTACTATATAGTCAAGTGATTCAGATACCATGACACTTGCCCATTTTTCCTGATTGTCCTATCCAAGACTGATTTATGAGTGAAACTGATCCAATGTCAAATTTCTTATAGCAGGGCCTGAATTGGGGTTGTTAAGTGAAGTACCAAATATCATCTTGCTTAAAATGATTTTTGGATGATTAATAATTACATTTAAGATTAAAGTTTATTCCTCATTTTGATTTTGCCAAATACAGCAGAAAAGCATTTGACTAATGCTTTAACAGTTAACAGAAAACATAAGGGACCAGCAAAATTGATTTAAATTCAACATGTTCTCATTTTTGTGCCAACTTCAAGTACATCTGTGAAAGTGCAAATTTTCTTCCCAAGTTAAACTAATTTCAGATGAGAGATTTATCTTGTTTTACTCTACCCTAATAATGGACCATCTGCTCCATGACCTTGACTTTCTGAAAGCCCAAGAGTGCACAGTGCCATGCACTAAGAGAGAAGGGGGGGGATAATTATTTCTATCCTATTAAAGATATTACCCATCTCCAAAAAATAAAAGCCATTTTCCTTCCTATTTCCTATGAACAATTGGTTCCTTAAAACCAACTGGTCAGTCTTTGCAGAATAAAGTCTTCTTCATGATTGCATATTCATTTAGCATTGGGACATGTGTAGGATCTAACATTTTCAGTTTTTTAAAGTATAAAAACAAATTTGTCCTTTTCACTGAAGAAATAATGAGGACTTTTCTTTTTGTATTGCTGTTTGGAAAGAGGAATGCTTTCACATCTGAATTTCTTTTAACTAGATTCAAGAATCCTAAAACCCTTTATTTGCTTTTTTTTTTTTTTAACCATCCCTTCTTTTCTTCCTTACTTCCTTCTGTAAGTACATTTTGAACATCTTGTATATAACAGGCATTTGCTAGATAAAGGCAATAAAAAATGAATAAACCAAGGTCCATCTTTAAGCAGTTTACACTAAAAAAATAAGTAAATACAAAATAAGTGCCACCATTACCTCTCAGCATACTAATCCCCCTCTTAATTCATCTTGCTGCTTCCACTCCTGACCCCTACGATCTATTCTGTACAGAGCGGCCAGATTATACTTGCAGGATTAGACCATGTCATTCCTGTGTCCAAACCTTTCTGTGGGCTCTCATAATGCTTAAAATAAATCCCAAAGTCCTGGCCATAGTAAGATCATAACCTGAAAGACTACATGATTTGGTTCAACTCTCTCCTTCTCCTCTCCCCATCATCACTTGTTCAGGACACATTGACCTACTTGCTCTTAGAGCTCCCAAACGTGTTCTTGCCTCAGGGCCTTTGCAAGTGTTTCTGCCTGAAGTAATTTTCCACTAGATTTTGTTAATGATCCACTCCCATCAAATCTCTGCTCAAATGCCATTTCCTCAGAGTCCTTTTGCACTACTCCATCCCTTCTATGGTAATGGGGAAGTCAGGGAAAGAATGTATGATGTTGTACCACTTTATTTTTCCTAGCATTTATCACTACTTGATGATGTATTTATTTCTTGATGATACAATCCATATCTTGGATTTTTGATATCAGGCAGAAAGGGATTTTTCTTGCTGTTTTCTTTACATTTGCATACCCAGCCTCTAGAAATGGTTCCAGCACACAGAAAGTGCTCAATTAATACTAGTTAAATGATTTTACAAATTATGAAAGCACAGATGAGCAAGTGGAGTGACCAACAAGCTGGGGAACTCAGGGAAAAATTGACTGACATAATATGTGAGTAGGGTATAAAAGATAACCAGGGATTTGATTGATAAGGAAAGGAGGAATAGGAATTTCATGAAAGGTAGGGTCCCAATAACATGATGAATTAAATTAACTCAGGGACTGGTATGCTTGGGAGAAATTAACTTCAGCATACCTAGAAGGTACAGGTATGGTAGTTGTTGATGTTAGAGGACTGAGTTAGAGCAGTGGAGTTGCTTTGAGGCTAAGCATTGGAAAAAAACAAGAGAGTGGTTCTAATGCCAGATGATGCCTTACTTTCCGCACTTTCTCCTAAACTTAGTGGTGACGAGAATCTCTACAAAGAATTTGCATGCCATTTTAATGAATTTATGGTATTAAGTAGTTTTAAGGAATGAGACCTTTTGTCATTCTATTAAAATTATTCATAAGCAGACTGGTGTACTCTGCACAGGCTTGAGATTCAGTCCTCTTTATCCTTTTATCTCTACCAGCTCCAAGCACAGTGCCTGACACATGGTTAGGAACTCAGGAAATGAAAGCTAGAGCAAGGAGTTTTAAATTTTTTATTTCAACTCTAAATATTTTAAATAAATCAGGAGCACTATTTGGAGCATTTCTACAGAATTCTTATAAAGAAATCTTTATATTCTGAATTTTGAATTCCTGTGAGTATTTAAAATGCAGCTATATCTGGCTGATCTGAATGCCCATTTGTCATATTTAAAATGGTTTCATGTCATTGTCATCCTTTTGTGGCCAAGAGAGGTGCTACCTCCTTCAAAATATAGTGACGCTTTGTTTTTTGTCCTTGAAGCTCTAAATGCCATCAGCACTATGACTTTGGTACAAGTCACTCTTCCTTCTTCTAACAACTTGGATTTACAAGTGTGTACTGAAGATAAAGGATTAATTAAAACATTTGTTCTGCTGCCCGCCTGTATTTTAGAGTTCTTTAAGGATAGTAATAGCTGGGCATCTGGGTGGCTCAGTCAGTTAAGCGTCTGCCTTCGGTTCAGGTCATGATCCCAGGGTCCTGGGATCAAGTCCCATGTTGCGGCGGGGGTGGGGGGGGGGGTCCCCGCTCAGCGGGGAGCCTGCCTCTCCCTCTCCCTCTGCTTGTTCACTCTTTCTCTGTCAAATAAATTATAAAATCTTAACAAGAAAGATGGTAATAGCTACTCATGCCTAACTATATTTCAAGCATCCATCACACTGTCTTTCACTTAGTCTATTAAACACGTATTTCTGAAGCCTATATAAGTCAGGCACTGTTTAGCATACTTTATATGGGACATGAGACAAGGAGCAAAAAAACCAAAACCCTTCCCTTTTGTGTCATATATACTAGTAGGGGTAGATAGGAAATAAGAAAATAAATGAAATATATGGTATTTAAGAAGTTGATAAATATTAAGAATAATAAAGCAGAGAAGAAATTTGGTGAAGTGTGTTAAGGGGAAGCTTGCAAGTTAATGTAGGGTGGCCTGAGCAGGCCTTCCAGAGAAGGCAGCATTTGTGTGTTTTTCAGGAATTTAGAGTTGAGTTTGTCTGTAACCATTTTCAACTTCCTGGGCACAAATGGATATTTAAGAAGAGAATGCTCAAATATAGAAAGCAACAGTGGAGAAGACCTGGGGTGAGGGCATACCCAGAATACTCTAGAACAGTAAGGCAGACAGAGTGACTGTAGCAAAGGAAGTAAGGAGGACAGTGAAAAGAAATAGGGTCAGACAGACCATGGGCATCCAAAAGTAGAGCACCTTGGAGGTGATGTAAGGATATTGTCTTTTATTCCAGTATGTATAGGACACTGGAGAGTTTTTTTTTTTTAAAGATTTTATTTATTTATTTGAGAAAGAAGTGAGAGAGAGAGAGAGAAAGTGAGAGAGCGCACAAGCCGGAGGAGAGGCAGAGGAAGAGAGAGAAGCAGGCTCCCTCTGGGGCTTGATTCTGGGACCCAGAGATCATGACCTGAACAGAAGGCAGGTGCTTAACTGACTGAGTTACCCAGGTGTCCTGGACGATGGAAAATTCTGAGCATAGGAGTGATATGACTTGATTTAGGGGATCACTCGGACTTCTTTGTTGAGAATAGAGTATGTGGGTCAGCTAGGATATACTTTATGATGTGTTCATGGGAAGTTGATCAAACCAGGAGATCTTCACTGAAGATTGGTGAAATGAGTGTGAGAACCTTTGTTATTGACTTCTGAGTTCCAGAAAGCTCTTAAATTTAGACTTGAACACTGAGTTGCCTGCTTCTTTCAAATCACCAGAGCCTTGAACCTATCCTGAGAGCTGAGTTGTGGTGCAAGTTTTACCTCATATGGGTAAGACATTTTTACTTTAATTTTTTTTTCCATTTGAGTGAGGGTAAGGCACGTTAGGTCAGCAAATCAAAATGTACCAATTATAAAATATCTCTTCTTATAAGAACAGATGGCTGTGGGGGCACCTGGGTGGCACCGTCAGTTAAGTGTCTGACGTTGAGTCAGGTCATGTTCTCGGGCTCCTGGAATCAATCTCAATTTCTGTCTCCCTGTTCAGCTGGAGTCTGCTTGTCTCCTCCATCTCCTTCTGCGTTTCCTCCTGCTTGTGCTCTCTCTTTCAAATAAATAAATAAAATATTTAAAACAAAAACAAAAAAATAGATGGTTGTGTTATTTAAAAAAAGAATGATTTTAGGAAAATATCAAATTGTGAATGAGAAAATGTCTGGAGATAACATAATGCCAGGGTTGGGCTTTATTTAAAATTGTGAAACTGTCGGAAGGGTGCCTGGTTCTCCTATACTCTCTTTTTTCATACTCCTCCCTCCTCTAGTTAGCCCCGTGGCTGCTAAGGGGTCACACATCAGGATATTTCCATCTTCGTCTCTCATATATAAACGCACATATTACAACCCATTCTTCTCTACACTTCTGTTCTGCTAGAGGCCTGAGTTGAGATGATTTTCTCATGAGATATGGCTAAGGGAAGATAACTATGTTACCTCTCTCAAATAATGTCATTCCTTAATCTAGTTAAAATGACTAGTATAAATTTGAGGAGGTTAAGCACAGTTTGATTTAGAAAACTCACTGGTACCTTTCAAACCACCCAGAATTGAAATGCTCACTCAGACCAAAATGAATGACCATTAGTATCTGGGCATATTGTGCAACCTGGGAATATTGTGCGATAGTATCTCAGGGAATATTGTTTAAAAACAATATTGTTTTTAAACATAGGATTTATTATTATTCAAGTATGGTGAGGCCAATACATCAGAGAAAAATTGCTCTTAAAAAGATAGTCTGTTAAATTGAAAGATCCCAAGAGGACAGAGCACATACCGTGCCATAGAGGGCTGTGTGGGGAAGCATCTGGGTCAGATAGGGGGCAGAGGGAGTAGGGGAAAACATGGGTAATAATCTTAATTGTGGTTTCCGTAGTAAGAAATGGGTGAGGCAGAGTAAGTAGGTTTAGGATTGGCTAGTTTAGATGATTTCAGCGGGTTTTAGGGTACAGAGTAGTTAGCCCTCAGGTGATTGGGGCAGGTGGATAGTGGCCTGGAGTGGGAGAGCCTTGTGAGAGCCCCATAAAGGAGGTTGTAGGTATGGACTTTCAGTTAGTTGGTTTGCATATGAAAAGGTGTTTTCTCTCTAAGAACTGACTAGCCAAGGGAGAGGCAGTCTCTCCAGGACCAGCAAGGGCCCAGAAGCCAAAGAATCGGAGATACCTGGTTCATACACATATTGAGACTTATGCCCTGTTTCTAGAAGAGTTCATGTTTCTGGGTAGTGACACGTATCCCAACAGAAGAAGCAAAAAATGGATCTTCCCTGAGTGTGGTGAACTACAATAAGCAAAGCAGTTGTACTAGTGAGATTTTAAATTTCTCTATAGATGAGAGGTTTTAAGATATTTCAGTTTATAACTATAATACCGTGGAATACCAGGCCACAAACCCCTTCCTTGGAATAAAATCCTTAAAAAGATCTTTGACCTGGGTGTGATGCTAGACAAGTTGTATTGTCCACAATAAAGATGCAAGTAATGTCCAAATCATATGTTTGCCCCCCAAAGCTGTGTGTCTTCTAAAATTCTCTTCATATAGAAAAAAAAAAATCATTGCAGGTCATTCTTTAATTACATCAAAGTGCCCTTTTAAAACGTGCCAGAAGACCATACTGCAATTGGTTTTTAAGTCCTCTTTTTTCTCTTTGCTACAATGTGTGCTGTTGCTTTATTTCTCTGAACAATATCCAGGCAGCTTCAAGAGAAAATCCATTGATGCCCTTAAATTTGCATTTTATAGCAGTTTTCTCAGTTTTTCAACATGGTATGGGAAAACACATTATGACAACTCCCATGCACCCTTCAAAAACACACTGTGATGGAAGGTAAGAGAGATCTGTGGAGAATTTGGATTCACTTTAAAAAATCACCTGTGGGACCTGCCAGATTGCTACTATCTATCCCAAACATGGTGCTCATTAAGAAACCCCAATGGCTCATGATTTATTGATTGGAGACCAAGTATCCTGGAAGACTCATTAATCACTATTTGAATAGGCTTTTAAATATCCTTTCCTATATCCCATCAGTGCATTATGCTTCAGACACATATGCATAATTAATCTATATAAAAATTTGTCTGTTCTACTTTCTATCTTATTACTTAGATTGTTATATAAAAAGATTATGTAGCTGGATTCTATTTAAACAACAGAATTTTTATTAACAAGTTATTATCAGTCATATTAAATACTCAAAGTTATTTTCAAATAGATGTTATTCCAAATATAGGCTTTACTATTTGAGTGATTTGCTGGAATGCTTTCTGGATGTAAGGATTAGAATATTTATATGGATTAAGCTACAGATATTTTTTTTTTTCCAAAACAGGCTTTCTTTTAATTTGAAGAGGGGAAAAAACCCAAAGTATCAGAATTTTTAGTTTTCTTCTCTACCTCCCCTGATGTAGAGGACATTTAATACCTGAATCCAAAAAAAGTCAGGATTATGTGTCAGCATGAGGTATGAAAAATAAACAGACCAACCCCTGGTTTCCAAACAATTAAGAAGATTGAAACTAAAATGATTCTCAATGCAAGCAATAAGCTGAATATAAGTAGAACAAACAAAAAAAATAGAAACAGATGGGCAGATAATGTGATATAAACAACAAACAACAGGGCATTTTAAAAAATTTTCCAAGTTAAAAAAGATAAACATAGACTTAAGTTGATGGAACAACCAAAAAACAAACAAACAAACAAAAACACAAACACAAACAAGAAAAAAACCCTGGAAATATGATGAGGGTGTGAAAGCATCTAGGAGTCACTCATTCATTTATTCAACTTTGAACCTTCATTTGAAAAAATATTACTGATGTCTTACCTCTGTTGTGTTAGGCATTAAAGAAACAATGGCAAACAAGCCAATATTTATTTCATCATGGAACTTAAACACTCGTTTAGGAAAACAAACCCCAAATGAATTGTAAAACAGGAGGGCAAGAGTGAACATTAACTATGAACTTCTTTGGGGAATGTAACCGAAGGATCAAAGAATAAAGGCGTGTTTCCTAAGGCAATAGTGTTCGGCAAAGATGTAAGGAATGCATGGGCATTAGAAAGGAGAGTGGGCAGATGTAGCAAGATAGTGGTGGTCAAAGTAGTAATGGATGTAATGAAGTAGTTGGGGAAAAGTCTTCAGATAGAAGAAATCATAGGAACATAAACTATGAGGTGGTAAAGAAGATAGCACATCTTAAGAACTGAATGCCAGTCAATACTTCTAGATAAGAGAGTGAAACTATTATGAGCAAAAGTCTAGACCAGGCAGAACTTTAAAGATCTCAGTCAGAAATCTCAATTTTATGGTAAAAGAAATGAGAAGTCTTTGATGGGTTTTAAGGAAGAACTTTTAAGTATTAAATAATATATTGAAAAACCAACAAAAGAATATGTTAGCTATAGTGGAGGCTAGGTTGTAAGGCAGTGATACATAAGCATAAGTAGGTATCAGCCTATTTCATTAAATCGTATAAGAGATGATGGTTTCTTGAACTAGGCTTTTGGAAGTGGTTCTAGAACTATAGAAATAGAGGAAATGAAAACCATAGTATTTGGAAACTGGTAACACATAAGTAGTAGAAAATGGGAAGAAGCAGGAAAGATTGTTATGTTTTCAGATTAAGCAAACACATGCTTTTGTGTTATTGAGGCAGGAAATGCTGGAGGAAGAATAACTGATAGAAAAATTCATGAGTTCAGCTTTGAACATGTTGAAGTACTTTTATGACAGCTCTGTGTTGTGACTTGCAAGCTGTTAGGTATGTATCAGATAAAAAGTACAATTGAAGAGAGGTCTGAGCTTTTGTCAGTCAGCATGGACATGTCACAGCAAAATTTCAGGGAATTAGAACAAGTTTTATTCTTTGTTTTTGCTACCTGTCCATTGCAGGCTGAGAAGGGAGCTTTTTCAGATTATTCAGTTAGACACCCGAGATGACTGAAGCCTTACTTTGTGATGATGCTGCCATATCTATTGGGGGCTTCCATGTTCATCATGGCAGGGCAAGGGAGTATTTAGAAGGCATATCAGTTCAGAGAGAGTCTGTCCTGAAGTGACACTTTTCGCTTCCATTTATACTCCATCAGCCAAGGTAAGTTATTTTACCTCTGCTGAATTCTAGAGGGAGGTAAGTGTAGTTTCAAATTATTATCTAGGAAAAGAAAGAGATCCAGAAATACTGTGAGTAATGACTACCACCCGATTGAGCATATCATTTTAGGTGATTTTAACATACGGCCCAGGTAGTAGATATTTGTCACTTATTGTGGTCCAACTTTCTCTCTATATTTTGGTAATTTTTTACATCATTCATCATTCTTTCCAAGGCAGAGGATGGGATAATTCCAGACTTTCTTGTAGTTTTAGATACAGGCACTGACTTCAGTTTTTCCAATTATTTGGACCCACTTGACATTTACATTAGAAATCTAGCATTGTGAAAAAGTGACCGTGAAAAGAGGAGTATACACTCTGGCTCATGTAATGGCAGGGACTTTGGTTTTTTCTGATGCTTGGGGGAAGGAAGGGAGTGGAATATCAGGCATCTAATCCTAAGGGCAATCAGTTCCAAGTAGCATGGCCCTGATATCTTCTTCAGAACAGCCTCTGTGGTGTGATGTCATTGTTCCTGTGTCTTCAGAATCTTGTCCTCTGTCCCTTCTTTAATTTATCTGAGCTCCATAATATCCCTTTAAATATTAATTTTCTCCTTATGTCAGAATATTTTCTAATGTTTGCAATTAATAATACTGACCAATATGGTATTTGGTGCCAGGAAAGACAACAAACCATTAAAGAAATAAAAATTTGTAAATGGGTTGTTTATGCTGGTTGGGTTTGAAAGCACTGAAGACATAGTACAGAACTGGGAACTCTGGTAGTTAATGGCACAGCATGTGAAAGAGTTACTTAAATTATCCTCTAGAATGAAATGGCTATTGAAGACAAGATCTTTAAAAAAACAGGTAGCTTTTGGTATAGAATGAGTAGGAAAGACGGGATCATAAGGAAGAAAAGGAAGGGGGCTACTTCTAGATATATTAAAGAGCTAAGCAACAGAAACTCATAAGATCCAAGACTTAAGTTCTTGGCTTAAGACAGAGTAGGAGAATTGGAGACTTTCTGTGTCTGTGTCAAAAGTATTTGTTGCAACCACAGGACTGACATAGCCAAGAATAAAACATCCTATCTGATGCTCTGGGTTGCTGAATTTCAGATTAGGCTGAATTCATGTCTTTGTCAGATTTCTTAGTAACAGCATATTGAATGGAAAAGGTAGAACACCAGTTAAAAAGGAGGCCTTTGGGAGAGCCCCTAAATACCCTAATCTCCTGGAGTGTCTTTACAACAAAACAGAATCTCTGTCCCAGTTCAGGCCTTGCCTCAAGATCCGTTAGATAGGGGCGCCTGGGTGGCTCAGTGGGTTAAAGCCTCCACCTTCGGCTCAGGTCCTGATCCCAGGGTCCTGGGATCGAGCCCCACATCGGGCTCTCTGCTCAGCAGGCAGCCTATTCCCCGCCCCCCCCCCCCGCCTGCCTCTCTGCCTACTTGTGATCTCTGTCTGTCAAAAAAATAAATAAAATCTTAAAAAAAAAAAAAGATAAGTACCGTGCAAGGGGAGCCAATTTTTTCATGCTCCTTCCTGTGCTCTTTAATGCCTAAGGTCAATAGCCAGAATCAGTCAGAAATTGTAATTGTCTTCTCAGTTCCTTGACTGAAATTTACACATAAGGTTAGCCTATGCTGAATTAGGTAAAGATGCCATAAAATACCTTGAGTTAATAAAGTAGAAGGTAAATCCAAAAAACTATGAAAATTTTTGTAGTGAATATATCATAGGTGATTCTAACTCCTAAAGATTTCCTGATGGAACCCACAAAACTGCAATATAGCTATTAATTGAAATAATTGGGAAGGAGAGACTCAATGTTATTTAAAAGCATACTGATAATTTTTCTTGGTAGACCTTTGAAGACCTTTGTGGTGTGGTCCTACTGTGTTTTGTGGTCTTACTGTGTTTGAAATGAGTTCCCTGATTCCAGTGGAGTTTATATGATCATTGGATAAGGGGACTAAATAAATTAATATATGTAAAAGTACCTTGCACATAGCAAGCAGTCAATAGATCCTGGCTATTGCTACTCTTCTCCTAAGAGACTTGCACGATTTAGGAGGCCAACTGTATACTAAAGGAGGAGAAATTCCTAGACATTTCATTAAGTATTGGATACTAATTCCAGGTTGACACTGCTGGCTAAAACGAAACCATTTCTGCAATTCAGTAACAATGCTAGGGTTATTGAATGTCAGGTAATTAATAGTTGTCTTAGTCAACTCTGCTCAGGCTGTTGTAAGAAAGTACCAAAGACTGGGTAGCTTAAACAAGAAGAGATTTCTTTGGGGGCATCTGGGTAACTCAGTCAGTTAAGTGTCTGCCATCAGCTTCCGCCATGATCTCAGCATCCTGGGGTGGAACCCCATGTCAGACTCGTTGCTCAGCAGGAAGCTTGCTTCTTCCTCTCCCTCTGGACCTTCCGCTGCTCGCTCTCTCTCCCCCTCTCAAATCTATAAATAAAATATTTTTTAAAAATAAGAAATTTACTTCTCATGGTTCTGAAGACCATGATATCTAAGATCAAGGCGCCAGCAGATTCAAGCCACTTTCATGACCTCATCTAGACCTAATTATTTCCCAAATATCCCACCTCCAAATACCATTACATTGGGGTGGAGGATATATTCAGTCCATAACAATGCAGATTCACTGTGAGTGTACTCAAAGTAGGCTCAGTGGGTTTATACACACATCTTGTTGCTATTTCTTTAGTTCCTACTGATACTCGAAATGATTATAATCAGTAACTGGAATGATTCACAGACTGGAGTCATAACCCATAAACCAAACTCTATTATGGTTGGCTAAGTAGATGTTCCTGGGCCTTTTCTTTGCCTTTAAAATAAAAAATGGAAAAATAAAAATAAAAATGAAAGTTGCTCTCCTATCTCACCTGGAATAATAAGGATTCATACTCCCAATGGATGGTGGTTATGCCTTTCCCTTCTTCATTCAGTTAGCTTGTATCACCTGGACAGTAAGAAACAGGCCTTGGAAAATAACACTAGACTTTCCTTCATTTAAATACATGTTACCTGTAGTCTCAACTACGGTTCTGGATTCAATTTTATTTCGAGAAGAAATCAAACCAGCTTTGGAGTAGCACCTGGAATGCAGCTCTTGACATGGTCAAAGCATTTTTCTATACTAACAACCAGACAAAAACAAAAATGATTTGCTTTCACCTGGTAAAAAAAACAACAGTAGACTTTTATTCACTTATCTCAAAATTGTAATATATGATTCTGTGCCATAATTTATTCTAGAGGGACCTTGATCTCACAATGTCAGCATCATCCAGTTTTGGTATATTAATAATATCATGAGGAAAGAAATTAGAGAATAAGGATGCTAGATTTTTTTGGTAAGACATGTAGGCATGCTGAAGTTTGGACAATAAGTACCATGAAAATACAATGGTCTGCCACCTTTGGAGTTTCTGAATATTCTGTGGTAAATAGTACATGGTAAGATATACAATTCAAAGCGAAAGGCTAGTTACTGTGCTTTGCCCCATAAATCTCTAAGAAAGAGCTACAATGGGTTTCTTTGGATATTGGAGAAAATTATCGCCACTTTTAAGTTGGCTACTCTGATTATTTGCCAGGTGACTCAAAAGGATATCATTCTTTAAGGGAGCCTCAGCAAAAAAAAAGATTTTCCAGCTGGACCAGAACCCATGAAACAGCCTTCCAATGGACCTTATGACAGCTAATCCAATTGTGCTCAAAGTATTTGTGGCAGGAGACACAGTACAAAGCTTGTAAAGGAGAATGATAGTATAGGTTTCTAAGGTTTTAGAAGAAAGCTGTGACCACTTTGCAAGTAACTTTTCTCCTTTTGATTGAAAGTTTCTGTTTTCCTAGTAGAAGCAAGATCATGATAGGCATTGAACACCTGAAAATAGAGCAACAAATAACTTGATCTTACATTTGTTAACTTGGTGTTACCTATTAGTTCAAGCTACATAACTGGTTATATCCAGCAAAAACCTATCAATTAGGAATTGTGTATATAGTTTTGACCTCAAGCAGATCCTGAAGCACAAATAAGTTGCATGAGCAGATATTTTCATCAAAGATAAACAAATATGGACAGTAGTTAAAGTGGTAATAAGAGTTTTAAGTCACTAATACACTATTACAATAGAGAAAAAGATGGTATAGGGTAAATCAAGCTCAACTTCAATTTTTACAAAGGTGACTGGGCATTTAAAGGGATAATGACAGGCTCTCTGCTCTTCCCTGTTTGATGGATAGCCACGTCTTCTGGTGCAGTGCCAACTGTGTCCCTGAGATAGAACGGTGAAGGTTGGAATAAACAGATTTGCCCATATTGGGTGCCTGGTCACCAGGGCTGCTTTTAACTCAAGCAAAGTAGATATCATTGTTATCAATGACCCCTTAATTGACCTCAGCTGTATAGTCTACATCTTCCAGTATGATTCCATGTATGCCAAATTCCATGGTACAGTACAGTCAAGGCTGAGAATAGGAAACTTGTCATCAATGAAAATCCCATCTCCATATTCCAGGAGAGAGATCCCACCAACATCAAATGGAATGATGCTGACACCGAGTGTATTGTGGAGTCCACTGGGGTCTTCATAATCATGGATAAGGGTGGATCCGAGAGGGTCATCATCTCTACCCATTCTACTGATGACCCCGTGTTTGTGATAGGTATGAGTCATGAGAAGTGTGACAACTCCCTCAAGACTGTCAGCAATGCCTCCTGCACCACCAACTGCTTGGCCCCTCTGGCCAAGGACATCCATGACAACTTTGGTATCATGGAGGGAATCATAACCATAGTCCATGCCATCACTGCTCCCAGAAAACTGTGGACAGCCCCTCTGGAAAGCCATGGCATGGCTGCCCAGAGCATCATCCTTGCTTCTGGTGCCACCAAGGCAGTAGGAAAGGTCATCTCTGAGCTGAATGGGAAGCTCACTGGCATGGACTTCTGTGTCCTCATGCCAATGTGTTGGTTGTGAATTGGATTGCCACCTAGGGAAAGCTGTCAAATATGATAACATCAAGAAGGTGGTAAAGCAGGCATCAGAGGGCCTCCTCAAGGGCATCCTGGGCTACACTGAGGACCAGGTTGTTTCCTACAACTTTAACAATGACACTCAGTCTTCCACTTCCAATCCTGGGCCTGGAATGCCTCTCAAAGACCACTCTGTCAAGCTCATTTCCTGGTATGACAGTGAATTTGGTTAAAGCAACTGGGTGATGGATCTTATGGCCTCCAAGGAGTAAGAGTCCCCTGGACCGCCAGCCCCAGTGAGAGCAAGAGGAAGAGAGAGGCCCTCAGCTGCTGCGAAGTCCTTACCACAACTCATCCCCCAGCACACAGAGATTCTTCAGACCTCCGCACAGTTTCTGTCCCTCGAGAAGGGGAGGAGCTTGGAGAGCCCAACTTTGTCATGTACCATCAATAAAGTATACTGTACCCAGCGAAAGAAGGAAGGAAGGAAGGAAGGTAGGAAGGGGGAAAGAAAGAAGGAGGTGGAAGAAGAAAGGGGGCTGGTACAGAACCAGAGAAATGAAAAATTACAAAGATTTGGCCAATGTAAATATAATGTAATATAATTAGGCCAGCTGTGTCTGTTAGCTGTCAACAATTGAAGTAGGATTCCTTCCTACCGCAGAGTCTGGGAGAGAGGACACTATCCCTTCTGATGATACTATTTCAAAGGAATGATTTTTAGGTATTTGAGAAGACAATCCTGTAAGAGATACATAGAAGAAGAATTCATGATGGTAGCCTATATTAGTAAATGCTCTAAGAAAGGAAGGTCAGAGGCCTACCTGATGAGGTACCAGCTAGAAAGAAAATGGTAAAAATTCTTTTGGCAACCTGGAGGTTTCTTTCAGGCAGCCACTTTAAGGGGGTTAGGGTCATCCTAGGGATGTAGCCTTGAGCTGTTAGAAATTATGCTGTGGCTTGTTAAAGTCTTTTAATGTGGGATATGTATCTCTGTGTTTGTAATGGGTGGACAAAATAATTTGTGCTGAGAATCTGAAGTCTTTGGCACTCAAGTTGAGGCCTCATCAAGAGGAGGGCTGAGAGCACTCAACTGGAGTTTGGTGAAGGAGAGAACTTTTGTCACTTCATACTCCCTGTGTCCTAATGTTTTTCTATGCCATTCCTCTGTTAACTCACATGTGTGACTCTTGAGGAGGCCCTATGACAAATGGAACAAGAAGGAAATAATTTGAGTCTAACTTAAGTTTACTCAGCCTGATATGCTAGCAGTAATCAGAACTGGAGTGCTGTTATATTAAACCCATGCAGGGTAGCCATAAATGTCATTAGAAAAGGAAAATCCTCTCAAAATATAGAAGTTCAAGGAACATATTCCAGTTTTTGCTTAGTCTCGAGAGAGATGGTTGAAGGGTAGGTTTATACTGATTCATGAGCAATGGTGGTCTGCATTCTCTTCAGGAAAAGAGTTGGGGTTAGACTTAGGGACTCATTACTCAAAATGGGCTGAGAGATTGACAATATTGGCATCCTAAGTGAATACTCTGTCAAAGAGTCTCACTGTGAGATAAACTCTCAATAATCAGTTGAACAAAATGACCTGATAAATGGATGAAAGTTTGATTTCTTCCCAGCCACCCTAGTACTTGCCCAGTACACCCAGTAATAAAGTGATCATGGTGACAATAACAGCAGATTTATGTAGATTTCTCACAACAAGACTGTGATGGACACCACAACGGCTGGTTACCCAATTTACCCACAGCAGGAAACAACCCTAAGCCTTCAGGATAGTTCTATACTTCAGGAAAAGTATCTCATTCTTAAGCAGTAAATTAATTACATGGGGGCTACTCCCATTATGGAGTAGAAATAGTTTGTCCTTGGTAGGATAAATGCCTAATTTGGATTTATATTCGCCTCCATGCTCATCCTACTTCCTACAGCAAAACCATTCACAGGCTTTATGGAATATCATATACACTATTAAGACATTTCACATAACATTTTTGCCTTTTTGAGAACTCTTTTCAGTAAAAGAAATAAATCAGCTGCCAACTGTCATGAAATTCACTGGTCCTACCACAAATACAATGATTGATGAGATGTTTTCTTTCTTCTTGAGAAGGTGGTGATATATTTGTTTATAGGTAGTTACAATAGGATAGGTGAAAGCATGTTACTATTTGAAAGATTATGTTGGGAAGAAGGATATATATTAATGTCAGGTAGATAAGAGCAACTGCAGTGGATATTTGCCATTTCTTATCACCTAATATCTTGGAATACTCACCCTATTTTCTATAATCTCCATACTATAAATCCTATGTTCCCCAGCTAGGAATCAGAAAACTCAACATTTGTTAACTCTTTACAGTCTGATGAGGACATACTTGTGACTTAAGTTCTTCTAATTAGACACAATTTTGAGAGACTTGGATGTATCCGTGAGAAATGTGAGGAACCTGTGTGTAGTGGGGGAAGCATAGCAGCAAGGGCTTCCAATTCTTCAGAGTTAGCCATAGTATTTTCATTAACACATCTTTGTGATATAGGTACTGTTTCCAAGATTAGCTTTACCACTTGTCTAATTCTCCTTAAGGTCCTCCTAATATGAATAAATTTCTTTTCGGCTTAAGCTAGTTTGTATACAGCTGTGTGCAACTAGGTACTCTGACCTATGCAGCAAAATTGTGGTCAATGAGGGGCCCCTGGGTGGCTCAGTGGTTAAGTGTCTGCCTTTGGCTTAGGTCATGATCCCAGAGGTCCTGGGATCGAGGCCCACATCGGGCTCCCTGGTCAGTGAGAGGCCTGTTTCTCCCTCTCCCACTCACCCTGCTTGTGCTCCCTCTCTTGTTGTATCTCTATCTGTCAAATAAATAAATCTTTAGAAAAAATTGTGGTCAGTAAAACCATGTGAAATAAATATCTCTCATGAGGAGTGTAGCAAAAAAGAAAGTCTGAGAACAGACCCGAGGGACTTCACATTGAATTATCAAGTGGCATAAGAAAAACCAACAAGAGAGTAGGATAAAGAAGCCTCAGAGAGGTAGAGAAACAATACAGACAGTATGGATCATTGTAGCCAAAAGTAAGTGTTTCAAGAGGAGAGTGGTCACCCTGTTAAATGCTCCTGAAAGAGCACTGGGTGAATAATTGTTGTCTTTTATTGTACTTCTTACCTGATGACTTCATCTCACCATTAAGAGAACCCTATCAGAGGCATTACTATGAATTGAGGAGAAAATGAGGATGGTAAGGAGATAACAGTAGGTGCTATAGACAACTATTTAATTTTGATGAGAAGTGAGATGTTGACTGGAGGAAGATGTGAGGCCCAGGGAGGCTTTTCGTTTGTGTCTGGAAAATTGGGAGTGTTTAAAGATAAGGAGGGGACATGTGGGTGAAGTTTCTTGTGGACATAGAATGTGGTACAAAATTTAGGCAGCCTCATCACCTTTGATAGGAGGAGGCAAACATATCTTTCTTATTTTGAAGTTGGTAAAGAGAAGAAGATGGTTGATAGTTTTATGTCTGGTAGTAGCAATTTAAGAGAATTCCTGCATTTTCTAATTTCTATGTAAGGTACAGGACAAGGCTGTCTGCTGAGAGTGAGATGAAATGAGGAGAATTCAGAGATCTGAGGAAAGAAGAAGTAGTTTGGAAGAGTTCTTGCAGAGGTGACACTAAAATAATGAGAAAAATGGAAGAGACTCAATGTCATGGCTATGTTGAAATTGTTAACAACGAATGTATAATGGCACAATTGGGTCTTCCTTTGTTATTTTCTCCAGGAAGGCTCAGCGGGTGGTTGTAGAATGCACAAGATGGTTCTCTGCATTCATCCTGAGTCAGAGAACTGGAGAAATTAGACGTATGCCACTGTCTTTGCCATTGGGACTTACATAGGCACATGCTATGATAAAACTCAGCACTGGTCATGGGGTCAAGAACAGGAAGTGACCAACCCTAATGGGGGACTGTTTCCCAGGGAAGACCCCTCAACCAAGTGCCTGGAAGACTTCAGGGTTGGGATGTATGTGAGGTGGAGGAACACTCAGGACAAAGGCAAAGTTGTATAAAAATGTCTTGGTTTTGTTAATGTACTCTCTGCATTCTGAGTAATGTAGGAAAAAAGGTTCATAAATATTTCTTGCAAAATAATATTAAACTAGGGTTACAAATTCAATTCAAGTTGTTTAGTAATCTTGTGTTGCCATCTTGTTATTGATACTATAACCACATGGGAAGTCTAGGCCAATTTATTCAAGACATTATATTCTAGCTGGTATCAAGCAGTAACTAGCACCTTGACATGATTAATAGATAAGGTTTTACTGTGTTCATAGTGCTCCAGGCAGACAATAGCCATCATGGTTACAAACCAGACAAATAAATGAACAAAACAAAAACTGTGTTTTTCTGAATATGTGGGGATTTTACTTTCTACTGTTAGGTTAGTGCTGGGCATATCAGTATCTTACTTTTATATGACGTTTCCTATTACCTAAAGACACTATGCTAAAGGGTGTCAGTTATGTTGTCTGGAAAATGATCAATACTTTAAAGTGATAGAGATAACAGAGAGAAAGTAAAATAATTTTCAATGGATATTAAGTTATATTTGCAAACACCTACAGAACTTGTGATACCATAACTGAGATATTTTTATCTTGTAGTTTCTAATGTATCCTATATTTTCATACATATATTTTTTTCTTTCATGAACAATGAGACTAGATCACATTTATTGTTACTATTTAGGGAATACTCATGTGTGTTTTATCAGAAAGTTAATGGCCTTTAAATGTAAATGATACAAAGTTTCTTTTACTTTTTGCTTTTTAAAATTTTTGTTCTATTTATTTAAACAAACAAGAGAAAAAAATGAAAACAGTTCACTCACTGCTCCCCTGCCATGTCCCACATCTGGCAGTCACTAATAGTCACTAAACGGTTTTCTATAACTATGAGCTTAGAGATATATATGTATCTATATCTATCTACATATATATATTTAGCTTGCATATATGAGATGTTGCATGGTATTTGTCATTCTCTAACATATTTCACTTAGCACAGTGCCCTCAGGATATATCCATGTTTTCACATGTGACTGAATAATATTCCTCTGTGTGTGTGTGTGTGTGTGTGTGTGTATGATGGGCCCTTAGGTTGTTTCCACATCTTGGTAATTATAAATAATGCCATTATAATTCATTATAATAATGAATATGGGGGTCATATATATCTTTTTGAAATAGTGTTTTTGTTTTATTCAGATAAATAGCCATAAGTAGAATTGCTGGATAATAGGATAGTTTTAAATTTTTTTAGAAATTTACTCCTTACTCTTTTCAGTAGCGGCCCCTTCAATTAACATTCCTATCAACAGTGCTCAAGGGTAACTTTTTTCCACATCCTTGCCAAAATGTATTTCTAGTCTTTTTGATAATAGCCATTCTAACAGGTTTGAAGCAGTATCTCATTGGGGGTTCTTTTTAGGTTTTTATTTAATTCCAGTTAGTTGGGGTACCTGGGTGGCTCAGTTATTAAGTGTCTGCCTTTGTCTCAGGTCATGATCCCATTGCCCTGGGATCGAGCCCCACATCAGGCTCCCTGCTCAGTGGGAAGCCTGCTTCTCCCTCTCCCACTCCCTTTCTTCCTCTCCCACTCCCACGCTCTCTCTCTCTCTCTCGGTCAAATAAATAAATCTTTTAAAAAATTACAGTTAACATACAGTGTAATATTAATTTCACGTGTAGAATCGAGTGATTCAACAGTTGCATAAACAACACTGGGTGCTCATCACAGCTAGTGCTGATCCTTAATCCCCATCACCTATTTAACCCATCCCCCCACCCACCTCTCCTCTGGTAAACATCAGTTCCTTATAGTTAAGAGTTCATTTCTTGGTTTCCTTCTCTCTCTCTTTTTCCCCTTTGCTCATTTGTTTTGTTTCTTAAATTCCACATCTGAGTGAAATCATATAGTATTTGTCTTTCCCTGACTGACTTAGTTCTCTTAGCATAATATTCCCTAGTATAGTATTCCATGTCCTTGGAACTGGCAAGATTTTGTGGATGTCTCAACACATATATGCCTGTTTTTGTGCCAGTACCTTCCTGTTTTGATCACTACAGCTTTGTAATATAACTTGATGTCTGGAATTATTATGCCTCCAGCTGTTTTTCTTTTTCAAGATTGTTCTGGCTATTGGGGGTCTTTTGTATTTCCATACAAATTTTAGGATTGTTTTGTTCTAGCTTTGTGAAAAATGCTTGTGGTATTTTAATAGGGATTGCATTAAATGTGTAGATTGCTTTGGATACCATAGATATTTTAACAATATTTGTTCTTCCAATCCATGAACATGGAATATCTTTCCATTTTTTTTGCATCATTTTCAATATCTTTCATTAGCATTTTATAGTTTTCAGAGTACAGGTCTTTTACTGCTATGGTTAGGTTTATTCTTAGGTATCTTATTGTTTTTGGTGCAATTGTAAATGGGATTGATTCCTTCATTTCTCTTTCTGTTGCTTCATTATTTATGCATAGATATGCAACAGATTTCCATACATTTATTTTGTATCCTGCAACTTTACTTAATTCATGTATCAGTTCTAGCAGGGTTTTTTTGGTGGTCTTTCAAGTTCTCTATATAGAGTATCATGTCATCTGCAAATAGTGAAAGTTCGACTTCTTTCTTGCTGAGTTGAATACCTTTTATTTCTTTGTATTGTCTGATTGCTGTGGCTAGGACTTCCAGTACTGTGTTAAATAACAGTGGTGAGAGTGGACATCCTGGCCTTGCTCCTAACCATAGAGGAAAAGCTCTCAGTTTTTCTGCATTGAGGATGATATTATCAGTTGGTTTTTCAGATATGGCCTTTATTATGTTGAGGTATGTTCCCTCTAAACCACTTTGTTGAAGGTTTTTATCATGAATGGATGTTGAACTTTGTCAAATGCTTTTTCTGTATCTGTCGAGAAGATCATATAGTTCTTATCCTTTTATTAATGTAGTATATATCACGCTGATTGATTTGTGAATTGAACCACCTCTGAAGCCCATGAATAAATCCCATTTGATCATGATGAATGATTCTTTTAATGTACTGTTGGATTTGATTTGCTAGTATTATATTGAGAATTTTTATGTCCATATTCATCAGGGATGTTAGCCTTTAGGTCTCTTTTTTAGTGGAGTCTTTATCTAGTTTTTGTATCAGGGTAATGCTGGCCTCATAGAATAAATTTGGAATTTTTCCTACCCTTTCTGTCTTTTGGAATAGTTTGAGAACAATGGATATTAACTCTTTAAATGTTTGGTAGAATTCACCTGTGAAGTCATCTGGTCTTGGGCTTTTATTTGTTGGGAGAGTTTGATTACTGATTCAGTTTCTATGTTGGTTATGAGTCTGTTCAAGTTTTGTATTTTTTCTTGTTTCAGTTTTGGTAATTTGTATGTTTCTAGGACTTTATCCTTTTTTCGGGTTGTGCAATTTGTTGACATATAATTCGTCATAATATTCTCTTATAGTTGCTTGTATTTCCGTGGTATTGGTTGCCTTTCTCCTCTCTAATTTGTGATTTTATTTATTTGAGTTTTTTCTCTTTTCGATAAGTTTGGCAAAAGGTTTATCAATTTTATTAATCTTTTCAAAGAACCAGCTCCTGGTTTCATTAATCTGTTTGTTTTCTTTTTCTAGTTTCTATTTTATTTCTGCTCTAATCTTTATTATTTCCTTTCTTCTTCTGGGTTTAGGCTTTGTTTGTTGTTCTTTTCCTGGCTCCTTTAGGTGTAAGGTTAGGTTCTTTATTTGAGATTTTTCTAGTTTCTTGAGTTAGGCCTGTAATGCTAAATAGTTCTCTCTTAGGACTGCTTTTGCTGCAACCCAAAGGTTTTGGACTATTGTATTTTCATTTTTATTTGTTTCTATTTTTTTAAAAATTTCTTCTTTGATTTCCTGGTTGACCTATTTATTGTTTAGTAGCACATTGTTTAACTTCCCTGTATTTATGGTCTTTTCTGGTGGTTGACTTATAGGTTCATAGTGTTGTGGTCAGAAAAGGTGCATGGTATGAGGTTATTGTTTTTGTATTTGTTGAGGCCTGGTTTGTGACCTTAGATGTGATCTGTTCTGGAGAATATTTCATGCCCACTTTGAAGAGAATGTATATTCTGCTGTTTTAGGATGGAATGTTCTGAATATGTGTTAAGTCCATCTGGTCCAGTGTGTCATTCAAAGCCATTGCTTCCTTACTTTCTGTTCAGATAATCTGTCCATTGATGTAAGTGGGGTGTTAAAGTCACCTACTTTTATTGTGTTATCAATTAGTTCCTTTATGTTTATTATCAAATTTTTTATATATATTTGGGTGCTCCTATGTTGGGTACATAAGTATTTACAATTGTTATATCTTCTTGTTGGATTGTCCAGTTTATGATTATATAACATCCTTCTTGGTCTGTTTTTACAGTCTTTGTTTTAAAGTTTCATTTGTCTGATACAAATATTGCTACTCTGGCTTTCTTTTCACATCCATTCATGTGATGAATGTTTATTCATCTCCTCACTTTCAATCTGCAGGTGTCTTTAGGTCTAAAATGAGTCTCTTATAGGCAGCATATAGATGGGTCTTGTTGTTTTGTTTTGCTTTTCTGACACCCTTTGTCTTTTTTTTTTTTTTTAAGATTTTCTTTATTTATTTGAAAGACAGAGTTCACAAGTAGGCAGAGAGGTAGGCAGAGAGAGAGGGGGAAAGCAGGCTCTCCGCTGAGCAGAGAGCCCGATGCAGGGCTCGATCCCAGGACTCTGGGATCATGACCTGAGCCGAAGGCAGAGGCTTTAACCCACTGAGCCACCCAGGCGCCCCACCCTATGTCTTTTGATTGGAGCATTTCATCAATTTACATTCAAAGCAATTACTGAAAAATATGTATTTATTGCCATTTTATTGTTTGTTTTGTCATTGTTTCTGGAGATTTTCTCTGATCCTTTCTTGTCTTTGTGACTTTTGGTATCTCCTTTACACTCAGAACATCCTCTTATATTTCTCACAGGGTTGGTTTAGTGGTCACAAACTCTTTTATTTTTTGTCTGGGAAAACTCTTTATCTTTCCTTCTATTCTGAATGAGAGCCTTGCTGGATAGAGTATTTTTGGTTGCAGATTTTTTTCATTCATCACTTTGAATATTTCATGCCACTCTCTTCTGGATTGCCACATTTCTGTTGAACAATCTCCAGCTAGCCTTATGGGTTTCCCTTGTAAGTTAAGGACTTCCTTTGTCTTGCTGGTTTTAAGATTTTTTCCCCTTTATCACTATATTTTGCAGATTCAATTATAATATGTCTTGGTGTTGGCCTGTTTTTTTTTTTTATTTTGGTGGGAGTTCTCTGTGTCTCCTGGATCCGGCTGTCTGCTTCCTCCCACAGATTACTGCTATTATTTCCTCAAATAAATATTCTGCCCCCTTTTCTATCTCTTCTTTGAGACTTACATATTATGAATTTTATTACAATTGATGGGGTCACAGAGTTCCCTAAGGTCTATTCTTGTGTTGCATAATTCTTCTTCTCTCTTTTGTTTGCTTCACTATTTTCCATTATTTTGTGTTCTAGGTCACTAATTTATTCCTTTGCTTCTTCCAGCCTGCTGTTCATTGTATCAGGTCTGTTTCCAATCTTACTTAATGCAGTCTTTATCTCTGATTCTTTTTTGACTCTTTTATGCCTGTGGTAATAGTCTCACTGATGTCTTCTATTCTTTTCTGAAGTCCAGTGAACATTCCTGTGATTGTTGCTTTAAATTCTCTGTCAAACATATTACGTATATCAGTTTTCCTTAGATCTCTGGCCGTAGCCTTATCTTGTTCTTTCATTAGGGATAAATTCCTCCATCTTGGCATTTTAAATTTCTTCCCTCTCCTCTGTCTTGGAAAAGCCAGTTCTGTCTTCTGCTCTTGAAAGTAATGGCCTTATGAAGAAGATGTCAAATGCCCAGGGCCTGGTGCTTCAGGGAGTATCTCTGGTGTGCGGTGTATAGCTCCTGCTGTTGTATTTTGACTGCTCTATGCTTCAGGCTATTCATGTGCAGAAGCTCTCCTTGCCTGCTGTGGACAGTGTTTGGTCCCTGGCCCGAATGGGGTGAGTTTTAACTAGCTGTGTTCTGAATTGCTTGTGCAGTGAGACCTGACACCAATTCCACCAGAACTGAGGCCCTGCAGAACTCTCTGGTTGGGAGACATTGTATGGGCAGAGGTTATGTTGGTGTTCTGGGGGAGGGGCCCTCCATGCTGTGACTGAGGAGGCAAGCTTGACTGAGAAGGACAATTTGCCAGGGCATGGGGGTAGGGTGGGGTGGGGCTTGGTGTATGCAAATTAGGCAGCCAGTGTCAGGGCTGTGCTGCTTCCCACTAGTGGCCCTGTGTTTATTGTGAGGGGTGGGGAGGGAAATGGCAATAGCCAACTCCTTTGTTCCTGGAAAGGGAACTCTGAGAACGTTGCCTCTCAGGGACACACTCCAAGAAGAGTGAACAATGTCTCCCCCACTGTGGGTCCCCAGACAGATTATCATTTCCACACCATCCACCCCCAGGTTGTTTGTTTGCCCTATCTCCAGAAGCAATGCAGTACTCTGTGAGCTCTATCCCAGTCAAGCCTGCAAACTTCAAAACCCAGGCTTTAAGACCTACTGGTTAAGAATGATTGTGGTTTTGATATGAATTTTCCAGATGACTAATGACATCATATTTTCAAGCAACTGTTTTCTTTGGGAAAATGTCTATTTTTCCATCCATTTTAAAACTGGATTTTTTAGGTGGCTTCTTGTTATTGATTTATATTAGTTTTTATGTATTTTAGTTTTTGTCCCTTTATCAGATATATGATTTGCAAATATTTTCTTCTACTCAGTAGTTTTCCTTTTCATTTAATTGATACTTTTGGCTGTGTGAAACTTTTCTAGTTTGATGTAGTCCCACTTTTTAATTTTTGCTTTTGTTGCTTTTGCTCTAGGTGTCACATTAAAAAAATCATTGTCAAGACCTATGTCATGATGCTTACTGCATATTCTTTCTTCTAGGAGTTTTATGGTTCAGGTCTTATGTTCAAGTCTTCAATTCATTTAGAGTTAATTTTTGTGTATGGTACAAAATAGAAATCCAATTTCATTCTTTTGCATGTGGTTTTCTGATTTTCCCAACACCATTGTTGAAAAGACTCCCCTTTCCTCATTGTTCTTTTTCATTGATATGTGTGTCTATTTTTATGCCAATACAATGCTGTTTTAATTGCCCAAGCTTTGTGATATAGTTTGAAATCAGGGATCATGATACCTCCAGCTTTGTTTTTCTTTCTCAAGATTGCTTTGGCTAGTCTGTCTTTTATGATTTCATACAAGTTTTAGTATTGTTTGTTCTAGTTCTGTAAAAAATGCCATTGGAATTTTGATAGGGATTTCAGTGAGTCTGTAGATTGCTTAGTGAAATATGGACATTTTAATATTAATTCTGACCCATGAAAGTGGCATATCTTTTCATTTATTTGTGTCTTCTTCCATTTCCTTTATCAAAGTCTTGGAGTTTTCAATATACAGGTCTTTTACTTCCTTGGTTTAATTTATTCAGGTATTTTATCCTTTATAATGTAATTGTAAATGAGATTGTTTTCTTAATTTCTCTTTCTGATAATTCATTTTTAGTATATAAAAGCACAAGATGTTTTTGTGTATTGATTTTGTTACTTCCAATTTAATTTAATTTCTTTATTTTAATAGTTTTTGATGTGGTCTTTAGGACTTTGTATATATAATATTGTGCCATCTGCAAGTGGTTACAGTTTTACTTCTTCTTTTCAAATTTGGATACCTCTTTATTTCTCTTTCTTGCCTAATAGCTCTGGCTAGATCCTCTAATACTGGTGAATAAAATTCATGTAGTAGAAGGAAGGAAATAACAAAAATTATAGCCAAAATAAATGAAGTAAAGATTAAAAAGACAGTTGAAAAGAATCAGTGGAACTAAGGGCTTGTTCTTTGAAAAGATAAAGAAAATTCTCATACATTTATCTAGATTCACTAAAAAAATTCTCAAATTTAGAAATGAAAGTGGAAATATTACAATTGATACCAAATAAATACAAATAATCATAAGGGACTATTATCAATAGTCATGCACTAACAAATTGGACAACTTAGAAGAAATGGACAAATTCCTAGAAACATACAACCTACCAAGACTGAATCATGATGAAATAGAAATCTGAATAGATCAATTACTATAAAAAGATTGAATTACTAATCTAAAACCTCCCAACAAACAAGACTTCAGGACCAGATGGCTGCACTGGTGAATTCTATGAAACATTCAAAGAATAATTAATACCATTCCATTTCAAACTCATCCAAAAACAAAACAAAAAACAAAATAAACAAACAAACAAACAAACAACAACAAACTACATGATGAGGGAACTCTCCCAAACTCATTTTACAAGGCTACTACTACCCTGATACCAAAACCAGTATAATATGCCACAAAGAAAATTACAGCTCAGTATCCTTAATGAACATAGAGGCAAAAATCCTCAAAATATTAGCAAATCACATTCAACAATGTATTTAAAAACATAAATTATGATCAAGTGGGATTTATTTCGGTGACACAAATAATTGATTTCTAGTTTCATATTATTGTTGTTGGAAAGATGCTTGATATGATTTCTGTCCTTTCAAATTTATTAAGACATGTGTTGTGGTCTAACATATGATCTATCTTGGGAGTATTCTGTGTGCACTTGAGAAAAATGTGTATTGTTGCTTTTAGATGGAATGTTCTGTAAATATCTGTTAAGTCCATTTGGTGTAATGTATTGTTTAAGGCTGATGTTTCCTTATTGATTTTCTGCCTAGATGATCTATCCACTGATTTAAGTGGGACATTAAAGTCCTCTATTATTTTATTGCTGTCCTTTTCCCCCTTTAGATCTATTAATATTTGCTTTACGTATTTGGGTGATCCCATGTTGGGTACATAAATGTATACAATTGTTATACCTTTTTTTGTTGGATTGACACAATTATCATTATGTAACGCCTTTCTTTTTCCTTCAGTACAGTCTTTTTAAAATTTTTTTTATTTTTGTTTTAGATTTTATTTATTTATTTGACAGAGAAAGAGATCACAAGTAGGCAGAGAGACAGGCAGGAAGAGAGGAGAAGCAGGCTCCCTGCTGACCAGAGAGCCTGATGTGGGACTCCATCCCTGGACCCTGAGATCATGACCTGAGCTGAAGGCAGAGGCCTAACCCACTGAGCCACCCAGGCACCCAGTGCAGTCTTTATTTTGAAGTCTCTTTTAATCTTATATAAGTATAGGTACTATAGCTTTCTTTTGGTTTCCATTTACATGGAATATCTTTTTCCATCCCTTCACTTTCAGTCTATATGTGTACTAACATCTAAAGTGAGTGTCTTATAGGACTTATATAGATGAGTCTTGCATTTTTATTCATTCAGTCACTCTATGTCTTTTACAAAGAGTATGAATTTTGAAGTAAAGCAGATCAGATACTAAATTCTAGCTCTACCACTGTTCATGACTCTGGTCTCTTTGAACTTCAGTTTTATCATCTGAAAATTCCATGAAATTCTCATTGAAATGTTGTGAAGATAAAATGAGAATATTTGTAGGATACCTAGTATTGTATTATAGCAAGCACTTAATACATGCTAGTTTCTCTTCCTCCTTAAAGGTAGACAGTTCAAAGGACAAATAGAATTGGCTAGCTTCATGGGTACCATGTTGGGACATCAAATTATATCCATATCTCTACCTGTCATAGAAAAAAAAAATGTCTTCCAAAAATTTGGATATGTCACATTTTCTTTTCCCTACTTCCCAAAAATTGATCTATAGAACATTTAAATCACCTTTAAAATTCTCGAAGGACAGAGATTGTAATTCAATAGAAAATTATGAGTATTTCTATGACTTTAGGTACAGTGGCAGAGACTAATGAATGGAGAGTCTTTTACTTGTGAATTTATAACAAAGATGGCAGTAGATAATCTCTAAAGTAACTTTTGATGCCACAATTTCATGGACTATAGATGTATACATATAGATAGATAGATACACATATAGAGAATATGTATATTACAGAGCTCTCATTAATTTTGCACTAAATGTAAAGTCAGATCATACCAAGCAGATGCCATTTTCACTGATTACTTTGATGTGATAATGGCTACTGCAATTAATCTGTTGACTGTCAAATAGAGAGTATTCATCACCCAGAATTGTCATCTTTATATGCTAATGCTATCATTTATTCACTCATTGAATGATGAATTAGTGATACCCAAACTATTTTGCAATCAGAGATACATCCTTGAAGAAGAGATAGGTACTACTATAATTGTGAGTTCCATCCCTCAATCTCAAAATGTCAGGCTCTATAGAACTTTACTTGAATTTTTCATTGAAGTATAATTCACATAGAATTTTTTATTGAAGTATAATTCACATAGAATACTATCTTAGTTTCAGTTGTACAAAATAATAATTCAATAATTCCATACATTACTTAGTGCTTATCACCATAAGTGTACCTTTAATCTCATTTATCTGTTTTACCCATCCCCTCACCTAACCTCCTCTGGCAACCACCAGCTTGTTCTCTATACTAAATACTATTTTTTTGTTTGTCTTTCTTTTTTTGTTTTGTTTTATTTTGTTTTGTTTCTGAAATTGCACATCTGAGTAAAATTGCATGGTATTTGTCTTTTTCTGTCTGACTTAAATCACAGCATTATACCCTCTGGACCCACCCATGTTGCTGCAAAGGGCAAAAACTCAATCTTTTTTTCTTTTTTTTTTTTTTTAAATTTCATTTATTTACTTGAGAGAGAAACAGAGACAGTGAGAGGGAACACGAGTCAGGAGGAGAGGGAGAAGCAGGCTCCCTGCTGAGCAGGGAGCCCCACATGGGGCTCAATCCCAGGACCCCAGGATCATGACCTGATCTGAAGGCAGACACTTAACCAACTGAGACACCGAGACACCCCCTCATTCTTTTTCAAAGCTGAGTAATATACCATTGTGTGTGTATGTATGTGTGTATATACACACACCACTTCTTTATTCATCTGTGGATGAACACTGTGTTGTTTCCATATTGTAAATAATGCTGCTATTGTAAACAATGCTGTAATGTGTATATCTTTTCAAATTAATTTTTGTTTTCATTGGGTAAATACTGAGTAGTAGAATTATTGCACCATATGGTAATTCTCTTTTTAATCTTTCAGGACCCTTCATACTGTTTTCCACAGTGGCTACACCAGCTTGCATTCCATCAGCAGTGCATGAGCATTCCTTTCTCTCTACATCCTTGCCAACACTTGTTATTTCCTGTTTTTTTGGTGATAGCTGTTCTGACAGGTGTGAAGTGACACCTCATATAATGCATAATTTGCACTTCCCTGATAATGTGTAATGTTGAACATCTTTTCTGTTGGCCCTATATGTCTTCCTTGGAAAAATGTTTATTTTTCCTCTGCCCATTTTTAATCAGATTATTGAGTTGTTGAGTTGTATGAATTCTTTATATTTTTGGATATAAACCCCTTACAAGATATATCATTTGCAAATATCTTCTTCCGTTCAGTAGGTTGCCGTATCATTTTATTGATTGATTCCTTCACTGTGCAAAACCTTTTATTTTGATGTAGTCCTGATAGTTTAATTTTGCTTCATTTCCCTTACCTGAGGAGACATCTTTAAAAAAGTGTTTCTTTGGCCAGTGTCAAGGGAATCGGAGAGAGAGAGGGGGAAGCAGGCTCCCCACTGAGCAGAGAGCCCCATGCGGCCCTCAATCCCAGGACCCTGAGATCATGACCTGAGCCGAAGGCAGAGGCTTAACTCACTGAGCCACAACAGGCACCCTCTAGGATTCTCATACTTCTGCTATTAATCTTCTTTCTCAAGATTGTTTCAGTTATTTGTGGCCTTTTGTGGTTCTGTATAATTTTAGTATTATTTGTTCTAGTTCTGTGAGAAATGTTGTTGGTATTTTGATTGGGATTGCATTCAGTGTGTAGACTGCTTTGGGTATGGATGTTTTATCAATATTTGCTCTTCTAATCTACCAGTATAGAATATCTTTTCATTTGTTTGTGTCATCTTTAATTTCTTTTATCAGTGTTTTATTGTTTTTCAAATACAAACTTTCACCATCTTGGTTACATTTATTCCCAGGTGTTTTTATTCTTTTAAGCACTTTTGTAAATGGTATTATTTTCTTTTCTTTTTTTTTTTATTTTTTTATTTTAATAAACATATAATGTATTTTTATCCCCAGGGGTACAGGTCTGTGAATCGTCAGGTTTACACATTTCACAGCACTCATCATAGCCCATACCCTCCCCAATGTCCATTTCCCCACCACCCTCTCCCGTCCCCCCTCCCCCCCTGCAACCCTCAGTCTGTTTCTTGAGATTGAGTCTTTTATGGTTTGTCTCCCTCCCAATCCCATCTTTTCATACCTCCCCCCAACCCCCCCCCTGCATTGCATCTCCACTTCCTCATATCAAAGAGATCATATGATAGTCGTCTTTCTCCAATTGACTTATTTCGCTAAGCATGATACCCTCTAGTTCCATCCACGTCATTGCAAATGGCAAGATTTCATGTCTTTTGATGGCTGCATAGTATTCCATTGTGTATATATACCACATCTTCTTTATCCATTCATCTGTTGATGGACATCTAGGCTCTTTCCACAGTTTGGCTATTGTGGACATTGCTGCTATAAACATTGGGGTGCACGTGCCCCTTCAGAGCACCACGTTTGTATCTTTAGGATATATACCCAGGAGTGCAATTGCTGGGTCGTAGGGTAGCTCTATTTTCAGTTTTTTGAGGAACCTCCACACTGTTTTCCAGAGTGGTTGCACCAGCTTGCATTCCCACCAGCAGTGTAGGAGGGTTCCCCTCTTTCCGCATCCTCGCCAGCATCTGTCATTTCTTGACTTGTTAATTTTAGCCATTCTGACTGGTATGAGGTGGTATCTCATTGTGGTTTTGATTTGTATTTCCCTGATGCCGAGTGATGTGGAGCATTTTTTCATGTGTCTGTTGGCCATCTGGATGTCTTCTTTGCAGAAATGTCTGTTCATGTCCTCTGCCCATTTCTTGACTGGATTATTTGTTCTTTGGGTATTGAGTTTGATAAGCTCTTTCTAGATTTTGGATACTAGCCCTTTATCTGATATGTCATTTGCAAATATCTTCTCCCATTCTGTCAGTTGTCTTTTGGTTTTGTTAACTGTTTCCTTTGCTGTGCAAAAGCTTTTGATCTTGATGAAATCCCAATAGTTCATTTTTGCCCTTGCTTCTGTTGCCTTTGGCGATGTTCCTAGGAAGAAGTTGCTGCGGTTGAGGTCAAAGAGGTTGCTGCCTGCATTTTCCTCAAGGATTTTGATAGATTCCTTTCTCACATTGAGGTCCTTCATCCATTTTGAGTCTATTTTCGTGTGCGGTATAAGGAAATAGTCCAATTTCATTTTTCTGCATGTGGCTGTCCAATTTTCCCAGCACCATTTGTTGAAGAGGCTGTCTTTTTTCCATTGGATATTCTTTCCTGCTTTGTCGAAGATTAATTGACCATAGAGTTGAGGGTCTATTTCTGGGCTCTCTATTCTGTTCCATTGGTCTGTATGTCTGTTTTTGTGCCAGTACCATACTGTCTTGATGATGACAGCTTTGTAATAGAACTTGAATTCTGGAATTGTGATGCCACCGACTTTGGCTTTCTTTTTCAATATTATTTTCTTAATTTCTCTTTCTATTACTTTGTTGTTAGTGTATAGAACTGCAACCAATTTCTGTATGTCAATTTTGTATCCTGTGACTTTACTGAATCCATTTATCAGTTATTATAGTTTTGGTGGAGTCTTTTGGATTTTCTATATATATTACCATGTCATCTGCAAATAGGGGAAACTTTATTTCTTCCCTGCTTTTCCTTGTCTGATTGCTGTGGCTAGGACTTCCAGTGCAGTGTTGAATAAAAGCAGTGAGTATAGACATCCTTGACTTGTTCTTGGTCTTAGAGGGCATCTTCTCAGTTTTTCATCATTGAGAATAATGTTAGCTGTAAGTTTTTCATAGATGGCCTTTATTAGGTTAAGGTATGTTCCCTCTAAACCTATTTTGTTGAGGTTTTTTTTTTTTTTTTTAAGATTTTATTTATTTATTTGACAGGCAGAGATCACAAGTAGGCAGAGAGGCAGACGGATAGAGAGAGAGGTGGAAGCAGGCTCCCTGCTGAGCAGAGAACCCATGTGGGGCTAGATCCCAGGACCCTGGGATCATGACCTGACCCAAAAGTAGAGGCTTTAACCCACTGAGCCACCCAGGTGCCCCGAGGGTTTTTACTATGAATATATATTGTACTTTATCAGATCCTTTTTCTGCATCTTTTGAGATGATCATATGGTTTTTATACTTTTACTTGTTAATGTGATGTATCACATTGATTTTGTAAATATTGAGTTACTTGTGTTATCCCTGGAATAAATCCCGTTTGGTCATAATGAATGATTTTTTAGATGTATTATTAGATGCAATTTGTCAATATTTTGGTTAGAATTTTTGCATCTTTGTTCACCAGAGATAGGACTGTAGTTTGCTGTTGTTATTGTTGTTTTAGTGTTCTTATCTGGTTTTGCTATCAGAGTAATGTTGGCCTCACAGAATTAATTTGGAAACTTTTCTTCCTCTTCTGTTTTTTGAAATAGTTTGAGAAGGTAGGTATTAGCTCTTCTTTAAATGTTTGATGGAATTTACTGGTGAAAACATCTGGTCCTGGATTTTTGTTAGGAAGTTTTTGTTTTGTTTTGTTTTGTTTTCTTTTGATTACTGATCTAATTTCATTGCTGGTAATTGGTCTGTTCAAATTTTCCATTTCTTCTGAATTCATTTTTCAAAGATCTAATGTTTCTGGAAGTTTATTTATTTCTCCTAGCTTGTCCAGTTTGATGGATATCAATTTTCATAGCATTCTCTTTTAATCCTTATAGTATGTGGTGTCAGTTGTTTCTTCTTTTCTTTCATTTCTAATTTTATATATTTGAGTCCTCTCGCTTTTTGTTTTTCTTGATGAGTCTCCTTAAATGTTTGTCAATTTCGTCAGTCTTCCTTCACTTTTGAACAATAACCTTGCCAGGTAGAGTATCCCTGGTTGGAAGTTGTTTTCTTTTAGTATTTTGATTATATTGATCTACTCCCTTTTGACCTGCAGTTTTTCTGCTAAAACATCTGCTTGTAGTCTTAATGGAGTTTCTTTATATATAAAAACTTTCTTCCTGCTGCTTTTAGGATTCTCTCCTTGTCTTTCACTTTTGACATTTGAATGATAGTATACCTTGGTGTTCCTCTTTTTTGGAACTTCAGGACTTCCAGGATCTGGGTGTTTTTCCCTCTCCACATTATGGAAGTTTGCTGCCTTTAGCTGTTAGTCCTTCAAATATGATTTCTGCCCCTTTTTTCTCTCTCTTCTCCTACTGGGACCCCTATTATGCAAATGTTAGTCATTTTGATGTTGTTCAATAAACACCTTAAACTATTTACTTTTTTCCATTTTTTTAAAAAATTTTTGCTGCTCTGATTGGATGAGTTCTACTGCTCTGTCTTCAAGTTGACTGATCCTTTGTTCTGTTTTATCTGTTCTGCTGTTGAGCCCCTGTACTATGTTTTTCAGTTCAGTTAAAGTATTATTCAGCTTTGTAGCTTTGATTTGGTACTTATCTTTTTGCTTTTATCTAACTTCTTACAGTGTTCATCCATTCTTCTCCCAAGTTGGGTGAGCATGTTTATGGATCACTCTTTTGAATTTTTTATCAGGTAAATTATTTACTCTGTTTCACTGAGGTTTTTGCTCTTTCATTTGGAACATGTTTCTGTTTGTTCATTTTGCTGGACTCTCTATGTTGGATTCTACACAGTAGATGAAACAACTACCTTTTCAAGTCTTTAAATAAGTGACCACATATAGGAAGATGAACCTTTTCATTCAACCCTGTCTCAGTTCTTTGTTGTGTCTCAAACCTGTGTGCTTGTCCAAGCAAACTGTTAGTAGTATAGGATGTCCAAGTAAACTCCCAGTAGTTTAGGATGTGTCAGTACATGTAAGTGTCCCAGAGGGGAGGATTTTAGCACTTAGAGTCAGGCTGACTAATTTCGCTAACTCTTTAGACATTTTTTATAAATATGTAAATATATACATCCTTATGGGACCACAACTGTATGCCCTGCTGTTGACTAGAGTCAGGTGATCTGAAGGTGCAGATATGCAGAATTAAGTCAGTCATGATTCTGGGTGTATGATATACTGTCCTTTTTGGCCTATTCATAACCTGCTTGACTTCCTTCTTAACTCCTTCCCCTCCTTCCTTCCCTTATTTCATTTGTTATCTTTTTTAATAACAGATAACCATTCACAAATCTAAAACAAAACCTAAAAAGTCTTTTACAATAGTCTGTATTTAAGCATTTGGTTTATTTTGTCTAATGCCTTTCTCTGCCTTCCGCTAACTTGAATTTAGCATTGTTCTGACTCCTATTTAATTATTCATTAAATTTCCTTTTTATATAGCTTATTGTATATATGCATTCATGAAAGTATATATTTTTAATTATTTTTAATTCTAAAAAAAGGTTTCATGTTATATATAATCATTGGTATTGATTGATTAATCTGTTGACTTTGCTTTCATGAATATCAGTGCATATTAATGTCTTTCTCTTGTTTTAACTGCTGGATAATATTCCATTAAATGAAGATAACACTATCCACTTTCTAATTTAGGAGCCTTTGGGGTTTTGTTATTTTTTACAAGCAGTGATAATATAAAAGTTCCTGAATTAATAAATGTTCCCTCTTGCCTAAATACAGTGGTTTCTTTTGGGTATATACTTAGAAGTAGAATTAGTACATCATATGATACTTACAAGATACTTGCTTATATTTATTATGAATATTTGTCAGGTTTTAAAACTACTAAAATAAATAGAAAGATGGTTTCTTCTTCTTTATTCTTATACTTTGAGAGGGTCATTGTTGTGATACTCTTTGTTTCTTTGCAGTCACTAAGAAGTAAATCATCTTAATTGTAAATCAAGTGTTACATTGACACAGTTATAAACCAACATTTGGCAGGTAAATGATACTCTAAAGAGATAAACAAAGATCAGTTATATCTAGAAATACTTAAAATGTTTACTCCATCATAAAGAACAACTTTCAGAGAAGATGACCTCTGTATTCATAACTGTACTGCTTCTTTCTTTATTGACATTTATTTTATCATTTTAGATTTTCAGTATTTTCTAAAATGTTTCATGTTAAATGCTTTTATATTATTTCTACCCATTTAATCACTTTCACAATTGTTAGGATGCCAGTAATTTTATTTTCAAAAATGAAGTTGTTGAAATTAAAATTATGTTGAACCTTATGGCAGCAGGGATCAAATCTAGTTCTTATTATGTAATTGCCTATTCAGAAGTGTACCCTGCTTGTAAACATTGCCTCGACAATATATGCTTTTTGACATGCTAATGGATTTTCCATATTACCTCTAAGTAGCGGCTTGACTTGATGATAGTCCTTCAGACTATTATAAATTCTGCCATCATTCTGCCATAATTGATCACATTTACTGCTATGCTTTCCTTGCCCCATTTTGAGGAGAAAATATAGATAGAATATTTTTGTGTATAATCCCTTTGAATGAACATTAACATTTGCTATGAATTTTCCTTTGTACTGTCAGCAGAAGTATCCATAAGCAAATATGGGCTTATCTGTTCTTTGAATGATTAAAGAGTTGAAGCAGCCACAGTAAAGAGTGATTGTAGAAAGTGAAGAGAGTAAACTAAGCCTTACTTCTTACTCCTGATTTTCACATGCTGATGCTCTTTCATATTTTGGTAACACCCTTCATTCTCTTGAGCTGGTAAGGGCCTTAATGTACTTTCACATGTGTAAATAATGTAGCAATCAGTATTAGTTTGTGTTGGCTTACTGGCTTTTTTTTCCTTACCAGTAAAATTACCTCATGGTAAATAATAAATGAACTCCCACCATTTTTGTTCATTCATTTATTCAGTAGTCAACCCAAATTACGTGAGCCCAACATGTTAAGTTCTGTATCCTTCTTTTCACTATGTCTGAGCCATATATATAACTTCCATTAAGACCTTCTTTTCTCTGAGCAGTATTTTCTTTTAGAATAAGAAATACATGATACTTTTGTCACTGGTAGCTGTACAATCCTTGATGCAGAAGTATTCTTTAGTAACCTAGTTAAAAACTATAATAATTGATGGTGATTATCAAGGGTGGAAAGGTTTTAAGTTTCTATTGACAGTCTATATAATAGAAATGAGTTGGGATACAAAATTTCACCTATAAAGTGGAAAGTGGAATATATTTTGCACAAAAATTATGTTATACATGGAGGTAAGATTTTTTCATCAGGACAAAAAGTCATTTAACCCAAGGTGAATCCAATGTACTATGTACTGTTATTTGACTTACGCCTACTTGCAATTGGTAGCATTCTTTTGCCCCCTAAGGATAACTTTCTAAATTTCAGCTCATTCTCTATCTAGGCAACAGCATTTGAAAATAAAATAGCTACGTAAGAGAATACACCTGCCTACACAATTAGATTGCAGATCTGTATTAGATCATTGATTCTGTGAAGTAAAAGAAAGGAGATTTCCTGAACTAAGAGTGGTATTTGGTGCTTCTGACTTTAATTCACTCACCTACTGGAGTATAGATCATTCACAATTTGGGACACTGATTACCATTGCAGAATATTCTCTGAGGCTTCTAACTCCCATGTGTGAGAGAGAATGAGGAAATCAATAGATTTCATCAATTAATACAGCGATGTAGTCAATAGTTATTGATCACTTACTACTTGCCAGAAATATAGTATTTAACTGTGCTACACATCAGGGTCTGTTTTGAAAGACTCTTCCAAAGTGCTCAAAGTGCAGTGGCCAAATATCAAGCCCACCTACATTAATTTAGATTGAAAAAAAAAATAGTTCTAGCTCAGCCAGTTGACTATGTGTGACTTGGGCTTACTATTTAATTTTTCTGGTATCTGTTTTGTCATCTATAAAATGAGGGCAATAACTAGATAGTATCAAGATTCTTTTAAGTTCAAAATTTTTGGACATTTTTAAATACACAAACTAGAAAGTATGAATGATGGCTCAATGAAGTGAGTAGTGCATTTCTGTAATAAGCTCATCTATTGCAAGGTTGCAAGATTCATCAGTAAAAGGCAGTGCCACCAATGTCTGTCCACAGGAAGAGAGGAGACTGCCAATGAAGTCACCAGCATTGGAATCTCAAGGTCCAAGGGACATACAGAATTAGAGTTCAGTCCAGGCAGGTTAGATTGGAAGATGATGGGTGTGCATGGTATCTTGTGTTTCAGGGACTAGTCTTCAGGGCAAGGTGACTAACAAAGTTGTAGTCCACAGGAACTCTTGTGATTGATGCAGATATCATCTAGTAGCTGGAATGTCATTAGAAGCTAGGGGAACTGTAAGAGGAAAATACTGGAAGAATGATCCAGCCATGTTATGCAGGACACTCATAGGAACCAACAAGGGCAACAAGGATCACAGTTCAATGGGCATATTAGTTAGGGGTCAGCAGTTCTAAGCTACAGAAATCTCTGACTAACATAAACAGAAAAACAATGTCATTTAAGAAAATCTGTTAACTTACAGATTGAACTGAAAAGCTGAAGGATCAGGTTTAGAAAAAGATGGAAAACAGGTAATTTGGGGAGGCTAGCAGCAAAAATTGCTCGACAAACTCATTAATGTGTTGCTGCCATAGTGAATAAGCTACAGCTGATTTCAGTGATTCTGCACAGGATTCAGACTTTAGAGAGGGAATTTCCAAATGGCTGAACTGATGTCATGCAAATACTTTTCAGCTAGGAAAAAAGGCACCTTGATTTTTTAGTATTAAAAAAGACTGTGCACAATGGGGCAAAGATACAGGCACAGAACGAAATTAAGATGTTATTTCCAAAAGGAGAACTACTATCCACTGTCCTGGTAGCATTCAGGACGAGAATCCAGATTCAATGGGGAACCATAATGGCAGTCAGGAGCAAGGGCACAAAGTCTGGCATGTGAATGGTGTACAAAGCATCTGTTTGCCTTGGGTGCAGTCATATGATATCCATTCCTGAGCTCTCTGGTTGATAGGAAAGAGGCTTCTTAAATATATCACTGTGTCTTACTGAATCAAGACCTCTGAGGGACCGATTGCTTTATAGGAGGTTGGCAAAGTAAATGATCTAATAAAGCATGTTGCACAGTTTCTAGCATACAGAAATTATAACATTTATAGATTATCACGGTCATCATAGTCACCCTTAAATTTCAGTTGAATGGGCAGGGATTCAGGCAGGGATTGAATTTCTGCATGACTCACCTGTGAGTTCACTTGTAATTAATCTAAAAGACTTGGAATGGAAGGAACTAGGAATAAACTAATGTTGTTCCTACCTCTTTGTCTCTGGGCAAGTCACTTAACCTCTCTAGGCCTGTTTCCTCATCTGTAAAATAAGACTAATAGGAATAATAGTATTGCTTATTTTGTAGATTGCGATGAGGACTGAATGAGAAAATAACATGTAGAGCACTGAGAAAATATTAAGAAGATGGACAAACACTTATATAGTGTTTATTTTGTAACACTATACTTTTTTATTTTGTACTTCACAAAGTGCTTTTCACATTATTTCATTTCATTCGCACAAATAATCCTGCGGTGAGATTACCCTTTTTTAAAATTAACAATGAAGAGAGGTGCCTGGGTGGTTCAGAGGGTTGAGCATCTGACTCTTGATTTAGGATCAGGTCAGGATCTCAGGGTCATGAGATCGAGCGCTGTGTCTAGCTCTATGCTGGGTGTGGGGCATGCTTGAGATTCTCTCTCTCCCCCCCTCTGCCCCCCTGTCCTCCTGTCCCCCTATATATACACATGTGCTCTTAAAAAGAAAAAAAAATAACAATAAAGAAATGGAGTTTTTATTTATATAACAGGCATAGAGTGATAGCCTCATCTTTTAACTCCCAAGTACTGGGCCTTGTAAAATGTATAAAAAGTTTATCACTGAAAGATCTCCATGACAACAGGAAGAGACAAAACTCCCAGTGCTTAGCAGTAACATTTAGTAATAATGGGTAGTTATGTTTAACAATTTTAGTCTAATCATCTATGCATACATTCTGAAGAAACACATTTCCCGAGCAGAAATACAAAGGAACTCTTTGTTCCTTACACTGTAAACTGAAAAACAAATGCTCTGTAATATAATGAGAAAATGAGAGTATGAAATTAGTTGTCCGAAGTCACAATATGGCTTGGCTATCACAGCCCTCTGGTCTCTGTTCTTCCATTACCCCCACAACCCGTGCCCTGCCTTTTCATCTGTGCCTTCTACAGCGTGTTCTCTTCTGGGCTTTGCTGTTGTTTCAATATGGTAAAAACAGAAAGCCTCTCAAATGAAATAAGGATACGGTGCTGATTGACAAAGCAGAGTGCAAGGTAAAGTCCTCACATCTCTTTTCTCCAGATTGAAGGAAAATGAGTAAACAAGAGCTGCCTAAAGTTTTTTTGAGAACAAATCACAGAGATGTTTTAAATTCATTATTTATTTATATGTTTTTTCCCCTGTGAATGAAGTAAAGCGTTATAAAGACATTTTTTTTTTCTACTTCATAAGATGCTTTAGAAGTGTCAAATATTGTCAATGGGATTATACTGATCAATTCTAATCAGGAAATAGAGATATTTTTCTTTATACTCACAACAAAAGGAGTATAATTTTGGAGCCAGTATAGAGAAATTATGCTTCATGTGTATTATTTATTTCCATGTCTAAGATTTAGGAATTAACTCTAATCCGTACACGGTTGTCTGATCTTGATCCTTGCATTTTGGAAGATTTAACTCACGTTTCCTTAGAAAGTGTTACACTGGCTTGCAAAACAATCAGATCCTAGAGTAGAATTTATATCTGTTTCATTTAAATAAATGCCACCCATTGGAAATCTCTAGGTCTCACCACACTTCTTTTATTCTTCCAAACTTAACAGAATATTTTCCGTCATCCAATTTTACTCAATAGAGTATAAATTTCCCACCAGTATAATTATCACAAGTGCATGAGGCCTATGTCTAAGAAGAACTCTTTAAAAATAATGCACACGGGAGTTTTCCTATCAGGGTAGCTATTCTCTGCAGTCAGTTGCTTCTTTTGCACAGTTAGGGCACAGCAGCTGTGGGTAGCTGAGTGCTGAGAGGACAGACTATTGACTCAGTTGCTTGTTGCCTGTTTTAATCATGGCTCTGATTTTTTCCCCCCAGCCCCGTGAGCATGGGCAAATGATTTACATGTTCTGTGCTTGCTTCCTCATCTAACTGGGTGGGATTCAGCAAAATAATAAAAACTCGGTGGAGTGCCTAGCACATGCTAAGCTTAATATGCGGGATCTTACTGCCAGCCTTAATAAAGTGATGGTACAAAAAAGGCACATGGATTCTAGGATCTGTGTGGGAGGGATTCTGTGTAAAACCACATCATGGGCCAAGGTCATACTAGCTTCAGAAATTATTGTTATTTTAAGTTTTCACATGGGAATAATATCAGTATATTCATTTGGAGTTGGAGACACACTTACATTTCTATAGAGTTATTTCCAGTTTTGTTTTTTGTTTTATAATTGGAGTAAATACATTCTCTCTGTCTAGTTTTTGGTGTGCATTTTCTTAGATGTTATCATGTTGCAAGATAAGGTGCTTGATCGGCTTTGGTGAACTCTGCTTCTTGGTCATGGGCCACTGTGGAAGGGAATGAGCCACACATTTTAAAGGGCCATGGTTACTCTTCTCGGAAGAATGCCCTGACGGGAGCTGTGCGAGAGAGGACGGTCATGACAGGGCAGTACAGGGGCCTACTCCATATCCTTGATGCAAGTCAGGGCAAAAAGGCACCAGAGATAGAGCCAATACTTGTGGTGGGACCCCTTAGAGAGCACAAGGTAAGAAGAAAGGAGACTCCCCCCCGCCCCCAGCTTTAAAAAATCAGTTTCAAAAGATTTGGATCTCTTTTTGTAAAATGAATGTTGAATTTCAGTGTATGTGAGAGAGAAATAAGAACAAATACATCCTTTTCCTTGCTGGTTGAGTGTCTGCATTTCTAATGCTCCTGAAATCATTCATCATTCATGAAAACGTCTTAGTAGTTACGTCGTTCGAGTTAAAGCAGTGACAGCCTTGTTCCTTCACTATGTCAGGGGTGTTGTCCTTAGGCAACTCGGAGCTCACAGTAATGTGGTAAAGATGCAACATAGTGGAAATAAACACAAGAGTTGAGAGAACAAGACATCATTTAATATTTATTTATTATCACACCATATTCCAGAAAGATTCAAAGTAGAATTTCATCTCTAGGTCTGAGAAATAGAATAATATATTTATAACTAAGCTATATTTGCCTTATCTATAAAAGCAGTTTTCTGGGAAAAAGATGAACATTCTGCTATCATTTGGGGTTCCCACGTAAGAGCAAAGTAACATCTTGTCTGCAACTCTCTACATTTTCATCATTCTATTCCAGGACTGATACAGAGAGCTATAATTAATTTATAGCTCAAAAAGTTGGATTATAATAACTTTTTAAAAAATGCCACCAGTAGGGAGCAATTTTAGTGAAGCAACTAAAAAATAAATGTAAAAATGCTACTTATTTAAGGTGTTATTAAGGTTGACAGGTATGTTTTAACTTTGTTACTCATTTTATTTACCTTTTTAAAAGATTTATTTATTTTAGGAGGGGAGTCAGAGGGAGAGGGAGAGCTATACAGGGCTGATCCTGTGACCCTGAGATCAAGACCTGAGCCAAAACCAAGAAGAGTTAGACACTTAACCAATTAAGCCACCCAGGTGTCCCAAATTTGTTACTCATTTTATTTTTATTTATTTATTCATTTTTTTAAAAGATTACTTATTTATTTATTTATTTATTTGCCAGACAGAGATTACAAGTAGGCAGAGAGGCAGGCAGAGAGAGAGGAGGAAGCAGGCTCCCTGCTGAGCAGAGAGCCCCATGCGGGGCTGGATCCAGAACCCTGGGATCATGACCTGAGCCGAAGGCAGAAGCTTTAACCCACTGAGCCACCCAGGCGCCCCTTGTTACTCATTTTAAATGAATCAGGAATAACTGAATTTCCCAAAATCCTACTTTGGAATTTTAAGGCACATTGAGAGAAAGCTAAAAAAATTTCATTAAGTAATTTGGGATGATTCAATTTCTACATTCTGAATGATTTCATATGTTCTAAGCCCTCCTGTTCAGTAAAAAACATGATTATAGCAGTGGTTCCCAAACATTAGTGGGTATCAGAATCACCTAAAGGATTTGATAAAACAGATTTCTGGGCTCCACCTGAGTCTTTCTGATTCTGAAGTAGATCTGGGGTGGGGCCCAAGAATTTGTGTTTCTAACAGGTTTGAAAGTTATGCGTATGATGCTGGCCTGGGGGACAATGTTTGAGAACCACTGCTTTACATATAGATCAGAGACAAATGAAGTTAATTTTATCTGTAAATCTTGTTGCCCCCATGGATTTGTTATGAAACATTTAGTACTACTGACTAAAAAACAGCAATGTTCCCCAGCCTGTAAGCAACTACAACAAAAATTACATTAAAATATCAGAAAAATATTACAAATTCAGAGTATATATCTATGAATTATTTCAATGTTTTGCATGTTATATTATCTTTATACAAGCTTTGTTTCCTATAGTAATAGATTCTTAAAACTAGTTGAAGGACTTTCATATTAAACAAAAAACAAAAAAGAGGTCAAGGTCATTTCCTATGTGTCAGTCATACCCTATAATATTTGGGCAGTTCTTAAAAGAGCAACCTGTTCATTGACCAGATGAATTTAGTGCTGTCCAATTCTAGAAATAATTTAAGAAGAATGAATTGGCTTTCAATAAAAAAGTCCTTTCTTCTTTTTTTTTCAAAATTAGGTAAATGTTATCACTCTAATTATCTCCTTCAGCAAATATAAGCTATTGATGTGGTTGGGGTCATTATAGTGACCACAAAAACAAAGTTCTGCTTTATAAACGTGATAAAAGCAAAATCTTATTATGTTTATTTTTCATATGTGCAAATAACTGGTTTGTGCACAGAGTTGGTGCTTAATATTTGATATTAAACAAAACCAACTTATCGTAAGCCAGAGCCATCAATATCTTTTAAAAATCTACAAACTCACATTAAAATCTGGAAATGCAAGTGGCATTTTTTTCCTTGCTTCTCTCCAGTAAGTGCCCTTATCTCTAGGACGCTCACCAGGATGACAGCAAAGTACAAGTTTGTAAAAGAATTGCATTAAATACCACAAATATCTATTTATAGGTCCAAGGGTAAAGCAATCCGGTTTATTTTTTCTTCCCACCGGGCTGAGCACTGCAGACTGACAGTTCACCTACCCCATCTTTAAAGAGAGCTTTGTACTTCTTAGAACTTAATTGTTCAAAGAGGAGCTGTAACTTACATAAAGAGTCTTTACTACAGTAAAATGCTACAATGTAGAAAAGAACAAAAAGGTTGTTGTTCTGAGAGGCTGCTCTGCAGGGGCTGAAGGATCCAAAATAAGCTAGTAACCGCCATGGGTTAAGATCTGTAGTTGAGGATACATTAAGCTTCCGTGACAATTCCCAAGAAGTGGTATTTGTGAAATTTCATGAAGTGCCAGCAGTTTGTAATGAACAGGAAGTGTAGCGGGTTACTGAGTAGTGCGGACTGGGAAGATAGAACTCCTGGGGCTCAAACCTTAGTCTTCCACTTCCTGGTGATGAGATGTTGGGTGAGCCGTGGAACATTCCTTTGCCAGAGTTCCTCATCTCAAAAACGGACGTAATAATCTTACCATGTAGGATTGTTGGGAGAATTAAGTGAGTAAATATAGATAGAATGCTTAGCTCAGGGCCTGGCATCTATTTATATCTACACTACATGAATGTTTACATCTACTATATGAATGTTAGCACTTACTATCATTTTTATTATTTCTTTCATTTTTGGTATTGCCTTGTGGTCCTCCCATCCTATCCTAAAACAATTTCAGCACTGCCTAATTTCTCCTGTCTCCATTATTCTTCACCCCAATTTTTAATTATAAAGTTAGACATTAATCGAATCTTAATTGCAACATTTTTAAATCACTTTAATTCTAGTTCAAATCATTCATTCATTCACTATCTTACACCACTTTTTTGAAACAGATACAAATGTCTCATTTTATCTTCTTTTTCACCCATATAATTAGAACTCAGTACTAAATGTACTGCACAGTTAACACTGTTAGAGACTGAAACACTCGGTAATGAAGGTTTAGGTGTCATGCAATTGATTAAATATAAGTGTTTACAAAAAATAATACCAAATGAAGAAACAATATGTATCTCCATATACATTAATGATAGTCCCAACATGTCTGTGCCTCTAAAATAAATACATTTTCTAGGCTAATTTTCAGACCATGAAGCTTTAAAGACTACTAGAATTAAGAAATCTGTTCTAGTTACAAAAGTCTTCTTAGGATCATTATGTTGGCTGACAGCAATGGGAAAGGGACCACTGCTGTTGCTTATGTATTTACCAACCTTGTCTAATCATTAAGAGTGAGGATGGGGAGGGACGCCTGGGTGGCTCAGTGGGTTAAGTCTCTGCCTTCCACGTGGGTCATGATCTCAGGGTCCTGGGATCGAGCCCCGCATTGGACTCTCTGCTCAGCGGACTCTCTGCTTCCCCCTCTCTCTCTGCCTGCCTCTCTGCCTACTTGTGATATCTGTCTGTCAAATAAATAAATAAAATCTTAAAAAAAAAAAAAAGTGAGGATGGGGAGATGTCATGGGTCGTGGATTTTGTGTGATGTCATCAGTTATCTAAATCCCAGGAATCCGGTATTAGAAAACTTCCTCTTAATTAGGATCTGAAATCCCCTTCTTGTGTTCAACTGGTATGTGTGGTGAAGTACATTATTTGCCCCAATTCTCCATCCTCTCCTGTATCCATGCTCTTTGTCATATAACTTTGCAAGTTCTCCCACACTGGATAGAGGGTACTTCCCTGCCTCTTTTCTCTGCGTTTGACCATCTGATTTGCTTTGGCTAATGCATGTGACAGACAATGACAGCGTAACGTTTCTCAGCCTCGCCCTTTCCCTCTTGCCTGTCTGCCACTGCCACAGAAGAGGTTGAGTAGCTGTCCTGAGTAGCCGCTTCCCTCTCAACCTGGGCCCCAGAATAAGCACAAGTGGAAGAGACCAAAGCCCAATTTATAACAAAGAGCCTAGCTCAGTGGGATCTGCAACCTGAGCAGAGCTTTCCAACATTCTCCAGGTCAGATGAGCAGATCCCCAAATGGCCCACAGACACTCGAGAAGTATTTATGGTTGTATGCCACTGAGATTTGGTAATAGTTTGTTATGTAACAGTAGGTGACTAATATATACATTGAGTTTTAGAAAAAAGGCTTTCTTTTCTACAAAGCTAGAAATAATTCTAAAAATAACTGTGGCAGATGATATGATTTTGTATATATTCATTTTCTTAAATATCAGTGGCATTTAGGAGTGATAATTAACTTATGAAGCAATACACACAAAATTAATAAACTACATTTGTATTTGTTGTGCCCTAAATTGCACTAAAGGAAAGTACATAATGGTCTTCATTAAGCTACTTGGTTATGAATTTAATAATTGAAATAAAGTAAATGAAACTGTGTAACTGGAAAATTCAACTAACACTTTTAATAAGTATAAATATACTTTCAGTAAGTATATTTGTGGGCAGATGTTAGATTTGTAAAAATATCCTTAATGATTTAATTATACATGACTTAACTACATTTTAACAACAGGGATATTATACATAATAAACAGAATCAAAACAAACACTTGAAAAATGACATTTAAACAAGTTAGTACTTTAAAGGACTTAACAAATACCTTGATTTTATGAAATTGAGGGCCATTCGGTTTATGAATGTTAAAGAATCATCCTCTAAGATAATAGACAATCATGTAAATGAAACTATATAAGAACAAAATTTTAAAAATTTCATTTATAACCACTTAAAGAGTGTTGATAAAGCAACAAAACTTTTAAGATCTCTTCTGTTGCCTTTTACTATCTATTACATGTAAATATTTTAAAATGTAAATATTGTTTATGAGATAGACAATTAATGGTCCATTATAGAGAATACTAGAGCTAGACTATATTGAGGAACATATTGTAAAATATAGTTACGTGGAAATAAGGACATTCTCAACTGAAACTGGCTGATTTTAATATAGAAATAAGACTCATAATGTTTTATATACAATTTAAAACTACTGAATTAGTGATTATATTTAGAGATCCATTTAAAATGCTCATTTAAAAAATATTCTTGAAAATCTTTTAAGCAGAAGATCTTCATACTTCAGTATGCTTCTGATATTTAGTAAATTGCTAAGGAAGTGAGTTACTGTCAACAGTTTCTACTGAGTTCAAGAGAATGCCCAGTCTCCATAAATAAAAAGTAAATAAAGGAAATGCATCAGAGAGTTGGAAAATAGTTTCATCATGCTTTTGAAGAAATTTCTTGATTTCTTGGTCATCATGCCCTACACTTGAAGTGTTGCCTTCTTTGGTTTCCTTTTGAAGAAGCTGCTCCAGAACCCAGAACAGGAAGAAAATATTTTCATAGTGTGTCGCATAACTGGCTTGAACCTACAAATAAACAACAAACATCTTTAAGACACATTGGTTGTAGCTCATCTCAGAAAAAGCCAAATAAAGATAGTAAGTTTTCGGACAAAAAGTAAATTCTTGATGTATTTAACACTTTCTATCTTCCTATTCCTTTAATTGGGATAGAAGGAAAACAAAGGAGAACATTTCTTTCAAAAACTTCACAGTTTCGGTGAATGACTTTTTTCTCTTGATGGTTTACAAAGCTCAAAATCTTTTCTCCGTATTACTGCTATAATTCATTACTCAGATGAATCTGAGAATACTTGACAATGTCTTGTGTGTTGAATTCAGTGGTGTGATAAAGACTTTCAGTGCATGACACTAATGCCAATGATAACATAAAGATCTTGGGGGTAGGGTTTTACCCTACATTTAAGAATGTTTCTTTCTTTTTTTTTTTTTTTAAGATCTTATTTATTTGACAGAGAGAGAGAGAAAGAGAGAGCAAACAAGAGGGGGAATGGCAGGCAGAGGGGCAGGGAGAAGCAGACTCCCCACTGAGCAGGGAATCCGATGTGGGACTCGATCCCAGGACCCAGGGATCATCACCTGAGCCGAGGCAGACACTTAACTGACTGAGACACTCAGGCGCTCTAAGAATATGTCATAACTCAGTATACAGTAACTCAGTATAACTCAGTCTTAGAACAGTTATGATCTCTCAGAGACCAGACAGGCTCTCATTCTGAGTCCACACAAATCAAGGAGGAATAGGTTTAGATTGTTTGACATCAACATACATGGTCATGAGGAAAATGTAGATGTGACAGAGAAGTTACCGTTTGGCTCTAGATGACTGAAAGTGAGATGGATCAAAGTGAAGACTAAAAAGTGGACAACGGGAAGCATAATATGAGGGGATACAGGAATCAGTCTAAAGATATAAAGTGGCTTTACCATTTGCTTATTAAGACATGTGTTGGGAACAGTCCCCAAATCTACCCATTCTAATAATACATAAATGAAAAGAAATATTCTTTTAGAGCCCAGAGGAATGTATTCTATAATGAGGTGGTCCTATAAATAGTTAGATATATACTTTTTGTTGAGGTATAATTGACATAACATGTTAGCTTCAAGTATCACATAATGATTTGATATTTACATATATTGCAAAATGATCACCGTAGTAAGTCCAGTTAACATCTACCACTATACTTAGTTACCACATTCTTTTTTGTGTGTGACTAGGACTTTCAAGATGCAGTCTCCTGGCTACTTTCAAATATGCAATATAGTGTTTAGTTAATATAGTTATTAACTATAGTCTCCATGCTGCACATTATATCCCTAATACTTTAAATTCATTTTATAACTGGAAATTTGTACCTTTCCATTAATCCCTTCACCCATTTCAACACTCCCTAACCCCCACCTCAGGCACTACCAGTCCCTTCTCTATATTCATGAGCTTGGTTTTGTTTTTGTTGTGTGTGTGTTTTTTTTTTTTTAATATACTGCATACAACTGCATTATTTGGTATTTATTTAATTTTTTCTGTCTGGCTTATATCATTTACCATATTGCCCTTAAGGTCCATACCTGTCACAAATGGCAAGATTTCATTCTTCTTTTATGGCTGAATAATAATCCATTGTATGTGTGTACGTGCACACATACATATAAATAAGTATGCATTTGTGTATATACACACATATATTTGTATATACATACAGTGTATTTTCTTTATTCATTCATCCACCAGTGAACATTTAGGTTCTTTCCATGTCTTGGCTATTGTAGATGATGCTGCAGTGAACGTGGATAATACATGTATACATTTGAATTAGTGTTTTCTTTTTCTTTGGATAAATACCCCAAAGTGGAACTTCTGCATCATGTGGTAATTCTATTTTTAATTTTTTGAGGAATCTCTGTAGTGTTTTCCATAATGGCTACACCAATTTATATTCCCATTGACAGTGGGAACACTAGGGTTCCCTCTTCACATTCTCACCAATATTTATTATTTCTCTCTTTTTGATACTAGCATTCTGACAGGTGTGAAGGGATACCTCACTGTGGTTTTGATTTGCATCTCCCTGGAGATTAGCTGTGTTGAGCATCTTTCCATGTACCTGTTAGCCATACATATGTCTTCCTTGGAAAAATGTCTATTCAGATCCTCTGCCCATTTTGTAATTGGTTTGTGCTTTTCCTATTGAGTTGTATAAGTTCTTTATATATTTTGGATATTAAGTCTTTATTTGGTATTTGATTGTCAAATACTTTCTCCCATTCAGTAGGCTGCCTTTTATTTTGTTGATGGTTTCCTTTGTTGTGCAGAGGCTTTTTAGTTTGATGTAGTGCTAGTTGCTTCTTTTTTTTTTTTTCTTTCTTTTTTTTTTTTTTTTGGCTTTGTTTTAGGTGTCAAATCCAAAAACTAATTTCCAAGACCATTGTCAAGGAGCTTACTATCTGTGTTTTCTTCTTGAAGTTTAATGGTTTCAGACCTTAAATTCAAGTCTTTAATCCATTTTTAGTTATTTTTCTGTATGATATTAAATAGTGGTTCAGTTTCATTCTTTGGCATGTGGCCGTCTAGTTTTCCCAACACCATTTATGAAACAGGCTACTTTCCCCATTGTACATTCTTGGCTCTTTTGACATAATTAATTGACCATATAAGTGTGGGCTTATTTCTGGGCTCTCTATTCAGCTCCGTTGATCCATGTATATGTTTTTAATGCCTATTCTATACTGTTTGGATTAATATAGCCTTGTAATATAGTTTGAAATCAGGAAGCATGATGCCTCCAGCTTTGTTCTTCTTTCTCAAGATTGCTTTGGCTATTCAGGTTCTTTTGTGTTTTAATACAAATTTTAGATTGCTTATTCTATTTGAGACTTGCTTTTAAAGTGCTTGTAACCAGAACTACTTCTCTAACTGCCTGTATGTCACTCCTAACAAACTGAACTCCACATTCTTAAGTGAATATACCTAATACCTCTGTGCCTCTTCTTCTGATCTAGAATGGCGTCTCTCATCAATCTCCCATTACTAGGACCCTGGTCAGCCTTCATTGCTATCATAGACACCACATATCCATTGAGCCTTTCTCGAGCCCCTCAATTTTATAGGGTTGAACTCTACCTTATATCCTGGTTGGTTATATTTATTTCATCACCCATTTAGATTCTAAACATGTTGAGAGAAGCAAATGTGTTCCTATCACTACAGTTTCTAGAATTCCTAAAACAATGTCTGTTTTGCTCATAGTAGATCTCAATATACATTTGTTGTTTTGAATTGAACAGGAATTACAGTACTGTAAAAAGAACTACTACAGATACATATTGGTTACTATCTGAAGGAGAATCACAGCTACATTTTCAGTATTAAAAGTACTTTTAAAATACTTATTCCAAACTAAAAAAATTCACAGTGTGTGTTTAACCTGATCTTGTCAGCAATACTTAACTACTTGTCGACTTGCTCACTAATGACCATACATACTGTAAATCCTGTATGAGTTAACAGATAATTCTTCCTTAGAACTATGTTATAAACATAGCTGCTTAACCTAGTTAGACATTAGCACAAATTAGGTAGCACTGAAATACAAATTCTGTAGCAGAAGGACACATTTATTTCATTCACTTTGAAGCTTTAACTATAGCAGGGTACAGTACTTTATAATGATAATCTAGGGAGGACTGTCGCAATGATTTGAGATTCACCTCTACTGATAGTATTAGCTATATATTCCAGCACTTATCTTACTGGACTCTTAAACAACATTAGGATTTTGTGAATTGAATGACTATTCTTTTTTGAAATTATTTAGATTACTTTTTACTTAACCCTGGTTTTTATGTATAACATAATTTTATGAACAATTAAAATTATGCTCTAAGATATTACCAGTTATAGAACAGTAATATGAAACTAACTGTCTCTTTAGGGACAGTATGCACTTAGCCAACATGCCTTAGCAGCCTTTCAGCACGATTGAAACGGCATGTCTGGGGGGCGGTCGTTCCTGTAGTTCCAGATTTCATCACACTGGCAGCTGCCGGCTCTGCTTAATCATATGCTCAGGCACTTTCTGAATTAGTGCCTAAGCTGAATAAAAAACAAAATAAATGCTATCAAAGTGACAGTCTACCATATTTGGTGTTATTTTTACACTCTCAGCACTAAACTCGACTGAATCACACTGGTGTTGGAAAATACTCAAGACAGGTGGAACATACCCACCAGGAAAATACTCAGGTGTTTTGCCTCAACATCCTGCCAGGAAGATTGAATGACCCCAGTACATGAATAAGACGGCTGTGTGTATCTGATAAAATGCTATCAGTTTATCTTTCTACCCAGGTCTTTTAGAATTGAAGGGATCTTGAGAGGAAGCTTTTAGAGTCCCATGACTACTTCCTATTACCTAATCCCATTTTTTTAATAGGGGACCTTTCAAAGAGAAGATACTTTCTTAGTAAAAAAAAGTCACCAGATATTTTTGCAGAGTATTTTCAGAATTAAAAAATTCCTTAGATTTACTTTTCTATTCCTGAGCTGGGCTTAAGAAAGTTAAAGTTTGCAGATACTATTTTTCAGTGGTGAAAAATACTAATTTTCTTTACATGCTGCTAAATTTCACTTCAAAAGTTAGATTCTGAAGTTAGGCTATAGACACATAATGGTAGTTTCCTAATTATTATTTTAGTTGGAATTCAGTCAAAGTTAACTTGACGTTTTCGGAGAGACTTATTATCTTTGATGCAGACACTGCTATTTGCTAATTCCATGTCCATTTCTCCCTCCCTTTTCATCAAAAGAAACCTGGTTTTGCTCTGGGTGGCAGTAGATCAACTAAAATTGTCTATTTCCAGTCTCTCTTAAGGCTAATTCTGCTCAAAAAGATATAAATATAACTAACTAGTTGGGCTTCTGAGAAAGCTCTTTAACAGCAGGCAAAGTCTGGTAGAAGGCAGTTCTGCCTTCCCTCTTCACCCTTGTTCCTGCTCTGAAATACTGATGCAATACCTGGAGGTAGAGTAGCCATTTTGTGAGCTTGAGGATGAGGGCCACCCATGGGTCAGTAAAAAGGACCAGATTCTGGAGGCATGGGGCAACTCAATATATCCACGAAGGCAGCTATACCTTCCTGCACTGTGCTTGGGTCCACTTCTTCCATTTTGGTCTTTTAAAATTGGAGTCTTGATGGGGCACCTGGGTGGCTCAGTCAGTTGAGTATCTGACTCTTGGTTTTGGCTCAGGTCGTGATCTCATGGTCATGAGACTGAGCCCCGAGACAGGCTCCCTGCTCAGTGGGGTGTCTTTTTCTCCCTCTCCCTTGCTCCTCACTTCCCCCTGCTTGTGCTTTCTCTCTCTCTCTCTCTCTCTCGTGCTCTCTCTCAAATAAATAAATAAAATCTTAAAAAAAAAATTGGAACCTTGGGACTTCATCTAGGCAGGAAGGGGGCTCTGAAGGTTTCTTTGCCTAGTGAAGGTACTGCCTTCTGTTGGAAGGCAGAGATGCCTAAAGGGGCAATAACAGAGTCATGTTTCTTGACAGCAGATGATGTAAAAAATTTGAGTGTGGCTTGCAGTTTGGATGTTTATATTTAAAACCAAAAAAATGTAAAGATGTAATAGTTCATTAAATTCAGTGATTTGATCATTTATGCGTGCTAGCCAAAGGCATGCAGTGGTGAAGTCTGACACTTTCAGAAACAAGCATGCTGTTATGGAAGAGGTGAAGACAGAACACGATGTTTTTCTTATTGCTACCAGCACAAGAGGTGAAGGAGAAAACTGGATCATTACAGGGCAGAAAAGGAAGTCAACGAGTATAGGCGAATAACATAAATGTTAAATTAAATGTTCACGGAATATAAATATATCATTGGCTCAGTATCCTCCATGCCGGAATTTATTAGAACCAATAAGTAAGATACAACTAAAATTAGTCGTCTCTAAAAGAATGAATTAAATATAATACTTTAAAGGAAAAGGTCAGTTGTCACCATGATAATTAAGTGGGAAACTTATCCCTGGGTTTTAATGACTTAGCCTTTTATCTACTAGAAAGCAAAGAAGGCAGTAGATTTCAGCGAAGGAGTTGAGGGGGTGACGTGAACCCTCTATCAACAGTTTCCTAAGCAGCTTGCAGCTTCTGAAGCACAGGGGAAAGCACCAAAGGAGCTGATATGTAAGCAGGGGCTTAGCTCCTGAGCCAGCACGATCTTGAGCATGACCATGGTAGCAACAGCACTTGAGAAGGGAGTAAGAGAACCGTATGCACATTATATAGTATGTATGTTCATTTATTTATTCACTTATTTTTAAAATATTTATGACAGAGAGTAAGGGAGAGAGAGCACGAGCAGGGGGGAGGGGCAGAGGGAAAGGGAGAAGCAGATTTTCTGCTGAGCGCCAAGCCCAACAGGACCCCAGAATGCTGAGATTCTGGCTGGATCCCAGGATGCTGAGATTGTGACCTGAGCCGAAGCTGGATGCTTAACTGACTGAGCCACCCAGGAGCCCCATATATGTATATTTAAAATCAATGCCCTTATGATTGCAATGGGAGCAAACATTCATTTAAAACTATGTCTCTGCAAAAACGGTGTTCTGTCCTTTTCTATTCCCCACAACCTGGGTGCCAGACCATAGTGAAGGTGTATAAAGCAAAAGGCTGATCAGAGCAGAGTATAGTTAATTAGGAAAGATTTCCTAAAGATGAATTGTGAGCCAGGGCTCAAAGGGACTGAGGGACATAGATTGGTGAATCATCTTTCGATCAAACTGCCAGGTAAAGAATAAAAAGGATCCAGTGGGTAATAATCTTTTTGACACTATACATATAATGGTATGATTGTCTGCCTAAAACACTGAATCCTGGAGACTGGTTCTAAGGGCTTATGTCTAATTTTAAGGGTAACTTAGATGAAAAGTTCTAAACTATTAAAACTACTAACGTTTGCAATCTTGATATTTTGCCATGTTTCCTATGGGAAATAGTTTGAGTATGCAAGATTTATATGGAAAGCTACTCATGAAAGGAATATACACAACAAAAAATTTTAAATCTGTCATTATGAGCTTTGTCTAAAAATAATGATTTTCTTGGGGTGCCTGGGTGGCTCAGTCAGTTAAGCATTTGCCTTTGGCTCAGGTCATGATCCCTGGGTCCTGGGATTGAGCCCACATTAGGCTCCCTGCTCAGCAGGAAGCCTGCTGCTCCCTCCCCCATTCCCCCTGCTTGTGTTCCCTCTCTCACTGTTTGTTTCTCTGTCAAATAAATAACATCCTTAAAAAAATAATTTTCTCACTAACTAATTATGCCTCCTTTTCTCAATCTGTTTCTTAGGGCTGAAATTATATAAATAAAGTAATAGCAAAATGAACTGACTGGAAAAGAAAACGGCCCACAGTGGACAACGAGTTTGAACAAGAATCACAAAAAGGAGAAGGATGATTTGTGTTCGTTTGACAAAATATCTAGGCTAAGACTCCAAATAAAAACAGATGTGGCAGAGGTCCCTATTGGTTGAGATCTTTGAGAAAATAGAATCTTACTAAGCAAGACTTTCTTTTTTTTTTTTTTCCCCAAAGGAAGGCCATCAATTGAATACATACTCATTGCTTATTAAACCCCAGCTCTGCCATTTACTAGCTGTATGAGCTGGGCAAGTTATTTAACCTCACTAAAGTTTCCTCATCTAAATTAACTTTCCTCATCTAAAATTTGGAAATAACAAGGGTAATTCCTCCCTGGGGTTGCTGAGAGAGTAGATAAATTAAATTACATGTTCAAAACCCAGCACAGGATACACACACATATTTACATATTTAAAACACACACATTTTCAAATAAGTATTCTCTATTATCTGTTATTATCACCACCATCATTACTTTTTTTTTTAAGATTTATTTATTTATTTTAGAAAGAGAGCATGAGCAGGAGGGTCAGAGGGAGACAGAGACCAAGAATCTCAAGCAGACTCCATGCTGAGTGTGGGGCCTGACACGGGGCTCAGTCTCATGACCCTGAGATGATGACCTCAGGGTCAAACCAAGTCAGTTGCTTAACTGACTGCACCATCCACGTGCCCCATTATCATTCTGTGTTTACCCAAAGTGAAAAATATATAGCCCCTATCCATAAGGTAAGTTGCACCTGGAGGAAGGCTCCTGCTATTAAGTACTGTATTGTGGTCGATATTTAGAAGCATTTCAAGCTTACTGCAAATTTTCAGTTGAGCTGTGTAAAGAATCTAAGGATGTATCTTCATCTGCTTTCCTCTACCAAGGAAGTCTGTCGTAGCAAAAGAAGCAGAGCATTCTTTTTTTGCATAGAAGGGTGATGCTGAAGAACCAAAATGTGAGATAAGTACTTTAAAGCCGTTCTGATATTAGAAGGCCCTGAAGATGGGTATCACTATGGGTTGAATGCAGTCTTCTGTGATCTGAACAACTGTAAAATGGTCCATCAGCCCAGTCCCTACCTCTGACTCCCTAACAAGACATGATAAACAGCCAGCTTGACTATCTTTTCTAAAAAATGTTATATTCTCCAATTATCTGACTGGTATGATCAACTTGTTCAAGTCTATCCTGGAGGCAAGTTGGTAAAAATGAGTTTCTGATTCCTAATAATTTGCCCTTCTCGTGACTAACCCCATAATGTCATAGATTAAATTCCAAGTACTTAAAAATTTTATATCTGCACTTTTCTCTGGGGAAATAGGCTTTGACTCTTATTTATCACTTTCTTGGTCATCAGAATAAGCAGACTGGTGGATAGGATAAGGTCAATTCCACGTAGACGCTTCTTATCAGATCTGCTCACATAAATAGAGAATTCCTAATACCCGGACATGGCACTTTTCTGTTCTAACAGATTTCCGGAGTCAACTTTAAACAGCTTTACACTGAATCTTCACTCCTTTCTCAGGATCTGTACCCTTCATTATGAGGTCATCAATCTCACTCACAGGACATTTTTTACCATTTTATACCATAATATGAAACTTAATCTAAGGCTAGAAATCCCTTTCAAGTACATTTGAGAAGCAAATAGATCATTCACTAGTTTGGACTTCTGTCACAGTTGTTCTTGGCAAAGCAGTAAAAACCAGATAACTTGGTTACTAATATAAGAGTCTGTTAAGTGAAAGAACAGGGTTCAGAGACTGGAATAAAAGCAGCTAAATTACTTAAGGACTATTCAGCTGGGAGTACTTAGCACTTTACAATTTTGTTTCTGCTTGCTTAGCACGCATCCCTCTTGACTGTCAGTCTTTCTGCATGCATTGGGTACTCTCATGTGGCACACCCTATGGGAAGTGCTGGGAATACAGAGCTGAATAGGACAAGATCCCTACCTCTATAAGAATTCCTAGCATGCTTCTAGGGAGACAAAGGAGTAAATAAATAATGGCAATGCAGAGTGTATGCTGTAAAGGCGAGAAAAGAACTCTGAAGAGAACAGAGTCATGTGGTGTGAGAGGATGCTAAATGTCAGGAAATGAAATTTAGTCATGAATGGGGATACTGCAGGCTCATTTCCTCCTGGGGGGTATGGCAGGATTCTTTTGGAAAGATGACTTGAAAGTTATCAGCATAGGTAAAACAGCTGTCTGTCTACTACCACAGGGGCCTCTGTCTCTGGCTGGTGACTATGCACTGAGGTGAGGGCAGAGAGCTTCAAGTGGTATGGGGAAAGATGTCACCAATCTCTACAGAATCCCTACACCTCCGCCTTCTCTGAGGCAGTGGCACCAGACTGGTGTGCGCAGTCTAGGGTCTAATCAATTCTATATGTTAACACAGTCTTAAAGAATGTGTTTGTTCCTTGAGGTCTGTTGCTACTTAAATGGTTTATACTTACCTTCCTGCAGGAGATCATGATGCACAGAAGGAGTATTCTTGGGAGAGAAAATGCACTGTTTCACCAAGTTAAGCCATTTCCATCATGTCATTAAGACATAGCTTGAGAAAAAGAACTCAGAAGTGGTGAAATATCTGATACATATTGAAAACAGATCCAGATGGCCATTACTGATGGAAAACAAATGTCCAAATAGCCAGTGGGGTAAAATCAACACAAAGTATTCTTCTTCGGGCTTCTAAATAAAGATTATCTAAGACAGCCCCCAAACCTGCCCAACTAGGCAGATGGCAGGAGCCAGATTTATCAGAGTAGGCATCAATGACTGCCCAGCCAGGCAAAAGCCAGAGGCTAAAATGATTTCCTAGAGGCTGCGTATCTAAGCTTTGATAAATTTGCCAAAGTAAGCACATGTCTGTGTGTGTGTGTGTGCGTGTGAAGGTTTATATATTTAACAGCACTGGATCCAAAGCTCAAGATCAATGATGACAGGAGGATGGGCTCACAGTGACCAGATCCTTTGCAATAATTTTGTTTGGAAACTGAAAGCCAAATCTGGTTGGCCTCAGATAATCTACTAATTATCTCCCAAGGACCAACTGAACAGGCCTGGAATCACAAAACTTAAAAGCCAATACTTTGTCCCTTTTTTCTTCCTATTTCCAATTTCTTATAACCACTGATTCAATGAAATCAGTTTATCAGAGCTTGATAAACTACACAACACACGGGGAAGTTTGAAAACACAATGGAGTAAAAACTCTGATCTTGTGAACATTTTGTATTATTGTTGTAGTAGAGACTGGGCTGAGAGCAAGGTACATGATACATTCTCGCTCTCCTTTTAAAAACCAACCAACCACTATTTCTCCTTTTTAAAAACAAGGCTTTTTGAGATATAATTGACCCCTCTTAAGCGTTTAGTTCTATGAATCTGATAAGTTACTTTTAAGAACAGAGAAATGTCATAATAGAAATAATCTCTGAATAAAGAAACTGTGGTCCTGCTGCAACTGTGTGATATTGTTTAATGACCTTTTAAATGTTACTTTTATCTAGATGATTTTTTAATTAAAACATAATACAACATTTAGTTCTCACAACTAAATGAAGTACTTCTTCAAACTTAACTATAATTTTGTTATCTGAAAGTACTCTAGAGAAATTTTTAGAAGACCAGATCTATTTGTAATGCGGAAAGCTTAGAGGAAGGAAGTAGACTTCCAACTATGAGATCGCTTTTCTGGTTTAACTATTTTCATTATCTTCACACTGAGATGCTGCTAGAGAAATTTATCTGTCACAAAAATGCTAAGTGACCCTAGAGAAAGCTTTCTTAGGTGCTGGTGACAGTCAGCTGATGAGAAATGGGGGGGGGGAGAAAAAAGGAGGGGGAGGGAGTACAGAATCAGAGAATTGAGGCTTTCCTTAGCTCTCTGTTCAAATAACATGTCCTTAGTAGCTACTGCCGACCACAGATTGAGATGGAAATTACACAACATGACAGAAGTATGGCTTCATATCCTTTAGTGATCACAATTTAAGGTGGAGTTAAATATGTAAACAATCACAAAATAATGTGATATATATCATAAATGTGATACATATCATAAGACGGTATGTCCACAGTGTTATAGTGGCATTGCTGCTAAGTGGATTACAGTAAAAACAACAACAACAACAACAAAAAAAAAACCAAAAACAAAACCCAAAAAACCGTGAAGAATGCACTCAGCAAATAATCTCAGTGGAGAAGTCTAAATGGTACTGTTTTGGAAAATTAAACTAGCAATGGCTTCCAAGGGAAATGAAGTACATGTTGGGAAATTCACATGGTAACTTAAATGCAGTGGAAACAAATCAAGTAGGAGAACAATTTAGTATGCATATACTAGTATGCATATACGGGTGTCAAAAGTGTCTTTTTCAGATACATATCACAAAATTACAGTCCAGTATTCTGGAGAGAAATTTGCGTTTATAAGACATCAATTAGTTTACTTGATCAATAGTGTATGGATGTGGATATATGCTTTATAAGCAATTATTTTCAGAAAAAAATAATGTACCCAATAAGTTGACTATCATTGGTTAATTTCAAAAATGCTTAAAAAACAATGACAACATTTTAAGTGTAATTATATTTGTTTCTTAATCTGAGTCTGAAATTCCAGTAAATTTTGCCTTTTTTGGAAACTATGCTGCTGTCATTAGAAGAGTGATCTATTCTTTATTGAAATTCAATCCTAAATATAATATCTGAATCTGATATTAAAGTTTTAAGTAAGATGATATATTTACTAATACAACAAAAACCCTCCAAATACTTGAAGTGGCTTCAGTAAGAAAAAAAAATGAATACTTTATTCAGAAGCTTTTTAGTTCTCTAATTTGTAATGTTTTGTATGTAAGGGAATACAGTATTTGCTTGTAAAATGTTCCACTTTGGGGGAATAAAGCCACACTTGCCTGGATGTCCAATTTCCAAATGTCAAACATCCTGGAATTTGCAGCCCCTGAGCCAGTAAAGCAGCTACCAGGAAACTGTTCCTGGTAGACTGTGCATGTGAGGGAGGGCCACTGGGTCCTCACTTGTATTCCTCAACTCATGTCATGAGCTAATTCTGAAAGTAATAAGGGTAGAGCAGGAAATGCTGCCACAGGAAATTGAAAGAAGCAAGAATTGATAGCAAAGGAGAAATTAGAAAAAAACTGTAAAACTCAGATAATTTCTGGATCTTTTCAAATGGGAAAAGAGCTCAATATGCTTGAATGGAATGTGTTGCCAAGGATATAACAGTACAATTCAAAAACAGATGATGACTCTGGAAAATGCTTAAGTGATGCCTGATTTTCTCTATTTAAGAAATAGTCAAAATAGACCATAGAGTTCCATTAAAATGCTAAAATAAAATTTAAAAAAATTTTTTATGTTAGTCAACATATAGTACATCATTAGTTTTTGATGTAATGTTCCAAGATTCATTGTTTATGTATAACACCCAGTGCTCCATGCAATACATACCTTAAAATGTTAAAATAAAATTTAAGAAGTATCTTATTTGTGGAAAATTTTCTTATGCAGAAATTTTCCTAATGATCTTAGATGATGTGACATACCATCAAATAACATTACCTATTTGACCCTATTATGTTTCTGGGGATTATCCATAGAAAATTAGTACAAAACTGTTACTTTTAGCAAGTATACTAGGAAATTTACTGGTATTATCCTCTGAAAGATAGTTTTTAAAAACCTCATTTAGAGAAAAAGAGTACCCAAACTATATATACAATTATTTTAGGAAAATGTGTGTGTATACACATACACACATGCATAAATATAGTTATATCTGTATAAAATTGCATGTAATTAATATGGACACACTTATTTTAATGATCCATGAAAGTGTATATCTTGGCAACAATAACATTTTATAAACATAGTTTTGAAACAATTTATGGGGAAACCTGCATAGGTTTGGCTCTCATAAAAAAAAGAACTTTGGCTTAAAGGTATATTATTTTTCATAAAAGTGTAGTATAACAATTTAGTAAGCATGGATTGTATAGAGAAGAATTTGGTCTTTGTATCTCATTCCTGGGAGAAAACCTCGAAATCCTTGGAATTTCCTTAGTGATAGAGGCGTGCCTTTGTTATTCATAGTGGGCTCATGGCTCATACTTAAGATTATGCTAACAAGAAGAGTAAACACAGGGGCTATCACCTGAAACACCAACCATGTCTTTAGAGAATTGGGGCATTAAGCCACCCGCTCCAGGGAGGGGCAGGGATGGAGACTGAGCTCAGTCCTGTGTCCAAGGAGTCAATCATTTCTACATGATTCTCCAGTAAAAACTCTGGAAAATGATGCTAGGTGGATCTTCCTTGTTGTTGAGCACACTGATAACCCAAAAGGGCACTGCACCGGGATTCCATGAAAAGCGAGCCCATAAACTCTGTGTTTAGGGTTCTCCTAGACCTTGTGCTATGGATCTCTAGATATGACTGACCTGATTTGTATCCTTTCTAATTAGGACAGAAATTTCCCAAGTTCTGAGTTATTCTAATAAATTATCAAACCTAAAGAAGGTAGGAGGAATTCCCCCACATTTGTAGCAAGTTGGTCAAAAGTGGAGATAGCCTGGAGACCCATGAACTTGGGGCTGGCATCTGAAGTGAAGGCAGTCTTGATGGGGACTATACTGTTCACTCATGGGGTTTGTAGTAATTCCAGGTGATCAGCACCAGAATTAAGATGAATTGGAATAGTGTGTCTTGAAGTTAAGGCAAATTATGTGAAGGTATGCAGGTGATCTTAGGAAGTCACAAAAACATAAAAATAAATTTCATAAGATTGTCCCCTCATATTTCATACTTTTACAAATTGAAGTGTAACTGTCATATAACGTATTTGTTCTGGGTGTACAACATGATACAATTTATATTTCTGTGAAAAATCACAGTAAGTATAATTCACATCCATCACCATATACAGTTACAATTTTTTTCCTGTGATGAGAGCTTCCAGGATTTGCTCTCTTAACAACTTTAAAATAGGAAATAAAGTATTAACTATGGCCAACATGATATAAGTTACATCCCCATGACTTACTTATTTTATAACTGGAAGTTTGTACCTTTGGATCCCCTTTTCCCATTTTACCAACTACCACCTCATGCCTCTGTCAAGCACTTACTTATCCTCCATGAGGTTATTTTTTGTTTTTTAAATTCCACATATAAGTAAGATCATATGGTATTTGTCTTTCTTGTCTGAAATACGTGGTTTACCATAATGCCCTTAAGGGACACTATTTATTGCAAATGGTAAGATTTCTTTTATGGCTGAATAGTATTCCATTTTCTATATCTATATAGATATACCTATACATTTATAGATATGTCTATGTATCATATTTTCTTTTATTCATTTATCCATTGGTGGACACCTAGGTTGTTTCCATACCTTGGCTATTGTAAATAATTCTGCAATGAACATAAGCTGCATATATCTTCTCAAATTAACGTTTTCGTTTTCTCTAAATAAATGCCCAGAAGTGGAATTGCTGGGTCAGATGGTAATTCTACAGTTTACCTCAGCATTGAACCAGGATTCCCTTTTCTCCACATTCTTGCTAACACTAGTTACTTTTGTCTTTTGATAATAGCCATTCTGTAGTTGTGAAGAGATTATCTCATTGAGCTTTTGTTTTGTATTTCCCTGATGATTAGTGATATTGAGCATCTTCTCATGTACATATAGGTCATGTGTCTATTTTCTTTGGAGAAACATCTATTTAGATACTCTGCCCATTTTTAACTGGACTATCTGGGGGATTTTGCTATTAGTTGTATGAGTTCTTTATATATTTTGGACATTAACCCTTTATCAGGTATATGTTTTGCAAATATCTTACCCATTCACTAGGTGGCCTTTTCATTTTGTTGATGGTTTCCTTTGCTGTGCAGAGGCTTTTTAGTTTCAGGTAGTCCCACTTGTTTATTTTTGCTTTTGTTGCCTTTGTTTTAGGTGTCAGATTCAAAAAATAATAGTTAAGACCGTGTCAGGGAGTTTTCTGCATATTTTTTCTTCTAAGAGTTCTATGGTTCAGGTCTGAAGTTCAAGTTTTTAATCCCTATTTTTTTGTGTATGGTGTAAAAATAGTGGTCCAGTTTCATTCTTCTGCCTATAGCTATCCAGTTTTCTCAAAGTGCTTACTGAAGAGACTGTCCTTTCCTCATTGTATATTCTTCACCTCTTTGCCATAAACAAAATAAGTTAGAGAGAGACAAATACTACATGATTTCACTCAGATTTGGAATTTAATAAACAAAACAAATGAGCAAATGAAAAAAAAAGAGAGTGAGAGAGAGGCAAACCAGAAATAGACTCTTAATGTAGAAAACAAACTGATGGTTACCAGTAGGGGTGGGAGGTGGGTTGAGTGAAATAGGGGATGGGGATTAAAGAGTACACTATCATGATGAGCACTGTGTCATGTACAGAACTGTTGAATCACTATATTACTAAAAGAAAAGAAAAGTAAGAAAAGAAAAAGAAAAAAAAATGAGTCTGGAAGAGTTCCCTCCTCTTCAATATCTTGGAAGAGTTTGAGAAGGATTGGTATTAATTATTCCTTGAAAAATTTGTAGAATTCACCAGTGAAGCTATTTAGTCCTGAACTTTTATTTGTTGGAAGGTTTTGATTACTGATTCAATGCTCTAACTAGTAATTGGTCTTTTCAGATTTTTCTGTTTCTCTGTGATTCAGTCTTAGAAGATTGTATGTTTCTAGAAATTTATCCATCTCTTCTAGATTGTCCAGTTTGTTGCCGTGTAATTGTTCACAGTAGTTTCTTACTATCCTCTCTATTCCTGTAGCATCAGGTGTGTAATTTCTCTTTCATTTCCAATATGATTTACTTGAAAGCTCTCTCTTTTTTCTTGGTGAGTCTAGATAAAAATTTGTCAGTTTGCTTATCTTTTCAAATAATCAGCTCTTAGTTTCATTGATCTTTTCTGTTGTTTTATTTTGTCTCTAGTTCATTTATTTTCCTTCTGATCTTTGTTATTTACTTTATTTTACTAACTCTGGGGTTCATTCTTCTTTTTCTAGCTTTTTTAGTTATAAAGTCAGATTGTTAATTTTAGATTTTCCTTGTTTTATAAGGTAGACCTGTACTGCTATGAACTTCCCTCTGAGTACTGTTTTTGCTGCATTTCATGGATTTTTAATTGTATTTCCATTTTCAACTATTTTACAGTATTTTTAGATTTCTCCTTTGTTTCTTCATTGACCCATTTGTTTTTCAGTAGCACGTTGTTTAATCTCTATATATCTGTGACATTTCCTGTTTTCTTCCCTTAATTGATTTCTAGTTTCATACCAATGTAGTCAGAAAAGATGCCTGCTACGATTTTCATCTTCTTAAATTTATTGAGACTTGTTTTGTGACCAGACACATGACCTATTCCAAATAATGTTGCATGTATACACAAGAAGAATGTGTATTCCACTTCTTTTGGATGGAATGTTCTATATAGAAGTCCACCTCATCTAATGTGCTGTTTAAAGCCAAGGTTTCGTAATTGATTTTCTTCTGGATGACTTATCCTTGAATGTAAATGGAGTATTAATATTCTTTCTTTAGTTGTATCACTGTCAATTCTTTTAGGTCATTTATATTTGCTTTATTGATTTGGGTATTCCCATTTTGGATGCAGAAATGTTTATGAGTATTATAACTTCTTGTTGGATTGGCCTCTTTATATCTATGTAATACCCTTCTTGGTCTTTTTTAATTACAGTCTTTGTTTTCAAGTCTATTTTTTCTGATGTCAGTATAACTATATTAGATTTCTTTTGGTTTCCATTTGTATGAAGTATCTTTTTCCATCCTTTACTTTCAGTCTTTGTGTGTCCTTAGATCAGAAGTAAGTCTCTTATAGAAAATTACATAAATGAATTGCATTTTTTATTCACTGACCCATTTTGTGTCTTTTGATTGAAAAATTTAGTCCATTTACATCCAAAGTAATTATTGATAAGTATGTATTTACTGCCATTTTGTTAATTGTTTGTGTGTGTGTGTGTGTGTGCGTTTTATTGTTCCTCTCTGTTCCTTTCTTGTTCTTTTCTGTGTAGTTTAATGACTTTCTTTAGAATTATGTTTATATTTTTCTCATTTTTTTGTATATGTACTTTTTTTGCTTTGTGTTTACCATGAGGTTCACATACGACAGCCTACATATACATAAAAGTCTACTTTTAGTTGGTAGCAACTTAAATTTGCACACTTTTTAGAAACTCTTTTTTTTTTTTTTTTTAAAGATTTTATTTATTTGACAGAGAGAAATCAGAGCTAGGCAGAGAGGCAGACAGAGAGGGGGAAGCAGGCTCCTGCTGAGCAGAGAGCCCGATGCGGGGCTCGATCCCAGGACCCTGAGATCATGACCTGAGCCGAAGGCAGAGGCCTAAACCACTGAGCCACCCAGGCGCCCCTAGACACTCTTATTTTTACTATCCCCCCCCTTTTTTTTTTGAGGTCATATTTTACATTTTTTTATTTTGTTTATCCCCTGAACCATAATTATGGGTATACTCACTTCTTTTTTAGTTTTTTTTAACCTTCATATTAGCTTTACGTATGTTTAATCCACTATCTTTACTTTATATTCACTTTTACAATGAGATTTTTACTTTCATATATATTTTTTGTTATTAGTGCCTTTTCTTTTTTTCTTTCTTTTTTTTTTTTTTTTTTTTTTTGGTAACACTGATGAGGTCTTAGCTTTGGTTTGTCTGGTAATCTCTTTATCTCTCCTTCAATTCTCACTGATAACCTTGCCAGGTAGAGCCTTCTTGTTGAAAGTTTTTTCCTTTCACACTTTGAATATATCATGCCACTCACTCCCTTCTGTTCTGCAAATTTCTGCTGAAAAATCAGCAGATAATCTTGGTGGGGGAGGGTTCCCTTATACATAACAAGTTGTTTTCCCTTGCTGCTTTTAAGATTTTCCTATTTAACTTCTGAAAATTAATGATAATGTGTCTTGGTGTGGATCTCATTAGGTTCATTTTATTTGGAACTGTATGCTCCTGGATGTGGATGTCTGTTTCCTTCCTCAGGGTAGGAACTTTTCAGCCATTATTTCTTGAAATAAGTTTTCTGTCCATTGCCTTTCTCTTCTCCTTCTGGACCACTACAATGTGAGTGTTATTCTACTTGATGTTGTCCCATAGGTATCTTAAGATATCTTCATTTTTAAAAATTCTTGTTTTCTTGTTACGGCTCTGTTTGGGTTAGTTCCACTGCCCTGTCTGCCACGTCACTGTAAACTTCTGTTTCAGTCTGCTGTTGAAACCATTCTATTGTATTTTTCAGTTCATTTATTTATTCTTTAAGTCTGTGACTTCTGTTGGTACTTTCTTATATTTTCCATCTCTTTTTTTGAAGTTTTCACTCTCCTCCCATGTTCAGTGGGCATCTTTATGACCACTCCTTGGAGCTCTTCAGGTCTTCTTCTTCAGGTCACTTACTTATCTCCACCTTACTAAGGTCTTTTTCTGAATTTTTGTCTTGTACCTTTGTTTGGAACATATTCTTGTTTTCTCATTCTGCTTCACTCTGTATTTGTTTTTATGTGTTAGGTGTTAGGTTTTTATGTATTTATTTTTATGTGTTAGTCTTGAAGAAGTGATCTTGTATGGGAAATAAACCTTACACTAGCTCTTAGTTGATTCTCAAACCTTAGTGACTGTCTGAGTAGCCTGATTTATTGATAACTCTCAGTTGTTTAGGGTGTGCCAACACCTGTCATTGTTTCCAAAGGTGTGATCTCATTTAGAACCTAGTTTCAGGCTTATTGGAAGCTAGATTCTCAGGCAGCAGCTTTTCATGTATGCAAATACACATAGTCCTGTGGAAGACAATCATAAACCTTGTTGGCCTCCTGATCCCCTGATCACCTGGATTACAACTGCAGGAATAATGGCTTCAGTTGTGTGTATAAGCTCCTTTCTGGAGGACTGTGGCAGTGTATAAGCTTTCTGGATGACTGTGGAGTGTATAAGCTCCTTTCACAGTGGACTGTGGCAAGGAAAATGGAGGGCACAAAGATGGTGTCTCTCCACCTACATTCCCTGAGAGTGCCTTTGTAGCCTCTAAATATGTGGCAAGCTAAAGCCTTTCTCTCAGGTTGAAACTCAGAGACAAGTAAATGAGCCTTTTTCAAAAATAGACTGGGGATATTTCTGTTGCTGTCTGTGCAGAGTCCTGGGTATCCTATCTTGCCCAGAATTGTCTAATTATTAGTCCTATAGGGCCCAAGAACACAAACCCCTCTGGCCACCAGAGCCAGGTAACCGAGGGGAATATCATATATAGACTGTTTTTAGCAATGCTGCGGGAGAGTGCTAAGGGCAGGGCATGTCTGCAGCTTTTGTGATGAAGGGGAAGTTCACTGGGGTGAAGAACAGTTGGGGATTTAGCAAGGCTAGGAAAGAGTTCTGGTGTAAGAGAATGGTCAAGTTTCACTCTTCTATACATAGTTGTCCAATTATAGCACCATTTATTGAAAAGATTGTCTTTTTCCACTGGATATTCTTTCCTGCTGTGTCAGAGATTAGTTGACCATAGAGTTGCAGGTCCATATCTGGGCTCTCTACTCTGTTCCACTGGTCTGTGTGTCTGTTTTTGTGCCAGTGCCATGCTGATCACAGCTTTGCAGTAAAGCTTGAAATTAGGCAACATGGTGCCCCCAGTTTTGTTTTTCTTTTTCAACATTTCCTTAGCAATTCAGTGTCTTTTCTGGTTCCATACAAACTTTAGGATTGTTTGCTCCAGCACTTTGAAAAATGCTGGTGGAATTTTGATTGGGATGGCACTGAAAGTTGTAGATTGCTCTGGGAAGTACAGACATTTTAACAATGTTTATTCTTCTGATCCATGAGCATGAAATGCTTTTCCATCTTCTTGTGTCTTCTTCAGTTTCTTTCATGAGTGTTCTGTAGTTCCTCGAGTACAGATCTTTAACCTCTTTGGTTAGGTTTATTCCCAGGTATCTTACGGTTCTTGGTGCTATAGTACATGGAATCAATTCTCTAACTTCCCTTTCTATATTTTCATTGTTAGTGTATAAGAAAGCAACTGATTTCTGTGCATTGATTTTGTATCCTGCCACATTACTGAATTGCTGTATGAGTTCTAGTAGTTTGGGGGTAGAGTCTTTTGGGTTTTCCATATAAAGTATCATGTCATCTGTGAAGAGAGAGTTTGACTTCTTCTTTACTAATTTGAATACCTTTTATTTCTTTTTGTTTTCTGATTGCTGTTGCTAGGACTTCTAGTACTATGATGAGCAACAGTGGTGAGAGTGGGCATCCTTGTCGTGTGCCTGATCTCAAAGGCATCTTTAAGCTTTTCCCCTTTAAGAATGATATTCGCTGTGGGTTTTTCACAGGTTTTATAAAGTTGAGGAATGTTCCCTCTATCCCTATACTTTGAAGAGTTTTAGTCAGGAACAGATGCTGTATTTTGTCAAATGCTTTTTCTGCATCAATTGAGAGGACCATGTGGTTCTTCTCTCTTCTCTTATTGATTTATTCTATCACATTGATTGATTTGTGAATCACATCAAAAGCTGGGCAGAAGACATGAACAGACACTCTCTAAAGAAGACATACAAATGACTAACAGACATGTGAAAAAATATTCATCATCATTAGCTAACAGGGAGATTCAAATCAAAACCACATTGAGATACCACCTTACACCAGTTAGAATGGCCAAAATTAACACGACAGTAAGCAACAAGTTTTGGAGAGGATGTGGAGAAAGGGGAACCCTCTTACACTCTTGGTGGGAACGCAAGATGGTGCAACCACTTTGGAAAACAGTGTGGATATTCCTTAAGAAATTAAAAATAGAGCTACCCTATGACCCTGCAATTGCACTATTGGGTATTTACCCTGAAGATACAGATGTAATGAAAAGAAGGGCCAGATGTACCCAAGGTTCATAGCAGCAATGGCCACAATTGCCAAACTGTGGAAAGAGCCAAGATGCCCTTCAACAGATGAATGGATAAAGAAGATATGGTCCATATATGCAATGGAATATTACGCCTCCATCAGAGAGGATGAATACCCAACTTTTGTGTCAACATGGATGGGACTGGAGGAGATTATGCTGAGTGAAATAAGTCAAGCAGAGAGATTCAGTTATCATATGGTTTCACTTACTTATGGAGCATAAGGAATAACTTGGAGGACATTAGGAGAAGGAAAGGAAAAGTGAATTGGGGAAATCGGAGAGGGAGATGGGGCATGAGAGACTGTGGACTCTGAGAAACAAACTGAGGGTTTTAGAGGGGAGGAAGATGGGGGGGGGATGGGTGATACTGGTGGTGGGTATTAAGGAGGGCATGTATTGTATGGAGCACTGGATATGGTTCATAAACAATGAATCTTGGAACACTGAAAAAATAAAATAAAAATAAAATAAAATACAAAAAAAAAAAAGTTCTGGGAGTGGGGCACACCCACAGCTTTAGTGAATCTAAGAAAGCTCTGGGGGCTGATATGCCTATAGCTTTAGCAATGCAGGGTAAGGATGTTGGGGCAGGGCCACACCCTTGGCTTAGCAAAGCTGTGTCCATGCATACCTGCCATACCTTTGAGGGAGAGTGCAAAAATGCTGCTCACCAGCACTCTTTCCTCAAAGAAAGTCTCACCTGGTCCCTGCCCCCTGGAAGACACTTTAAAATCAGCAAATGAATTTCCTTCACATATATTCCAGTCACTTCTCAAATTGCTGCCTTTGTGCTGGGCCCCAGGAAATAGGCATAAGCCCCTCAAAATGAGTATCTGAGATGCCCAAAGACCCTGAGTCCCCTAGATATAAGCCCTGTTTATTTCCAAAGGCAGACATTTTTTTGGTCCTCCTCTTTCTGGTTGCAGTTTCAACTCGTTGTGGTGTTCAATGTGGTGCATAAACCCCTCACTCCTCAGGGAGAAGCTCCTGGACTCATGTGATCCCTCCCTATTGTGGTTTGCATGTCCAGAGTGGGGTTTTTGGTAAGACTGTGCCTCGGCTTCTCCCACTTATCTCAGTGTGGCCCTCTTATCTTTTGTTGTGGAAAGAGCTCTTCAGCTAGTTTTCAGTTCTTTTTCTGTGGGAATTACTCCTATGTAGCTGTGTAGATCTGGTTTGTCAATGGGAGGAGGTTTTTCCTGGACCACCATCTTGGAATACATAATGCAGTTTTCAGAAAAGTCACACCATGGATTATCTTTTCCAAGAAATCTTTTTGTTCTTACTTAAATCATTTAATTTGTGCATGTGTGTCTCAAGAAGAATGCAAGATTTTTGATAGGAGGGAGAATCATTCCACAACTTTCAGTGCCTTTTCCAATGTTCTACATTCAAGAGAGTTTTCCAAAAGAGATGGCTGACTACTTGGTTCCTCGAGCACAGGATTTTTTACTCTCTCTAAAATAAAATCATTAGGAAAACAGACTTAATCAATGCTTCTTTCAGTCAAAACACCTGATATTTTAAAAACACTCAGTTTTCAAATAGCCTGAGTTGACATTTCTGGTTAATCAATATTTAAGATGGTTATTCAAGTCTGAACTATGAGCCATCTATTTGGGTATGGATGTGAACTAAAAATGTTGGCAAATCTAAGTGGGTGAGGAAATCTTTCCTTGTCAGTCACCATCAACCGGATGACATGGAAAATGGCATACTTTCTCTTCCTTCTGAATACTGGCATTTCAACTATCAAAATATTATCTTCTGAAATATTTGGCCATGGAAATCTGAGCAAAGCCATCTATTAATGGGCTCATATCAACACAACTTTGAAAGATCATAAGAAACTTAGAAGGAGATATATACTGCCAAACCTTGAACAATGTTGGGGTTAGGGATGCTGATCCCCTGGGCAGTCTAAAATTCAAGTATAACTTTGACTCCCCCCATATTTAACTACTAATAGTCTACTATTTATGGGAAGCCTTAATGATAACATAAATATTTGATTAACACATATTTTATATGTTGTATGCATTATACACTGTGTTTTTATAATAAGTAAGCTAGAGAAAAGAAAATGTTAGGATCATAAAGAAGAGAAATACATTTACAGTACTATACTGTGTTTGTTGAAAATTGCCTATAAGTGGACCCATCCAGTTCAAGGATCAACTCTATATAATATATATACAAGCTTTTGTTTGTAGCTAGTAACATTAAGAATTAGGTGTGATTATATTTTATGTTAACATTTGAAATTTCATTCTGCATTTTCCTTTTTCTTTTCCTTCTTTCCCTACCTCTCCTCCCTCTATTTCACACCTTTTCTATTTCTCTTTCTAATTTGAGAACCATTCTCTGAGGCATTTTGTCACTTGAGTTGTTATAGTATTTTTTCTTAAAATTTTCTAGGTCATTATAATTGACATTTTAATAGCTTTAATTGATCAATAAACAGATTGTCTTGTAGCAACACTGTGGATTTCTTATTATATTAGACATTATATCAAGAGAAGTGACATTTAAGAAAAGGTAGAGGACATTAATATTTATTGAATACCAGTTGTGGTTCAGAAACTATGCTAGGTACTTGACATAGGAATTCTTACTTAAACGACAATGTATTAGGTGGTAGTACTATCACTATTTTATAAAGAAACCATCAAGCTGACCTGCATTATGATAGAACTCTGATTTCCTTCAGGTTTCTATGGCTCTGAAGCCTGTGTTCTGTTATCCTAAATTCTGTATCTTGTGGTGTGAGAGAAGTTAGTTATGTATTGATTTATATCATCACATTCCAGAAAAAGGATGTGAAATAGATAAATCAGCTTATCTCTCTAGATTGTAGTTTGTCAAAAATGAGGATCTTGGGGCTCCTAGGTGGCTCAGTGGGTTAAGCCTCTGCGTTCAGCTCAGGTCATGATCCCAGGGTCCTGGGATTGAGCCCCATATCGGGCTCTCTGCTCAGCGGGGAGCCTGCTTCCCCCTCTTTCTCTGTCTGCCTCTCTGCCTACTTGTGATCTCTCTCTCTCTCTCTCTCTGTCAAATAAATAAATAAAATATTTTAAAAAATGAGGATCTCAATTCAGTTATCCCTTTAATACTCTGGTTTGATAAATTCCATATGGACTAAAGCTCCCCCAAATACACAGATTAAGTGTTATATGCATCTGTCTTGCTGTATGATGTGCATTTTATCACAAAATATGTATTTCAACACAACTCTCAATTCTCTAAACATTCATAAAATCTGTTAAATTCTGTTGCCACAAAACTGTATCAAGATGTTTATTTAGCATAAAACAGTATGAAGCTGTATTAATTCAGTGTTTGTTATTAAAGAAAATTCCTTTCCAGGATTCAGAATTTCTGATCTGAAGCACTACAAATCACTAACAATGGCTCAAACTATTCTTCATCTAGTTGACAGACCTTTTAAAGGGTTGTTTTATAATTTCAGGGAATTATACTGTGCCTTCATGCATTCTACATCTTTTACAGTCATGTCAAATGTGGCAGAAAGCTAGAGCCATTGTTAAACTATACTTTGATCACAATTACTTCACACTTAATCACATAGTCATTTCATTTACTCAGTCATTTATTCATGTGACATTTCCTAGGTGCTTCCTATATGTTACTTAAAACATAGACCTTCTTTGTAGTAGTGAAAAAAAGTAAAAAAGTAGTTAAAAAAAAAAAGTCAAGAAGACATAGAAAATGCCTTGTTGGAGTTTACAGTCCAGTAAAAAGAAAGAAAATAAGCAACTAAACACACACATATGCACATACACATACAGAGTGGTGAATACTATGAAGAAAATACATGCAATAAAATCAGGAAATGGGGAGTCACCCATGACTCTGTCATCAGGGGAATAGAAAGCCTAGGGAGGAGCCAACTTGTGAAGGGAAGTGGGCAGAGTCCTCCAGGCAGAGAGAATAGCATGAATTGGGCTGGATGACTGGGTCCATGCGTACACTTGAATAATTTGAACCCCATCTTTTAGCTGTGGCCCTTTAGCAAACTGAAAAGAAGCAAGACATCTACTTTCCTGCCTTCTTCAAGGCTCACAAAAGACAATTTTGCTTTCCTACATAAACATTTCTCCTCGAAGTAACTTTTAATAGTATGTTGGGGTATCTGTATTGAAATCTACCAAGCTAAATTAAATTCAAAATGAACATATTCTACAGGATAATTTTAATTTCTCAAGTATCTTCTTTTTTTTTTTTAAAGGACTTCATGGCTTTTTTTTTTTTTTTTTAATAGGGCAAAAGAACACCAGAGGTCAAAAGATTCCAGTCCTACTCCTGACTTTGTCACTTGCTCTATGATCCTGATGAAGTCCTTGCTCTCCCTTGAGTTCTGTCTATTCATTTGTAAAAAGAAAAACTGGCAGAGGGGTAAGCAAATCCTGTAAACCATCTCCAGCTACAGAAATCTGTGATGATCAAAAAACAAGGTAAGACTATTTGAATGTTTAGGAATCCAACTCATGGTACTAAGTATACAATATAAAAATATGCATAGGAGATGTGTTATTATTACTATAGAAGTTCTCTTTAAACATAACTCATGAATAATTGCCAAAAAATGCTAAATTAACTGATGAAACCAAACCTATAGTTCAAAACTTAATCTAAAACAATTGTATTGTAGTCATTATTTTAAAAGGAAGAACTGGTTTCTATAATTTATTATCAGAATACAATATGATAAGCAGATATTCATTAAAAATTCAAGATATAAGCTTCTTTTAGAAACTGTACTTCTTTGCTATAAAAAAAAACTTTAAATAACACAACCACTTGATGAAAAACACCATATCACAGCTTCACTCTGTAATTACAGTTTTGCTAGCTCTGTAACACTGACATTTGTAAATAGTTTGAATGGCACGTAATTATCTGTTTCCTCCTAATATTCTTCCTGAACCTGTTAAATGCCTAAAAAAGTTATTCCAGAATTAAAGAAATTCAAAGCTATATCCATTTAACTTTATAGTCTGTACATATTGCTCTATGAAGTAAAGTGATATTTAGAAGTATTGTGTAACTATTCAAACCTTAATTGCTGGTTCTTTTGTTCATTCTCCTTGGCATTCAAAATGTGGATTTCAAATGCATCACTAAAATGTTTATATATGAAGTGGATCAGTTTCCCCATACCTTTCTGTCTCCCATCACCCCACCTGTTCTTCTCCCTGTGAATTGGGTACCTAATAGAGCACTTGCTCCATTTCCTCTCCAGTGGATGGCGGCATTGCCCTGAGAAGCCTCCCCATACTTCTAGAGCCTTGAAAAGATGAACTGTCCAGGAGTGCTGGAGAATTGGTGGGCAGTCCATTCATCCCTATGCCTCCCAATTCAACAGATAATTCCTATGTATCCACTCCCACCCTTCTAATCAGTCATTTATGCATTTACCAAATATTTATTCCAAGCACTCTGAAGTCTCAAGACCTCTGTGTCTCCTGCCTCTTTTCCCTGATCTCTTCTTCACAGACTATTTAGAGTCTATTTCCTTATTTCATCCAGGCTAGTATTCAAATGTCACCTCTGCAGAGAGGTTCATCCTGACCAACGTACCTAATGACATTGGCTCCATAATGTTCCGTCTCCTCACTGCAACTTATTTTTCTTCATAGCACTAACTATTTTACAGTATTTATATGTATCTGTTCCCCCCCGCCTCTGGCTACCTCCCCTGGAATATAAAGTCTAGGAAGTACTTTGTTTTGCTCACTGCAGTATTTCCACCATGTAAACCAGTCTCTAACACAGGGTTGCCATTCACTGTATGAATACCGAATGAGTGGGTAACTTTTCTGAGGACCTCTTCTGCATAAGGCACTGGGATAAGCCAAGCAGGAGATGCATCCAAGAGCAAGACACATTCCAAGACTAAGGAAGCAGACCCCAAAAAAGGGCAGGGGCTGCATGAAGCATGGGTGCTGTTCTTCTAGTTGCCAATCCCTTTTACACTGCAGTGGCCATGCTGTGCTTCATTAGGGTGCTGTTGGTTGCACTCTTGGGGATGATTACAGGATCAGGTGCACATAGCTACTCCACAGTTAGATAGATTATTAATCTACTCTTAGATTCATTCTCTGGAGAGTTTTGCTCAATAGCTTTGTCTGCTTTTGACTTAATGTTAGAGAACAACAACTTTAGTGGTGCATTCTTATCTTCCTTTCTCGTTAACCTCAACATGTATAGAGGTTAGGAACATGAGGTTGGAATCAGACAGACTTGGGTTTTATTTCGCATCTGACACTTATAACTGTTTACTCTTTTTTTTTTTTCAGCGTAACAGTATTCATTGTTTTTGCACCACACCCATGCTCCATGCAATACATGCCCTCCCTAATTCCCACCACCTGGTTCCCCCAACCTCCCACCCCCGCCCCTTCAAAACCCTCAGGTTGTTTTTCAGAGTCCATAGTCTCTCATGGTTCACCTCCCCTTCCAATTTCCCTCAACTCCCTTCTCCTGTTTACTCTTGGACAAGTTATTTGTTTTCATTAAGCTTCAGCTTTAATACCTGTAAAATGGGGATGGTAAGATAAATGAGATAGTGCTTAAGAATCATTTAGTCTAATGCCTGAAACAGAGTGAAAACTCATTAAGTATTCATGGAAAAAGCCTTACAACTTATATGCACATCCTAGAAATTAGGGATTTCTCCTATTTCTGCTTATGTGCATTTACCACACACCCCAACCGGAAAGAGAAGCTTCCGCCTACAAGGCACAGTGGTTAACATACCATCGACTCAGTCTTCCTTAAAGAAAACATCTTCAGATGCCAACATGGCAACACAAATCATGTACATAGCTCATTAATTTTCCCAAACTTCATTTCTATGTGAATAGTGAATGAGGAATACCCTCATCTAACTAGCACAATAAAGAGGGCTTATGGAAGGCTTGGAGAGTTCCAACTGGTAGATGGTAAGGCAAGCTACAGGACAGGGTATTGAAGGATTCAAACCAAAGAAAGCGTAGAGAAGATGAATATTATAAAATTTTATGGCTGTTTTAATAATTATAAAATGTCAACCTTATAAAAATATAGTATTCATTCAATTGTCTATCAAATATTTATAAAAGCTGATCTGACATACTATGTATGACTTGGTATATTAAATATACATTAAAAGAAATACATAGACCCCATGATCTGACCAGAATGCAATAGAAATAGTAATTAATAATAAAAAAAGAAATAACCAAAATATAATAGCTAAGATTAACTGAATACTATGAATACCACTTTATGAGTTTTACTCGTATTTGTTAATCTAATGCTGCCAACCACCACTTGAAGTACTTATTATTATTGTCTGCATATTACAGATGAAGAGCACAAGTGAAGCCCAGTTAATTAAAGGTGACAGCAGCATTGAAAATCAGGAAGTCTTATGTCAAAACTTTTAGCTTAACCAGTATCCTATACTGCCTCCTAAAAACTCTTGGAAATGAAATTTTCTTTCCCAGAAAGAAACTTTAAATTAAAATACAAGTTTTTTTTTTAATAACAAAAGAAATGTAATTTAAGCAAGAAGAAAAAATAATGTCAAAAGTAGAAATTAATGAATTAAAAAATTAAAACCAAAGTACTTACTAAAGATTTAACCTACTTCATTTTGAAGTATGCACAATAATAACAAACAACTGTATAGTTTAATTTTAAAATAGTTACTTTAGTGAGTATTAATGCTAGTAAGAATAATAACAATGCAAGAGCTAACTGTCACACAGAATTTACTGTGTACTTGCCTCTGGACTCAACAGTTCACATGTACATCACCAATTAAACCTCACAATAAACTTTTATGATAAGTAATCTAATATCTATTTCACAGATGAAGAAACTGAATCTTAGAGAATATAATTAACTTGCTTATGTTCACCCACTTACTAAGTTCCCCCATCAGGTTTTGAATTCATGACTGCCTGACTCCAGAATCCAAATTAGTGTCATTATACATGCAGATGTTCAGAGAAAACAAATATCTAAAACTAAAAATGAAAAAGCACATGTAACAAAGTAAATGAAGAGTATAAAAATTTGCAAGAGAACATTAAAATATTTTTGGCACAAAAGTTAAAATTTCTATCAAATGACCGATTTTTATAGGAAGATATAATTGACCCAAATTGACATAACAAGTATTTCAAAAACTCAACAGTCATTAAAAAAGTAAGTGCTGCTCTTGAAAACCAAAATGAAAACAAAGCCTTTAATGAAAGAACCAGGTCTAGACAGTTTTATAGGCAAATTTTATGGAGCTTTAAGAAGCAGATAATTTTGTTACCATGTAAATCTTTCCAACTAATCAAAAGGGCACTACGGAACAAGACAGACAAATGGAGATAGCATTATGGAAGAGCAAAGCCACTCCTATAGATAAAATAACAATTACCGTATATAAAGATGACTTTCAGATAAGTTCTGTAGGGGTAATGGGGTGGAGAAGAATTCTATTTCAGATACTACTGACAGGATAGCCCTCTCTAAAGCAGGTGATACTGTTATTGGAGTAATAATGTGAAAGACAAGAAGCAGCTGGACACGATAAGATATGAAGAAACAGGGGCGCCTGGGTGGCTCAGTGGGTTAAAGCCTCTGCCTTCGGCTCAGGTCATGATCTCGGGGTCCTGGGATCGAGCCCCGCATCCGGCTCTCTGCTCCGCAGGGAGCCTGCTTCCTCCTCTCTATCTGCCTGCCTCTCTGCCTAGTTGTGATTTCTCTCTGTCAAATACATAAAATATTAAAAAAAAAAAAAGATATGAAGAAACAGCATTCAAGGCACAGGGAATAACAAGGAAAAATGCTGAGGCAGGAATGCATACAACATGAACAAACAATAGAAGAACAGAAAAAAATATTCACAGTGGAATACAAAAAAAAAAGTATAAGAAAATAGAAAAAAATATTTAAAGCAAAAAGGGAGACAATATGAGATCATTCTGGAGAAACAATTTCAGGAATCCATGTGACGCATGCTGGCATGTCTTATGGTGGTAATAAGATGGTGAGATATGGAAAGTTTTGAACTATACTCTGGAGAAACTCATATTCAATATGGATGTACATAATATGTATACTGTACATATGTGTCTATATGTACATCTATTTTACTCTTAATTTGGTCAAGGAGGCATCATTAAATGCAAAATAAAAATTCTCATTCTATAAGGGGTTTCATATAATGCTAAGAAATGTAATAAAAGGCACTATTAGAAACTGAGCCTGAAATGAGAGATACAGTTTATTATTAATGAAAAGATGATTCTTTAGGAAGTAAAATCATTTTATAGCATTTCAATCCATCTTGATGATCCCCATTAGCACTTATCTGAGTGTGAACAGAAGGTTTTTTTAATTATTATTTTTATTATATTGCTAGTCACCCTAGAGTACATCATTAGTTTTTGATGTAGTGTTCCAAGAGTCACTGTTTGCATATAACATCCACTGCTCCATGCAATACATGCCCTCCTTAATACCCATCACCAGGCCAACCCCCCCCACCCCCCCAAACCCTCAGTTTGTTTCTCGGAGTCCTCTGTCTCTCCTGGTTCATCTCCCCCTCTCATTCCCCCCTACTTCATTTTTCCCTTCCTTCTCTCAATGTTCTCCATGCTATTTCTTATGTTCCACAAGTAAGTGAAACCATATGATTGACTTTCTCTGCTTGACTTATTTCACTCAGCATAATCTCCTCCAGACCCATCCATGTTGATGCAAAAGTTGGGTATGCATCTATATTCCATTGTGTATACGAACCACATCTTCTTTACCCATTCATCCATTGTAGGGTATCTCAGCTCTTTCCACAGTTTGGCTGTTGTGGACATTGCTGCTATGAACATTGGGGTGCATATGGTCCTTCATTTCACTACATTTGTATCTTTGGGGTAAATACCCAGTAGTGCAACTGATGGGACATAGGGTAGCTCTATTTTTAATTTTTTGAGGAACCTCCACACTGTTTTCCAAAGTGGCTGCACCAAACTGCATTCCCAGCAACAGTGAAAGAGGGTTCCCCTTTCTCCACAACTACTCCAACATTTGCTGTTTCTTGCTTTGATTTTTGCCATTCTAACTGGTATAAGGTGGTATCTCAATGTGGTTTTGATTTGCAACTCCCTGATGGCTAATGATGATGAACACTTTTTCATGTGTCTGATAGCCATTTGTATGTCTTCTTTGGAGAAGTGTCTGTTCATGTCTCCTGCCCATTTTTTGACTTGATTATCTGTTTTTTGGATGTTGAGGTTGAGAAGATCTTTATAGATCTTGGATATCAACCCTTTGTCTGTAGTGGCATTTGCAAATATCCCCTCCCATTCTGAGGGTTGGCTCTTTGTTTTGTTGACTGTTTCCTTTGCTATGCAGAAGCTTTTTATCTTGAAGTCCCAAAAGTTCATTTTTGCTTTTGCTTCCCTTGCCTTTGGAGACGTGTCTTGAAAGAAGTTGCTGTGCCAATGTCAAAGAAGTGACTGCCTATGATCTCTTCTAGGATTTTGATGGATTCCTGTCTCACATTGAGGTCTTTCATCCATTTAGAGTTTATCTTTGTGTATGGTGTAAGAGAATGGTCCAGTTTCATTCTTCTGTATATAGTTGTCCAATTTTCCCAGCACCATTTGTTGAAGAGATGGTCTTTTTTTCCATCAGATGGTTTTTTTTTTTTTTTTTTCCTGATTTGTTGAAGATTAGTTGACCATAGAGTTGAGAGTCCATATCTTGGCTCTCCATTCTGTTCCATTGGTCTATGTGTCTGTTTTTGTGCCACTACCATGCTGTCTTGGTGATCACAGCTTTGTAATATAGCTTGAAATCAGGCAATGTGATGCCCCCCAGCTTTCTTTTTCTTTTTCAACATGTCCTTGACAATTCAGGGTCTTTTCTGGTTCCATACAAATTTTAGGACTGTTTGTTCCAGCACTTTGAAAAATGTTGATGGTATTTTGATTGGAATGGTGTTGAAAGTATAGGTTGCTCTGGGCAGCATGGACATTTTAGCAATGTTTATTCTTCTGATCTGTGAGCATGGAATATTTTTCCATCTTTTTGTGTCTTTAATTTCTTTCATGAACGTTCTGTAGTTCCTTGAGTATAGATCCTTTACCTCTTTGGCTAGATTTATTCCAAGGTATCTTATGGTTTTTGGTACTATTGTAAATGGAATTGATTCTCTGATTTCCCTTTCTATATTTTCATTGTTAGTGTATAAGAAAGCAACTGATTGGGACACCTGGGTGATTCAGTGGGTTAAAGCCTTTGCCTTCAGCTCAGGTCATGATCCCATGGTCGTGGGATCGAGCTCTGCATTGGGCTCTCCACTCAGTGGGGAGCCTGCTTCCCCCTCTCTCCGTCTCTGCCTACTTGTGATCTCTGTCTGTCAAATAAATAAAATCTTAAAAAAAAAAAAAAGAAAGCAACTGATTTCTGTGTATTGATTTTGTATCCTGCCACAATACTGAATTGCTGTATGAGTTCTAGTAATTTGGAGGTAGAGTCTTTGGGGTTTTCCACATAAAGTATTATGTCATCTGTGACAGAGAGAGAGTTTGACTTCTTCTTTGCCAATTTGAATACCTTTTATTTCTTTTTGTGAACAGAAAGGTTTTTGTTTTGTTTTTGTGTTTTTTGTTTTAAGTAGGCTCCACACCTAGCATGGAGCAAAATGTGGGGCTTGAACTCACAACTCTGAGATCAAGATGCTTAAGCATTGAGTCAGATGCTTAAACAAAAGAGCCACCCAGGGGCCTCTCCAGAAGGGTTTTTAATAAAGTACACTGACCAAAATGCTTTCTGAATCTTTCTAAACAACATTATGGCTCCATTTTTCACTGGAATCATAAACCAGCTATGTAACAGACTTAGATACATACAGCAGCTGCTATCAACTCTGCCCTTCTGACTTCATTCAAATTTCATTTCACAGATTTTTCACAATCACTTTTAGAGAAGCATGTATCATAGTAGAGAGAGCAGTGGAATAAATAGGGTCTGAAAATCCAAAGACATGTTATGTCTGCTGGTAACTAGTAAGGGATGCTGAGTCTCAGTTTGTCTGAAAGGTGAAAATCACATTGCCTTTTCTGTGATTACATTATGTGAGAAGCAAATTAGTGGTCACATTATTATGAGAAGCAAGTTAGTTAAGAGATGTGAAAGGAATTATGGAAATTTTAAGATGTAAGATTTGGTTATTCTGCAGTAAGTTATTCTCAGAACTACATGAGTTTAATAATATCAAATGGAATAAAAACCCGTAGAGTCAATTCACATTTACAGGATCTGCACTGGCTTCTGAGCAAGTGCAGGTCTGTGATGTGATGATCAGCTTGGATCACAAGTTAACTACTACCAAACACAGATGAGCTCAAGGGCTTCATCTCTAAAATATGGGTGAGGGATCTCTAAGTCTTATATTTCAAATGGATCTTTGAGTACATGAGATTAGTAACTCAGCTGGAATCAAGACACTGCTTCCTCCATGATTCATTCTTTTGTGTGGGTAGCCTCAATAAAAATTCTTCGGTCACCAAAGTCCACTAAAATCCTACTTAGTTCCCATTAGAGTTGTTTAAGAATTAAGAATACCAGATTAAAAGGGATTACCAAAAACTTAAAATTCATCCTGCTTAATCTGTATCCAATTACGGAAATTATGGGCTTTCCCTCCCAGTAGGCAAGAAGAAAGATGCTGTTAGAAACTTTAACTTGCGATGGAAATATAGAGAAAGGAATTAGAAAGAACATACGATAGACCAAATCTTACCAGCAAGCTAAAGATGTTACTTGTTTCTTAGATCTAAATTAGACTTTTTAAAAGATTTTAATATTGAGTAAACATTCTTCCTAAGTACAGGCTTTTAAAGCCTTTCTTAAATTTCTTTAAAAAGTTAATTGATGTTTTCAAACACTACAGGCACTCAATAAATGTTCATGGAAATCTGAGCTAGCAAGATCATTAAATATTATAATTAAATGAATAAGAAAAAATTCCCAATTAATATATGCATATGTAAATTTATTGCTTTAAAGTAGGTTTATGGGACGCCTGGGTGGCTCAGTTGGTTAAGTGGTTAATGTATGATTTTGATTTTGGCTCAGGTCATGATCTCAGGATGATGAGAATGCATGCAGAGTGTGGAGCCTGCTTAAGATTCTCTCTCCCCCTCTGCCCCTCTTCCCCCAACCCCGGCTTCTGTGTGTGCTAGTGCACGTGCTCTCAAAATCTAAAATTAAAAAATAATAATAATAAGAAGAAAATAAAAAAATATATAGGTTTAAACTGCTATACCAAACCAGTTAAATTGACTGTTAATACATGATCATTTTTAGCATTATAGTTATCCTTCAAATAATATTAGTAAAATGCTAATTTTAAATGTTCTGGAGAATGAAATATGCCTCTGACCGTTAGTAAGTATACTCATTTGTGGGAAAGTTTGGTGTGTTATCTAACACCAGGAGCATTTATCAGGTGACATATTTATTTTTATTATGCCTTGATGGTAAAGGAAAAAAAAATAGGTCTGTTTCTCGTGTTCCAAAACAATCTATCAGTGGAAATCAAAGTCATATTATTTCTTATCCAACAACACTTCTTTATAGTTGATATGATAAAGATTCCTAAACAAATTGTTTTCTGTTAGATAACTGAAGTAACTTTATAACTTTAGGTAAAAACATTCATGCAGTGTATATATTGCAAATAAAAATATACTTGAATTGAAAGTGATTCCTCTTCTAATTTTAGTCATTATTTACACGATAAAAATATGGCATTATTGCATTGCTAAAAAATACATATGCAAAGGTGGACGTTTCTCACGTAATTTACTTAGTAGTAACTGTGATGCAGACTATGTCTGATCAGCAGTGGTCTGATGAGAATTTCACTCTGCAGAGAGTGTTTCTTCAACAAATATGGCTAAATACATGGTTACATTGGATGGAATTTTGCGTTCCATAAATGAAAAAATGTATTCGCCAATTATTGAATTTTTTCATTTTATTTTATTTCTTTTCATTGTTCCAGCATTCACTGTTTATGCACCACACCCAGTGCTTCATGCAATACATGCCCTCCATAATTCCCACCAGCAGGCTCACCCAACCTCTCACCCCTCTCCCCTCCAAAACCTCGGTTTGTTTCTCAGAGTCCACAGTCTCTCATGGTTTGTCTTTTTTTACTCCTTAAATTTTTATTTGGAAATAATTTTAGATTTACAGAAGAGTTGCAAAGAATACAGAATATTCCTGTGTTCCTTTCATCTAGCTTCCTCTATGTTAACATCTTACATAAAATTGATACATTTATCAAAACTAAGAAATTAATGTTGGTACATAATTATTGAATTTTGAAATTATTTTACAAAATAACCTCTTTGGGCAATGTTATTTTATAGGGAGTATAAGACTGATTCTACAAACTGTTAAAAAGGAACTTGAGGCATTTTAGATATAAATTTGCAGCTGACATGAGCTTTCTGTATAATGTGGTCACAGTAGCTCCAATGACCAAAAGTGACAAGGCCAGATGGGTCAGATGGATAGATACAAACAGGTAACCCATATGGAAGGCTAATTCCATCACAGCTCATATACCTGTGACTTTGCTTTAGTAAGGAAAAAACAGGTGACGAACTATGGCATGAAATCTTTGAAATTGCCCATTTAAGGTTATCATCAGCAATATCTTCAAAGTATTGACTGCATAATTGGAAAACATGTATCAAAGCAACAATCATTCCTATCTGATGACATCAATGTCCCACTCCTTTGAACTCTTTCTACAATCAATTCATCACTGACAACTTCCTGTTCCTTCCAACTATTTGCTGAGTAGCAACCAAAATTAAACTATATCCATACTTAAAAAAAATATTCTCTCTGTAGGTCTTTTAAAAAGTTAGTAATTATCAAAATGAGAAATTTTGTCCTGAAAATATGACTCAATGAAATAAAACTTTCTAGAGTATTTGAAATATACAGATGTTTCAAATTGTCACAACATAATCTGAAATTTCTACTCATAAGCCCTCTCTGAAAGAATTGCTTGAGGATATACTCCAGTAAATTAAAAAAAAAGATTCTGAAAAGAAAAATATGTAGACATAAAATTGGAATACACACATACATAGACACACAGCCAATCAAACTAAACTGAGCACAATGTGGTAATTAGTCCAAACAGTTATTAATATATAATGCAAAAAGTACTAAATATATGAAACTAAAATCTCAGGGGACACAAAATGGATGGTAATATTCATGTGCTCAGGGTAAAAGCAGGTGAAAAGGTTGAGAGTCTTAGGTCCTTTTCCTGTTTGGGGTAAAAACTGGTTAACTCTAGGCACTAACTCAAAAATTATACATTTAAATAGATGTGTAAATAAGATGTGTAACAGGCTGTCTGGGTGGCTCAGTTGGTTAAGTGGCTAACTCTTGGTTTCTGCTAAGGTCATGATCTCTGGGTGCTGGGATTGAGTTCCTCATTGGGCTCTGGGCTCAGCAGGAAGTCTGATTCAGGATTCTCTCCCTCTTTTTCTCTGTCTCTCCCTCTGCCCCTGATCCCATTTACTCATGCTCTCTCTCTCTGAAATAATTAAATCTTAAAAAAAATTAAGATGTTTAACCTCAAATTAATAGAAGGGAAAAGACCCTCTATCAGCAATAAAAAACAAGAAAGGGAAAAGAAAACTAAACAGTAAATTATGCTTAAACAGAAAAAATGAAAAGATGGCAGGAAAAGGACCTAAAGGTAAGATAAAAGACAACACATCACTGATTACCTTATTTAACTTGACCTCCATATGGGTCCCCATTGTTTTCTTCAAAAAGCTTATCAGAGTATGTAATTATTCTCTTCTTTCTTGTTTAGGGTGTCTCTTCCACCCTGCTCCACTAGAATGTATTACAGGGAAGGGGTTATTACCTTTTAAAGTTTTTTTTTTTTTTTTAAGATTTTTATTTATTTATTTGACAGAGATCACAAGTAGGCAGAGAGGCAGGCAGAGAGAGAGGAAGGGAAGCAGGCTCCCTGCCGAGCAGAGAGCCCGATGTGGGGCTCGATCCCAAGACCCTGGGATCATGACCTGCACTGAAGGCAGAGGCTTTAACCCACTGAGCCACCCAGGCGCCCCTACCTTTTAATTCAGTAATATATTCTTAGTGACTTACACAGTGCTATATGCTGTTTACATCAGACAAATATAACAAAGAAAAGTACAAAATGGTTGAAAAAGAAAAAGTAGACAAATGCTAATAAAAAAATCAAATGGGCATGGACATATAATAGACAAAATAGAAATCAAGGTGAGAAGTACTGAATAAGATAAAAAGATTTATATCATGCTGAGAAAAGTCATAATCTATCGCAAAAATACATTGACCACTTATTAACATAGCTGTAAAAAATGAATAAATCAAAAAAACTGTCAAAAATGGAAGAAGCAGTATATGTGTCTATAATCATATTAGAATAATTTAATACTTCAGAAATTAGGATGAAAACAAAAATATAAGCCTATAAATAATATAACTAGATAATTATCACACACAGAACTTGTTACCCAACAAAGAGAATATATTCTTTTAAAAAACATTCATGAAGTAGTTTAAAGAACAGAAGTCATGTATATAGGTTACAAAAAAAATTTAAAAACACACAAGAAATCTAAGTCATAAAGGCCATGCTTGCCTGTAATGCGGTTAAACTGGAATTTAAAAACTAAAGGATAGTAACAGTAAATTCAAACTACTTGGAAATAATTACATAGCATGTACCTGGAAGAAAAGAATCAGTATTATAAGATGTAAATTTTCATGACATTAAACTAAAGAATCATTGTAATCCTAGTAAAAATCTTGAGAATACTTTAATAATCTCACCAGGTTGTTGCAACCTGCACCAGGAAGAGAAAAAATGAAACTTACCAATACATGGGTAAATAAAATATTTTTTAAAAAACCCAGAAACTGATTCACATAACTGCAGAGTACTAGAAATCTTTACGCTGCCCATCAGATGCATGACAAATCAGCTGTAGAATTAGAATTCAGTTTGAGATACCTGTTATTTTCTCTGTAAAAGCAATAATAATAATCTAATCCATTGTAAAATATTAATTTTTAGATATTCTAAAAACATCAAAATTGTTTTAGTAGTTTCCTTAATTCTTTATACTCTGAATAAGTAACACATCTATTCATTTACTGAATTTTCACTATTTGCCATGTATTTTCTCCTTTATAGCTAATGAGCTTTATTTGAATCATCTGTAGGGTTTCCGATGTTCTTTTTCATACCTGACTTTAACATCCACATGTGATAGGTACATTAATATTATCATCCTACTTTATATATAGCCTCAAAGTTTGGTTTGCCCAAATCTCTCTGACTGTGATTGACAGGGACAGGCCTTAACCATGCTCCTGCTCTCTATACTCTGTAGCCATGAAGGGAACAACACTAGGGGGCCTTGATTCACAGCTGGAGATCAAAGGGCATTCCTCAAACAATGTGACATGCTTATGGGCTCATGACACTAAATGGATTCTCATTAGTCTGTTTCCCTTCCCCATTTATCAATAAGGTAACAATGCTAATTTCATGAAGCCTGTCCTTCCAATAAATTTAGGTAAGCTTTCATGTGTATAGTGGTGTATATAGATAACGTTTTATGGCATTCTGGAAATGGCAAAACTATATAGAGAGTAAAAAGATCAGTGGTTGCTAGGGATTAAGGGAGGGGAAAGGGATGAAGAAGTAAGGCACCAAAGATTTTTAGGGTATGAAACTATACTGTATGATACTACAGTGGTGGATAAATGTCTTATACATCTGTTCTCTAAAACCATACAATGTACAATAACAAAAGTGAATCCTAATGTAAACTGTGGACTCTGGGTACTAATGATATGTCAGTGTAGTTTATGAGTTGTAATTAATTTGCTACTCTGGTGGGAGATGTATCAACATCTCCCACCAGAGTAGCAAATAATTTAGATTTAGTAGCAAATAATTTAGATTAACAGCAACAACAACAAAAAAAATCCATAGTCCACCACTCTGCAATTACTGCTGACATTAACTTTGCATTACACATTATTTTAATCATTTTATATTAATTTCTGTTTGATTTTTTTTTTAATTTTATCTATTCATTTGACAGACAGATCACAAGTAGGCAGAGAGGCAGGCAGAGAGAGAAGGGAGGAAGCAGGCTCCCCGCTGAGCAGAGAGCCTGATGCAGGGCTCGATCCCAGGACGCCGGGATCATAACCCGAGCCGAAGGCAGCGGCTTTAACCCACTGAGCCACCCAGGCGCCCCCTGTTTGATTTTTTTTTAAAGAAGAATATTTCCAGACCAAAGTCTTATATTGAACACACTGGCCAACTGTTTAACCTGAGAAACTGAAACAAAAAGCTGACTAATATCATCTCTTGTTTAGATTTAAAAGGTAAATTTAATAGCATGTCTTCAATAGAGCAAATTCTCAAATAAAAACCTTAACCAGAATCCAAATGATTTAGAATCCTCAGTTAACTTACTCTTCCCACCCCTGACACTATGCTTTTGGGAAAATGTGAAAATAAGAATTGGAACAAAGTAGGATTTATTTTTTAAAAAGGAGTTTATGGTCCCACAGAATCACTTAATACAGTCTTTTTAAGTCTTTTTAGTCCAGCTGAAGTGACACTCACAAGGATCACACTCTCCAGGACTATCTAGAAAATATTTAATTATGTTCAACTAACTCTTAGTTAAACAGGAAATCCAATTAACAATCAACCAGGATAGCCCGTTACATGGATATTCCAACAAAACGCTGCATAGTCTTTGAAGAATAGAAGTCATCAAAAGCAGATCTTCTCTAACATAGTTATCTTTTATATTATACTCTCTAAGCCTCTCATTATTTCATTCTGTCATCTTCTAACAGAACCTAATTAATGTCCTGATGCAGAAAATTCACACGACACATACAAGGATCCAGGTCATGTTCGGGACTTAACTCTTCTGAATGACACTGAATATTAATTAGTATTTTCCCAGAGAATAAGAATTCTCCTGACCTTGACCTGTCATAGAGTTTCAGTATAGTTTTCAAAGCCTCCTGATCTACACTGTTTCATATGTTTCTCATAGCCTTCTAACTTATGCAGTGTAGATATGTCATCTTTGACTTACAACAAAGAATGTGAGATTCAGAGATACCAGATGGCTTTTCTCCTAAGGCGCCAAATTCTGAAACTGCATAGCTAGCTCAGTACTCTCATTTTTGTTATTGTTAAAATGAGCAACCTCAGGCTAGTCGCAGAACCTCCTTGGAGTTCTGTCTTTCACTAGTAAAAATTCAGGGATCAGTCAAGATGATCTTTCCCATCTCTTGCAGCTCTATGATCCTATGAGCTATAACCCTCTAGAGCACAATGCTCTAGGTCCCTAATACCTAAGTATTAGGTATTGCTTTGTTAGCATTAGCCTTTCTTATTGGCTTTACTGATCCCTATTTTCCATGAGCATTTCTCAAAGCATGGTTCACAAACTGCTGGGGGCCCACAGACCTCTTCAGAGGGGCTATGAGGATAAAACTCTCAGAAAAAAAACATTTATTTTTTTAAAGGTTTTATTTATTTTTTTGACAGAGAGAGAGAGAGATCACAAGTAGGCAGAGAGGCAGGCAGAGAGAGAGGAGGAAGCAGGCTCCCCACTGAGCAGAGAACCCAATGTAGGGCTCGATCCCAGGACCCTGAGATCGTGACCCGAGCTGAAGGCAGAGGCTGTGTAACCCACTGAGCCACCCAGGCGCCCCAGAAAAAAAAATTTAAATTATTTGTCTTTTCACTGTGTTTGTGAAAAACAAAACAAAACAAAACAAAACAAGTAATTTGTTCTGGTTGTACAAAAGAAATAACGGGTCATGGGCACCTTAGCACCAAATCAAAGCAGTGGTCCCAAACTGTATAAGCAGGTATTGTTTTCTTCTTTACCTAGTGTAAGCGTACAAACAAAAGTAAAAACAAAAACAAAGTAACAACAAAATGTCAGTTTCAAGAGTGTCCTTGATGGAGCAGCAAAAATACTAATTTTATTAAATAGCAATTCTTTTTTTTTATATTTTTATTTATTTGTTTGTTTGACATAGAGAGATCACAAGTAGGCAGAGAGGCAGGCAGATGGAGAGAGGGAAGCACGCTCCCTCCTGAGCAGAGAGCCCGATGCGGGGCTCAATCCCAGGACCCTGAGATCATGACCTGAGCCGAAGGCAGTGGCTTAACCCACTGAGCCACCCAGGCGCCCCTAAATAGCAATTCTTGAGTGCACATTTTTTAATAGTCTGTGACAAAATTGGAAGTGTGGAGAAAGCACTCTGCTGCATGCTTAAGTATGACGGTTTTCATAAGAAAAATGACTCGGGTGACTGAATTGTGAGCCAAATTAATTTCTTTTTACATGGAACACCATTTCTACTTGGAAGAATAGCTACTAGAAAACTATGAAGTGAAACTGTCATTTCAAAGAAAACAAATTACAGTATTTGTTACCAATGATAAATTGAAGCTTTCAAGTAAAAATCGGAAGTTTGAAAAACTTGTATCCACCACAGTGGGCTGGAAAATTTCCTAATATTTCAAGGCTTTTCTGAAGAGATCAGTGGTGATATTAAAAGATGTAATTCTTTTAAAATATTGTGCAATAGAATGTGTCAACATTTAGAATATTTACATAACTCAATGAACCAACCGAGTGAACCAACTGTGGGTAAAATGTCCATTCAAAGTGCAAGCTAAACCAATGGATTTTAAGATAACAAGAGTATGATAAGCTCATTATTATGGTTTCAAATAAGCTGACGCTCAGAATAATTTCTCATCCGCTTTGTTCATGTGCTTCCTTATTTCTACAACTCTCTACCATTTGCTTTATGTCTCTATATTGTTCTCTTTCCTTAAGGTCTATCAAATCTTGGATAAAGGAGGTACTAAGAAATATGTACCTATTTGTATTACAAGCCAAATCTCTCAAATCTTAACTCAAGAAAAAACAAGTATTTGCTGCCCATTTCCCTAAGGTATTGAAGATTAGAAGTTGCATGGAATGTACTTTCTCCCTGGAGGACACATATGCCTCCTGCACTTCTCCACCTGGAAAGGCCCCCATGACAACCCAGTGCCTTGTGTTCTCTCACCTCGCACTGTGGGCAGCATTTACTTGATGCCTGTATCAGCTCTATGCTGCTGTCAGTACATACTTCACTGCTCAGGAAGACTGCAAAACCCTTTGAACATCTGCTAGATACATTCTAGCATAATGAAGAACTCACTTGCTTCTCTGTAGTTTAAACATGAACATTTTAAAATTACTTAGTTGTCTTTTTAGAATATTTTTGGTATTTATTTGTATCCCATCTTGATGCAAATAGGAATCAAAACACACAACTGTCAAAACAGTGTATGCGCTTTACACATTATACTTCTCATGAATGAATTAGCTGGGTCCTACTGAATGAGTAGAGCTTGCTCCTTCCTAGATCAATACTAAAAAAAGATAGCAACTTGAATAATTCATAAGCATCTTCAAAATGCACTAATGACACCTATTAGAAATACAAATAGCAATGAACTTTTTGATTCCTTGGCTACAGTGAGTGGGTCTTTTTCTGCTTTGTGAGTCGCAGATATCTGATGTAGATTATTGCATACAGGATGCACTAAAAAATACTTGCTGATTCAGGTTAAGTTCTAAGACATGTATACTGTAAGCCAAATCTAAACTTATTGCTACCTGGAACTATTCATACTAGTTCATTTTTACAAGAGATAGCAATGTGCCAGCTTTTTCTGAATAAAAATATATCTTAAAAGATATTAAGATTCAAGTAAGATTTAATTTATGCATTTCTATTTTCAAAGCCTTTTTTTCTTTAAACACTTGCCATAGCCCATGAACCTCTGAGGTTTTCTGATACAAGACAGCGGAGGTTCAGCTTCCTAACAGAAGGATATTTCCACAAAGCCACCAAGCTCAGAAAGCATTTTTATTTCTATGGAAAGAAGCAAAACAGCCTAAGACTCAAGTTAAAGGAGAGAACTTGATTAAAACTCTAAAAATGGAAGTTCATTACATATTTGAATCCCTAATCTAGCCAACTTACATACAGATCTTAGATGCTCAATTCTTTTTAAAAAATATCCTAGGCCTGTTTGCACATAAGCTAGTTAAGTAATATTTGAATTGGATTGTTGGTTTAGGCCATTAAAGGATTAACCAGATATTATTTAATAATAATAATAATAATAAAAGCTCATTGTTTTACAAGTGATCAGCATTTGCTCCTTTCCCAATTCCCTGCTTTCAATTCCTGTAGGTGCTTTTCAGTATACTAGTCCTTTAAAGGCTAAGTGAAATAGAATATAGAATATATTTATCTCCTCAGATGCTCAACCATTTTGTACACCTTTAAGATAAAAATGGAAATAAAGCTCCTATGACTTTTTACTAAATTCTGTCACTGCTTTCACATTTTAACATTAGATGTCCTCATTGGTGAAGGGTTTAAATTCAATCTGCCACATGGGATGAATGTTTATGGAAACACCACCTCAAATATTACTGTAATATTGTGTAAAAGAGCAATTCCACAAAAAAGTCAGATTCTTAGGAATAAACACACACTGAGTGCCCAAGAGGTTTCCTGTACTGCTACAGAGAGTCACATGAAGATCTCACTCTGGCGTGCCAAGCAGAGCTGAATCCCAAGTTTACTCTGTTATACCTACTATCAGTCTATAATCACCAAGACTGTAGAGGAGATGCCTTTCTCCATAAATTTCTTTGGAGTCCTCATTTTTCCCTATTTGCATTCTTTAAATATCTGAACACTTTTAAGAAATATTTATAAAAAGCCATAAACCATGGGTTATAGTTAAAATTATAATCTCTAAGGAAAGCATCAGCAAAAACATCGAGTATGATTTTTCCCCCCAAGCAAACAGGAATGTAGTTCTCATTTTGCCAATCCATCCTTTTGACATACCCAGGCCTCATGCTGTGCCGTCAGTACCTTCAGCTGACCTGAAGTGTTCTTTTTCAGTCCTGTCCTCACTTCAGTGCCTTAAATCCTTTCTCTCCTATGAGCCTGTCAGGGAACTGTCCAGCCACCATATTTTTTTTTCTTAAATCTTTTTGGACTTACTTTCTAAATTAAAATATTAACCTCATCTCTCTATATAATCTAAATTTATTAAATAAGCTGCAGACCTTTTCCTTTAACAATTACTTTATTTCTGTACTCATTCAAAATACTTATTCATGACCTACTTTGGTTTGGATGCTGCAGCAAGCGTTTCTCTTCACAATTAAACTGCAAATGTCTCACATGCCTTATCCCCCTAGGATATTCAGTACTCATACTTGCCTCATGGTTAAGAGCTCAATAAATATTAGATCAATAATAATGACAAGAATATAGTTTTTGAAGGAAGCTATGGTTCATATTCAAAATAAAGTACTTAAAAAATGAGAGCAGAAGTAGTATTCTAATTAGTATTGCAGATGATGATCATGGGTGAGACTAACTTCTGCCTCTGTGGCCTCATAGAAACCTGGCTCTGGACTTAACTGTCACAACTCTGGAGTTTCCTTGAGAGAGGAGCTTAGGCAGTGGGAATCTAGTTGGGAAGGCACTGGACACCATGACAGGTCTGAGCGTGCTGTATCACAACCACCAAGCTTAGCTTCCAGAAATTATGGTGGAGTTGAGCTCATTGCCCACAGTAGGGACCTTAATAATAAATCTTCATACCAGTGTTTCTTTAGAGAAGAAACACTCTAACTCTTATCCAAAGAATTTTCATTCTTGCACTCATCTGTCAATATAATATATGTCCAGCACTCTTGGATATAGTGATCATGTCTTTTAGGCCCCTTTCCTTCTGCTTTACATGCTGCCGTCATCTCCTGATTCCTGTGCTGATTGGATGAACCATCCAGGGCCCCTGACAATGTCTTGGCCTAGTCAGCTTGCACTGAACTTGACACCTACTCTGTAACTGACAACTAGAAGTGCCTCAATTCTAAAATCTTAAATTCCAAATTTCCACAGGTGGAATACAGCTTTCCTTCTTTCTGTTTCTTTTTTACTCACTGGACTTGTCATTTGACACCTCTGGTCCATCCAGGACACTTCTATCATTATACTTTTTAATAGCTTCCATTTCCCCCCTGTGTTATTGCAATACAACTGACATAAAATGTTGTGTTAGTGGGCACCTGGGTGGCTCAGTGGGTTAAGCCTCTGCCTTCAGCTCAGGTCATGATCTCAGGGTCCTGGGATCGAGTCCCACATCGGGCTCTCTGCTCGGCAGGGAGCCTGCTTCCTCCTCTCTCTCTCTCTCTCTGCTTGCCTCTCTGCCTACTTGTGATCTCTCTCTGTCAAAATAAATAAAATCTTTAAAAAAATGTGTTAGTTTAAGGTGTGTAGTATAATGATTTGATCTACATATGTATCATGAAATGAGTACCATAATTAGTTAGCATCCATTACTTCACAGAGTTACAGGGTTGTTTTCCTTATAAGAATTTTTAAAGTCTACTCTCTCAGCAATTTTCAAATATACAATACAGTATTGTAAACTACAATCACCATGCTGTACATTATATCCCCAGAATTTATTTATCTCATTTATCTTACAACTAGAAGCTTTTACCTTTTGACCACTACACTCTTTTCCCCCATCCCTCACCCCCATATCTGGCAATCTGTTCAGTTTTCTCAGATTTCACATATAATATGACTTATTTCAAATAGAATAATACCTTCCAAGCCCAACTGTGTTGTTGGAAATGGCAAGATTTCATTTTTTATGCCTGAATAATATTCCATTGTGTGTGTGTTCGTGTGAATGTATTTATGAGTGTGTGCATATGTATGTGCATCACATTTTCTTTATTCATCTACTGATGGACACTTAGGCTGTTTCCAAGTCTTGGATGTTGTGAAAAATGCTGCAATAAACATGATACTGTAGGTAATTCTTTGACATCCTGGTTTAATTTCCTTTAGACATATACCCAGAACTGGAACTGGTGAATCATATGGAAGTTCTGTTTTTGTTGTTTTTGTTTGTTTGTTTTTTTTTGAGGAACCTCCATACTCTTTTCCATAGTAGCTAAACCAGTTTGCATTTCCACTAACAGAGCGCAAGAATTCTTTTTTTTCTATGTCGTTACCAACATTTGTTATTGCTAGTCTTTTTTATGATATGACATTCTAACAGGTCTGAGGTGATCTCTCCTTGTGGTGTTGATTTGCATTTCCCTGATGATTAATGATGCTGAGCACTTTTTCATGTATCCATTGTCTACCTATAGATCGTCTTTGGAAAAATGTCTATTCAGTTCCTCTGCCCATTTTTTAATTTGATTGTTCATATTTTTGCTATTAAGTTGTATGAGTTCCTTATATATTTTGGATATGAACCCTTTAGCAGATATGATTTGCAAATATTTCTTCCATTCCATAGGTTGCCATTTCATTTTATTGATGGTTTTCTTTGCGGTGCAGAAGCTTTTGAATTTGGTAGTCCCACTTAGTTATTTTTGCTTTTGTTGTTAAATCGTCTTTTTCCATTCTTCCAGTAAGTACTTTTTAATGTACTAAATATGTGCCATGCATATCCTACCTTCTCAGAAAAATATTGAGAGCTACACATCAGTCTTCTTCCTGAAATCATTCTTTTGAGGTACTCAAAGGATTTCTGCATAAAGTAGACATGGTGAGGAGATGTAAATTCCAATGTTTTTTTCTTTCCTTTTTTCCTTTTTAGTTCTGAGTGAACTACAGCTTACAAAGCAAGTGCGTGAGTTTCAGGGTTAGTGATAATTGATGATTGTGGGTTGCTTCCTATCTATTTAAAGTGAAAAATTCTCATTTAGTCAACACACTTTTTTTCCCATTAAGTGAGTTCTAGAAGTAAAACTATGGATAAGATATTTGCACTATTCTCAGTCCAAAGAGAAGGACATGAAAACAATACTGTACTATAATTATTTCCAATAAAAGGTGTGAATATCTATTAAAGTTAGGAGGAGGAAGGAGATGGGTGCTCCTGCCATAGTGATTAGGTTACAGAAGGAATGAGGTTTTAATTGTGTCAGAAAATTGTTCAGAACAAATATGATTTTACTTGCCACAGGGAGCAAAAGAAAAACAATTAGGAAAAGATATTTTATTGAAATACGTTTGGAATTTTCTCATGACACTACAGTGACTCTGATGATTTCTTTTAGTACCAATAGACCTCATCATGACAGCCATTAAAACTGCAGCAACACATTCTCATGGTTACTGAAAAAAAGTAAAAATTAATCATACTTAATTGGCATTTTGTTGTTACCACAGCCAAAAACAGAGGAAATAATTGCCTTTATTTTCCATACTTACTCAAAACTTATCATGAATTAATTATAATCTAAGGCACAGAACTGTGACAGCAATTGCACCTGGTTCCTCCACCACTGTCGCTCCTGTGTGTAATGATTCTGTGCGCTATTTCAGAACTCAGAGAGAATACCACTGATTCTTTTATTTTAGCACATTTTTTCATTCACTCACCAAAATAAATAAATAAGTAAAGGATATGTTCCCTAACTCCTTTCAACTTCTAGCAAGAGCACAGAAACCTAAAAGTGATAGGAATTCTTGCTAAAAATGATTTCCCTAAGAGTCCTCCAGTTTTTCACTAAAGAAAGTCTATGCCAGAGGCTCAATTGGATAGAGAAACATAATTCATTGCCCCCCCCCAAATTCTCCTGGACTTGCCAAACAACAGGATGGGGGATCACGGAGCACTGACACTGCATATATAGCAAAATGCAGCAAAAGCTTTGGAAATTGTCAATGTTTAGCCCTCTGGTCTTACTGTGTCTCATAAGCTCAGCAAATTGCTATGGCCAGGGACACAGGACTCCATGTTGGGGTAAGAGAAAAGCACTGAACGCAGGTGCCACAATCTCTCTGGCAGAAGAGTGGGATGGGGGAGTTTTCTGCTACCTGAATGCACAGGGACCAGGACCAGGTAGAGGGACAAATGCCTGGGCATTTGTGAGGAAATCTCAGTCAGTTCCAATAATAATTTTCTCATTAGAAGATAAAGACAAAGGAAAAAGACAATTAAGCAAACAAAAACATAGATAACATGAGAAATGATACAAGAAAATGAGGAGTATCCTAAGTATGAGGAAAAAGAGACTGAAAATGACTTCCCTAGAAACCAGAATAAACGGAGGGAAGATGGGTCAGCAAATTCAATCCCACGTCCATTATGAAAAGGTGAGAGAGCCAAGAAAAGATAAAAAGACATGCGTACTGAATGATAAAGAACACATACAGACTGAAATAAAAGTAGAATGTAGTCAAATGAGGAAAAATCACAAGATAACTAAAATTCCAAAGGAAAGCTGAACTCCACACTGAAGATAAACTCAAGAAGCAGCGTTACAAAACACTGAATGAATGGAGAGCTTGAGAAGTCTGCCTGACATAGAATGGGTAAGGACAAAAATGATGAAAACGATGAGAACATATTATAAGGATAGTGAATGTGAGCTATCAAACACAACAACTGGTCTTCTTGAAGATATAATTTTAAAAAATGTTTTCTCAGGAAAAAAAATGCCCTTTTAAAGGCTCACAGCATTCAACAAAAATTATGAAAATCTATTCAGTTTTATTTTTGAACTTGAGAAGATTATTCTTAAAGCCATTCAGAAGTAGGAACAGGAAGAACACCTAGTAAAAGGCAATTATGACAATTAGGTATTAAAGTATATAATAAAGCTAAAGTAACTGAATTGGTGTGGCAACAGTGTGAAAACTGAGGGAGGTTAATGAACAAACAATATACATGTGAAAACTAAATAAAGGAAGCATCACAAACCCAAGGTAAAGAGTGAGAGATACTCAACAAACAACTAGGAAGTTGATTTTTTTCCCACTTAGAGACTCACCTCGCTCCATACATCAATATAATTCCCAAATATATTCAGTGAACGTAGAAAATTAAGATATAAAATGATGATTCCAGCAATATGATGAACTGGGTGACCAAATTAACCCTCATGCTACAGAATGCCTAAAAGTATTAAGTAAACACACATTCCCCCTCACAGACTCATGAAGACATAAAGACCTACAATTAACAAGAGCAGAAGAAAGGCTGAACTGTCTGGAAAATAAGGATCATGTCTGAGAGTCAGAAGAAAGACTGAATACAAACACGATCTGTCTGACATCAGGAGAATTTGCCAGTCCTTGCTGGGTAACATTTTGGGTTTCACCTGGCTAACTCTACACAGTGTAAAAGATGAAGGCTGAGGCTGGACATGGTGGGATTTTGGAACTGAGGCACCCATGTAAGACTGAAGCCCTCTAAAGTCACTGTGAATAGGTAAACTTCAAGAAAAACCCCACAAACTCAAAGAGCAAAGTGTGAATTTCTACCTGTTTTACCTGGTTCCCAGTGGATGGGAAAAAAGGGCAAGGGCTTTCTAATCATTTAGACTCGTAAACCTTACACAGGTTGGAAATGCAGCTCACACCTATTATAAATTGGAAGAAGGTCTTATTTCTTGTATGCTGAGTAGTTATAGGTAATAAAGCCATTTGTACGCAATACTTTTTCTGAGAAGCTAGGGAAAGTGTTTGGAGATCTTGGATTCCCTTTCATTTTCAATAGCCATATAATATAAATATTTAAATTATACTAAATTCATAAAATATAATTTTAAAATATATATATAATAAAATATAAAGCCATTGCCTTTAACTTTTCTCCTAAAATGTGGCAAAGATTGGGGGATACATTCAGGCATGGTCACTGATATAAATGTAATAATAAATATACTCTGATATATTCACTGCATAATTTAAATTTTGGAATCAAAAACATTCACCAAATTGCTGATTTGTGTATTGATTTAGCATTTTATATTCACCCCATCATTCTTGAACATAAAGATTTTACTTTGCAATACAAACTTCTGAATTAATAAGCAGAAATTTAGAGAGCTGAGAAAGTTTAATCAATTCATGGGGAAATGACGGCTCTAGAGATCTTCAAGATAAAGAAAATTAACCCCACTGCATTCACTCATTGCTAGAAGCCTTCTGTTAAGTTTTTAAGACTTTGGAAGATATTTCACCTTGGCCTTTCAAAGTAGCAGAGAGCCTTTGTTTGCAGGTGTAAAATTAATCAGGAATTCCAAATCAAAATTTTAGGATATGATTTGTGATTACAAACTCTACTCTTAAAGAGTTATTAATATCATGATTCAAAAAGCTATGGATAATGATTGTGTCAAGAGAAAGACAAACACAGATTCATGAGCCATTCATACAAGCATTAATTAATGTCGTTATGCTTTGTGCAGGCATCTGCTCTAAATAGCCTTTGAGATATTCTCCAAACTAAATGGTAAAGTGGCCAGAAAAGTGGGTTGGTCATGATGCAGTATGTTTAAAGAGCATCCATAAACCGCACGTTTGGTTGGCTGCTACTCTAAGTGTTTGATTCAACTGCCTGGAAAAAAATAATATACTTACTACCAAACAGCAACTGCATTTGATTTTAGAATTAGGCTCAGAGTAGTGGATTTTCCAAAGGCGCTAAACTAGTTAATAATGGAGCTAGAACAGAATTCAGGGTTCCCAACTGGCACTCCAGTCTCTTTCCACCCACATTGCCAATTCTGTTATATCTCTGTCTTCACCCATGATCAAATCACGAATAAATTAATAATTACTTTAAAATGTCAGCTTATCATTTTTAAGAAATCATAAAATAATGTGTTTTCATATTTTAAGTTGTACTGTCACAGCCTCTTCAGATAGGGCTTCTGAAATTAGGGCACAGAGGCCATTTAATATTCACAAGTATATAGTAATATATGGCCTTGAGTGATAAATCATCCTGGTCTTTATCTCTGATTGATTATGCCCTCTAGCATGAACTAGCTATTCAAATGGTTAGTTTGAACCATTTGTTCTTTAATAGGGTTTTTTTTTTTATTTTATTTTTTCAGTGTTTGAACATTCATTGTTTATATACACACCCAGTGCTCCATACAATACATGCCCTCCTTAATACCTACTACAAGGCTCTCACAACCCTCGAATCCCTCCCCTCTAAAACCCTCAGTTTGTTTCTCAGAGTCTACAGTTTCTCATGGTTTGTCTCCCACTCCGATTTCCCCCAATTCACTTTTCCTTTCCTTCTCCTAATATCCTCTATGTTATTCCTTATGTTCCACAACAAAGTGAAACCATATGATAATTGACTTTCTCTGCTTGGCTTATTTTACTCTTTAATAGGTTTTAAAAAGAAATTTCTCCCTACATCTTTATAGCTTTCTCCTTGGTTGTTTTTTTCAATAGGTCTGTAGCTTTGAATTGAAACAGAAAGAAGGGTAATTAAAATTACCAAACATTTAATAAGAATATTATGGTAATAGAGAAGATTTTGCAAAATAAGGCATATTTAATACTTTTAGAATAAAATAAAACAAAACTTCCTGTATTACTTTCTCAGCAAAATCATCTAAGTGTAAGTCGTACTTCACAAAAATACTGTGATGGTGTTTCACTTTTTTTTTTAAGTTTTTATTTAAATTCCAGTTAGTTAACACATAGTGTAATATTAGTTTCAGGTGTAGAAATTAGTGATTCAACACTTCCATATAATACGTAATGCTTAATCACAAGTGCACTCCTTAATCCCCATCTCCTATTTCACCCATCCCCCTGCCCACCTACTCCCCTCTAGTAACCATAAGTTTGTTCTCTTTATAGTTAAGAGTCTGTTTCTTGGTCTGTGTCTCTCTGTCTCTTTTTCTTTCCCCCATTGCTCACTTGTTTTGTTTCTTAAATTCCACATAGGAGTGAAATCATATGATACTTGTCTTTCTCTGACTTATTTCACTTAGCATAATACTCTCTAGCTCCATGCAAATTGCTGCAAATGGCAAGATTTCATTCTTTTTATGGTTAAGTAATTTCATTATATATCTATATCTGTATCTATATCATCTATATCTATATCTCTCACATCTTCCTTATCCAGTCATCAGTCGATGGACACTTGGATTCTTTCCATAATTTGGCTATTGTAGATAGTGCTGCTATAAACATCAGGGTGCATGTGCCCCTTTGCATTGGTATTTTTCTCTTCTTTGAGTAAATACCTAGTAATGTCAATTCCTGGGTTACTTTAAATAGTCACTGCTTACATGCCATTCAGCCTTAAATCATTTATCTAAAATAAGCACAGTGTCCAAAACATCAAGAGGTTTCTAAAAGATTAAGTAATTTTTTAAATCAACATCCCACCCCCCCACAAAATCGTGATAGTCAGTTCTGTGAAAATCAGCCTCAAAACAGAAGAAAAAAATGCCTAATGTCTCTAGAAGATAATCAGAATTTATATCCCCTCCCCCATCCTCTCCTCTTTTTCCTCACTTCTTGCCAGAAAGGCTTAGGTTTCTCTCAGAGTTTTAACCATTCTTGCCACTTGTGAACAGTTAAATGACTATGACCACTACTGAAGGGAGTGGAGAGAAAACAAAAGCAAAAGTGAACATCTCAAGGATTCCTGCCATACTCTCCAGCTCCTAAAGGCCCTGTTCCCAGTCTCCTAGCCAAAAAGACCTGTTTCTGTCCAAGCTCTTGTTACTCTCAAGCACTATATACTTCCTTGAGTGAGGCTACTCTTGGATCATATCTGGGAGTTAAAAGAGGAAAAAAAAAGAGAAACAGATTCCATACTTTTTTTTCTTCCTTAACAGTTGTCCTCCTTAACAATTCACATTTTAGAGTCCTCAGGGAGTTGTTTCTTTTATACTTCTTTTCAAAATTTAAAGTTTTAATCAGCAGGAGAGGGACTGTAATGAGGTATCCCATCTCATCCAGTCACATTTTGGAAGGTAGCTATCCTCACACTATACAACCAATGCAAAGTAAGTCACAGTTTGGATTTTGAATTTGAAGAATTTATAGTATTACTCATTAGACAAAAGCAAAATTATAAAGCAAGAAAAATGTATTTTTTGGCTTCCTGTGACAAATCTCTCAACCCTCTTCAGATCATCAGTGCCATAGTCAACACAAGGAAATTCAGACATTACCACCAGACTAATCTGGATCCTTTTCAATTGTTTCTTAAATATTTGTCCAGTGTTTATGTTGAGGGGAAAAAGTAAAACAACAATCTTTGTGGTTACCCATGTCTGTCTTCCATAGAAGATGGTTTAGAGACCATGAGCTGTTAAACTAAGCACCTGAAAAACTGCTCTTGAAGATGGTTCTAGTATCATTCATTTTTATAAGTGCATATTAATGTCAGAGGAGTTTTGTATTTTAAGCTGTATAGCTTGTTGAAAATAACAATAACAGCAGGTAACAGCATTGGGCACTTAAAATGTTGTTTGCTAAAGGCAAATATGGATTATTAATGAGACCCACAAAAACTATATGTGATAGATACTATTGTTGTCAATATTTTAAGAGAAAAAAATTCAGGTTTATAAGCATTATTATTTTTATTTTATTTAATCCTTATATATTAAGATAAGGACCCTCTAAAAACATTACCACAATATATATCACATCTAAAAAACTTAACAATTCCCTAATATCATCATATACAGTGTTCAACTTTCTCCAACCGTCTCATAATTTATTATATTTTCTAGTTTGTTCAAGTCAGTATACAAGTAAGATTCATCTATATCAGGTATTGGCAAACCCTTTTTGTACTGAGCCAGACAGTAAATATTTGATGTTTCACTGGCCATATGGTCTCTGCTGCAACTACTCAACTCTGCTGTTTCAGTGTAAAAGCAACCATAGACTAGGCATAAAGGAATAAACTTGGCTGTGTTCCAATAAAACTTTATTTACAAAAGCAGGTAGCAGGCCATATTTGATCACCATATTTGATCATCATATTTGATGAACCACAGTTCATCAATCTCTGATAATAACAATAGGTTAATATGTCTCTTTACTCTCTTAAAATATAGGCTCCTTCTTCCTCTTTTTCTCCCCAACCTTCTCATTATAATGCAATCTATCTGTTGAAGATGATGAGTCATTTTTCCTGTGCAGTCTGAATTTTACCAACTACACCTTCATGGTTAATTTGACATGGTAGTCTCTTTTGTATTGCTTGTAAGTTTGCAATTCATTCTAGAGCCCTCAGGTTTGACTTGTTGACAAAAAAGACTATTTCAGAGATCACGTGCCATTTTAACCAGGCATTTGATTCCGAAGCTCATGCTCTTAGGCACAATGATTTAACTTACCCTTGGAGAACTTCTTTGAAAAAGATCTAGCTTATGTGTCACAAATGCCCTAGCTAACTTTCAACTTTGAGCCAGTTTTGTTTTGTTTTGTTTTGTTTTTTTTTTTTCGGTAAGATAAGTTTTCTTCATAACCAGCAGCTTCAAAAAGGCATTCAGCAATGTAGAAATATGTAGGTCACTAGTGTATTTTGGAGAATTTTACGCCTTGGTCCATCCTTACCTAGTATTTAATTATTTGCACCAAAAACACTGGTAAAGGAGAAACAGCACTAATCTAAAGTGGAGCTCATTATCAGGAATTTCTCCTAATACTTATAAAACAATCCAAAGTAAGAAAAGAAAATCCAGTGCTGAGAACCCCTAATCTCTATATTGTCCACTTGAGCACAGTTTGTTGCAAACTGTTCTTCCTAACGGACTGACTGCTGACTGAGCCGGGCTTTCTAGATCTTAGATATGATCAAAATATGCATATTTCAGAAAATATAGTTCCTCTCTCAACGGAAATAGGCCAGCAGTTTGTTGCTCAAAGCTACAATTACTTTTCTCTTTATCTTGTAAAAAAATGCTGATTTTGTTGCTACATTTTGCCCTGATATAGAAAATTAGTTTACTTTGGAGAAAGTATGTACAAACTTATTCCAGATTCAAAATGTTTAATTTGCATGTTCCATTTTTATAATGGAACTACTTAGCTTTTATTTTCTTTAACAAGTTAAACAGACATCTAAATAGTAAAAATGCTCCCTGATATAAGCAGCAAAGTTTTTGAGTTTTCTTCTGCTATATATATATATATATATATATATATATATTCTTTCCTTCTAATGAAAAAAAATCTATTTCATGTATAAATGTCATCTACTCTGTAAGCATTAGGTTTTTGAAGTATTTAATATGAGTATGGACAGGATACTCTAAATTCAGATTTCACCCCATTATTATCAATATTCCAAAAGCATTATTCATTTTTAATAGCTTCGTTATTAACCCAACAATATGCTGATTAGAAGTATGAACTGTATTTAAGGAGAGAAACATTTCTGTAAAAAAGCCATTAAAAACTAAGGTTTCATTTTAAGTCAATATAGTTCTGATACCCAGGGAAACTTTTTACTTTAAATCTGTTTTATATTTTTTATTCTGAAATATTTTCAACATAAAAATATTTCACAAGTGGAAATAGCATAGCTCTTGAGTCTACTATATCTTTTCAATGCTTATTAATAGTTTCTTACATTTGTCTTTTGGGTGTTAAGTTTTACATGTTCTTTTTAGATTTTAGATACTAACCCTTTATCTGATATGTCATTTGCAAATATCTTCCCCCATTCTATAGACTGTCTATTCCACAGTTTTGCTGATTGTTTCCTTTGCTGTCCAGAAGCTTTTTACCTTGATAAGGTCCCAATAGTTCATTTTTGCTTTTGTTGCCCTTGCCTCCAGAGACATGTCTAGTAAGAAGTTGCTAAAGCTGAGGTCAAAGAGGTTGCTGCCTGTGTTTTCCTTTAGGATTTTGATGGTTTCCTCTCTGACATTTAGGTTGTTCATCCATTTTGATTTTTTTTTTTTTTTTTGGTATGGTGTAGGAAAATGGTCCAGTTTCATTCTTCTGCATGTTGCTCTCCAGTTTTCCCAACACCATTTGTTGATGAGACTATGTTTTTTCCATCAGATATTCTTTCCTGCTTTGTGAAAGATTAATTGACCATAGCATTGTGGGTCCATCCCTGGGTTCTCTATTCCGTTCCATTGATCTAGGTGTCTGTTTTTGTGCCAGTGCCACGCTGTCTTGATTACAGCTTAGTAATACAGTTTGAAGTCTGGAATTGTGATGTCTCCAGATTTGGTTTTCTTTTTCAACATTACTTTTGATATTGAGGGTCTTTTCTTGTTCCATACAAACTTTAGAATTGTTTGTTCTAGCTCTGTGAAAAATGCTGGTGTTATTTTGATTGGGAATTGCACAGAATGTGTAGATTGCTTTGGGTAGTACATTTTAACAATATTTGTTCTTCCAATCCATGAGCATGGAATGTTTTTCCACTTCCTTGTATCTTCTTCATTTTTTTTCATAAGTGTTCTACAGCTTTCAGTGTACAGTTCTTTTATCTCTGTGGTTAGGTTTATTCTTATGTATCTTGTGGTTTTTAGGTGCCATTGTAAATGGGATTGATTTCTTAATTTCTCATTTTTTGCTGTTTCATTATTGCTGTATAGAAATACAACAGATTTCTGTACATTGATTTGTATATACTGCAAATTTGCTGAATTTGTGTATCAGTTCTAACAATTTTTTGGTGGAGTCTTTTGGGTTTTCTACATAGAGTATCATGCTGTCTGCAAATAGTGAATGTTTGATTTCTTCTGTGATGATTTGGATGCCTACCTTTTATTTATTTATTTTGTTGTCTGACTGGTGAAGCTAGGACTTCCAGTACTATGTTGAACAGCAGTGGTGAACGTGGACATCCCTATCATGTTCCTGACCTTAGGGTAAAGCTCTCAATTTTTCCCCACTGAGAATGATATTATCTGTGGGTCTTTTGTATATGGCTTTCATGATGTTGAGATAGGTTTCTTCAATCCCTAATTTCTTGAGGGTTTTTATCAAAAAAGGATGTTATATTTTGTCAAATGATTTTTCTGAATCTATTGAGAGGACCATATGGTTCTTATCCTTTCCTTTATTAATGTGGTGACCCAAAAAACAATCCAGTTAAGAAATGGGCAGAAGACCTGAATAGACAATTTTCTAAAGAAGACATCCAGATGGCTAACAGACACATGAAAAGTTGCTCAGCATCACCTATCAGCAGGGCAATACAAATCAACACAATAATAAGATACCACTTCACACCTATCAGAATGGCTAAAATTAACAACTCAGGAAACAACAGATATTGTTGGCATTGACGGGGAAAAAGAAGAACCCTTTTGCACTGTTGGTGGCAATAAAAACTGGTGCAGCCACTCTGGAGGACAGTATGAAAGTTCCTCAAAAACTTATAAATAGAACTAAGCTATGACCCAGCAATTGCACTACTAGGTATTTACCCAAAGGATACAAAAATGGTGATTCGATGGGGCACATGCACCCCAGTATTTATAACAGCACTATCAACAACAGCCAAATTATGGAAAAAGCCCAAACATCCATTGACTGATGAATGGATGAAGGAGATGTATGTGTACACACACACACACATGCGCACAGACGCACATACTGGAATATTACTCAGCGATCGAAAAGAATGGAATCTTGCTATTTGCAACAATGTGGATGGGACTAGAGTTTATTATGCTGAGCAAAATAAGTCAGCCAGAGAAAGACAAATATCATGTGATTTCAGTCATATGTAGAATTTAAGAAACAAAAGAGATGAACATAAGGGAAGGGAAGGAAAAAAATAAAATAAGATAAAAACAGAGAGAGAGGAAAACCATAAGAAACTCTTAAATATAGAGAACAAACGGAGGATTCCTGGAGGGGAGGTTGGGGGAGGTGGGCTAAATAGGTGATGGGTATTACACTGGGTGTTGTATGTAGGTGATGAATCGATCACTCTATTCTGCTCCTGAAACCTGTGCTGCACTGTAAGTTAACTAACTTGAATTAAAAAATAATAATTTCTCATATTTACTTCAGATTTTATATTTTTAAAAGACTGTTTAAAAGTATGGATATACTGAAAATGTCTTGTGTGGGCTGTGTGCAAAATTTTTTGTATATAATTTTCAAAACCAGTATACTTGGACAGCTCTATTCCTTCAATACTTTGTTCTTCCTTATAACTCAACATTACAGTTTTCAAAATTTATCGTTGTTAATACATGAAGACCTGATTTATTCATTTTAACTGCTACAGAATATTCATTTTTGATTTACCACATCCAGCCATCTTTTGCAACTAGGTACTGTTATATCCAATTTTTAGTTATTATAAAAATGTAAAAATGAGCACAGATCTCCTTTGCCCAGTAGTCCTGCTCTATCTTAGAAAATACACATCTTTAGCTTTACTCAGTGACGAATTCCATTTCTCCACGTAATCACTAACACCTAATATTGTTAATTGTTTTTTAGTTTATGTCAGTATATTCACTGTGAAACATCCTATTGCTTTTTAAATTTTCGTTTCCCTATTATTGCTGAAGTTGAACATGATTCATGTCAATTTTCCTTTCATGTCTCCTCTTCTATTAAACTGACTTTTCATGTTGTTACCCCAGTTTTCTATTGGATTGTTTATCTCCTTTTCTTATTGGTATGTAGTGTGTTATGTAATCTTAGTATTCATCTTTTATTTATTATAAACTATATATATTTATTGAGGGAATACCACCTATTTACCATGTTAACAACTGAAATACACCTCTATAAAGAAATTTTCTTTTTTAGATGACTCAGTTTCATAAACAATTCTCCTAGCACGCTGAAGCCTCAGGAACTTGACATTGAGTTAGGAGAAAAAAAAATAAAGCTGCTGGTACTTACTGGGAATATGCCAGAGGGGAAAGAAAAAGAGCTGATGACTAGGTATATCTCAAGTGGGCCTCCTGGCATTTGCTATTAGGAGGAAATTTTATGCTATTTAATGTCCTTAGTAGAAAATTCCTAGCTAAAGAATTACTTAAACTAAAAAGACTCAGAATCTAGGAGACATGGCTCCTTGAAGATCATCATATTACCTGTAAAATTCTCTGCATTATGGAATGGACATATTCACCAACTTAAAGCTCCCACTGTGTGAAAAACCCTTTAGGATCTCACTGGGAGACCTCACCCATCATTCAAAGACAGAGAGACATGTTTCAAACAAGGAAGCTGTGAACCACACACGCTGTCCCATGTTCCTTTCTACTTTATCTGTGTGCCCTTTGATTGTCTACCTCTTTAAAATTATTTGTACAGTTTGAGTTGAATAAATATATCTCTCTGACTCACAGAATTCAATTTGGCAAGTCAGTCATGAGTTTGCTCACAAGTGTCAGCCAGTATTTTGCCAGGGCAAAGACTGACCCCCAGTGAGCTTCTACACTGTCTACTTCCTGTCTTGCCTTGGCACTCTTTCTCTGCCTAGCTGATTTTACTTGACACTTCATAGAAACTGTCTTTTGATGGATTTCAGCTTCTTTATAAAATGCTATCTTTGCTACCTTCCTACTTATACTCATATCAAGGTGAGTGGTTGGTTAATAGGGACCAGATTGGAGCTAGATTGGAATTAGGATTCTTTAACATTCATATAATGTATAAACTAAGTATTTATGCCTCTTTTTCTTTCTTTAAAATTTTTTTAAAAAAGGTTTACTTATTTATTTAAGAGAGAAAGAGAGGGAGAACAAGAGACAATACAGGGGTTTAGAGCAGAGGAAGAGGAGTGAGAATCTCAAGCAGACTCCCTGCTGAGCACAGAGGCTATTTGGGGGCTCAATCTCTGGACCCTGAGATCATGACCTGAGTGGAAATCAAGAGTCATATGCTTAACTAACTGAGCTACCTGGTGCCTCCCCCTCTTTCATTTTTATTTAAATTCCAGTTAGTTAACATACAGTGTACAGTGTAATACTAGTTTCAGGTGTAGAATTTAGTGATTCAAAAATTACATATAATACCCACTGCTCATCACAATAAATGTACTTCTTATCCCTAGCACCTATTAACCCATTCCCCCCCAACCCTGGTAACTATCAGTTTGTTCTGTATAGTTGAGAGTCTGTTTCTTGGTTTTCTTCTCTCCTGTTTTTCCCCTATACTCATTTGTTGTGCTTTTTTTTTTTTTTTTAAGATTTTATTTATTTATTTGACATAGAGAGAGAGGTCACAAGTAGGCAGAGCAGCAGGCAGAGATAGAGGGGGAAGCAGGCTCCCCACTGAGCAGAGAGCCTGATGCGGGGTTTGATCCCAGGACCCTGAGATCATGACCTGAGCCAAAGGTAGAGACTTAAACCACTGAGTCACCCAGGCACCCCCATTTGTTGTGCTTCTTAAATTCCACATATGAGTGAAATCATATGGCATTTGTCTTTCTCTGACTTACTTCGTTTAGCATAATACCCTCTAGCTCCACCCATGTCATTGCAAATGGTAAGATTTCTTTCTTTTTTTATGGCTGAGTAATACTTCATCACACACACATACACACACATCTTCCTCATCCATTCAAGAGTCGATGGACATTTGGGCTCTTTCCACAAAAATATACACATAGATCAGTAGAAAACCCAGAAATGAACCCACAATTATATGGTTAATTAATCTTTGACAAAGCAAGAAAAAATATCCAATGGAAAAATGTCTCTTAACAAGTGGTATTGGGAAAACTGGACAGCCACACACAAAAGAGTGAAACTGAACCACTTTTTTATACCATACGCAAAAATAAATTCAAAATAGATGAAAGACCTAAGTGTGAGACAGGATACCATCCAAATCCTAGAGGAGAACACAGGCAGTAACCTCTTTGACATTGGCTGTAGGGACTTCCTACTAGGCAAGGGAAACAAAAGCAAAAATAAACTATCGGGACTGAATTAAAATAAAAAGCCTCTGCACAACAAAGGAAACAATCAACAAAACTAAAGTCCTGTGGAATTACATATGTGCAAATGACATATCTGATAAAGGGTTAGCATCCAAAATATATAAAGAACTTCTAAAACTCAACACCCCAAAAACAAATAATCCAGTTAAAAATTGGGCAGAAGACATGAATAGACATTTTTCCAAAGAAGATGTACATCAGATGGCCACCAGACACATGAAAAGTTGTTCAACATCACTCACCAACAGGGAAATACAAATAAAAACTACAATGAGATATCACCTCATAAGAACTAAGAACACAAGAGACAACAGGTGTTGGTGAGGATGTGGAGAAAGGGAAACCCTTGAGCACTGTTGGAGGTAATGCAAACTGGTGCACCCACTCTGGAAAACAGTATGGAGGTTCCTCAAAAAGCTAAAAATAGAGCTACCCTATGATCCAGCAATTGCACTGCTAGGTATTTACCCAAATACAAAAATGGTAATTCAAAGGGATACATGCACCCTGATGTTTATAGCAGCATTATCAATAATAGTCATGCCTCTTTTTCCATGTCACCTTTCCACATAAACAGAACTCTCTACTTTGTTTAAAGTTTAAAAAGAAAATATACTGATAAGCTAGCTTTCAGCAGCATAAAATTTTAGTTAATTCCTGATTAGACCGCCAGTTCTATGAAAATTACATACCATCTAGTTATCCAGAGAAATCTGTAAACTTATTAACAAAATTCTTAAAACCAAAACACAAAATTTGTCCATTGCTTTTCACAGAGATATTCACTCCATGGAAGCTGTGTAACTATTTGTTTACTGACTGGCTTTTCCTAAATGATAGCTGCTTGGAGAGGAAGAAAGCCATTGAAAGGAGTTACTCACAAAGCCTTCCCATACAAGATCCCAAAGGCATAATGATTGAGAAATTAAAATCAATATCTTGATTTTGTTCTCAGTTTTGAGCAGCCAAACAATGCAGGCCCTTAGAAAATCAATATGACAGCAGTTTATGGAAGCCTACTTTTTCAAAGTCATTTTCAAAATAAATAGAAAACCAAAGTGATTATGTCACAGATGGTAAATATACAATAATCGTGATGAGAAAATTCCATCACTTCAAACAAATAAAAACTCTTAATTTTAATCAGTTGATAAAGAAAAGTCTCCAGATACATGTACACAAAATACATACTTGTCAAGATATTATGAAAGTGTTATCCTTAGCATCATAGAAACAATTTTTTCAACACCCAAGAGAACTGAATTTAAATAAATACAGCTATAGAAAAGGATGGCAAAATAGGGATACAAACCCACTTTCTCAAAAATCTGGTTCACAGATTATGGAAGCAGATATTAAAATTGATACATATATATTACCTATAGTAATTTTATTTATATGAAAAATAAGTGGGACAATATACATAGGAGTTGTAGGTGACAAGTTAAAATATAAACAATGTCAGTGAATTGCAAAGAAGTACGGTGATAAGTAGTAATAGAAAATATTGCATACTTGATCTTGCAGACTCTGGAGTCAGCTTTCCTGAGTTCAGTATTTGGTACTGTGGTGACTGTACCTGTGGGCTGGTTACTCTAATCTTCTAATCCCATTTCTCCTCTTGTAAAATGGAAGAAGTACTACTTCATAGTTTAGTTGGGAAAATTAAATGACATAACCAGAAAATTAAAATTAGTAGCTATCTATTTTAAACAAAAAAATATATATAAAAGCCTTAGAGAAATATAAAATGTTCAGCATCGTGTTTGCCACATAATAAGGCTCCATAAATGTCTGTAATAGTTACTAGATTTCTCACTAATTTTTATAAAATAGGATCTCTCCTGCATCTGATATACTAGCACATTAGAAAGTGAATGAGATTCATATATATTATATTATTTTATTATACTGTATGTTCATTTTGACCTGGTGATTATTTAGAAAGCTTTCCATCATTAGAAATTAAAACTGCTTTTCATACAGTTCTTGGTGACACCTTAGTATTCACTGTGATAGGAACAAAGAAATAGTCTTTTAAGTGAACCAAAAAAAGAGTACAAAATTGAGAAAAATTACATTATTATATTTACTTTGGGTTCAGATTTAAAAAGTTAGATTTCAAAGAATATATTTTAAATGAGGTATAGTTCACACACAGTGGAATGCTCAGATCTTCAATGCACATTTTGATGAATAGTGAGTGACTGCATATACCCATATACCCACATCCTAGCCCTGCATGCTCCTTTTGCATCAATCCCAGGCCCACTCCCTAAGTCAACCACTACTGCAATATCTTTTACCATACATTAGCTTTGTCTAATTTTAGAACTTCATAGATATTTAATCACACCATATATGTTCTCTTGAGTCTGGCTTATTTTCCTTAGCCTAGTATTTTTTAGGTTCATCTCTGCTGTTGTGTATATCACTGATTCAATACTGAATTCATTATTCCACTGAATATGTTTAAGATAACTTGTTCATTAGTTCTCCTGTCAATGGGAATATGAGTTACTTCCAGATTGTTACTCAAAATAAAAAATGCTATGTACACTCCTGAACAATTGTTTATGTCAACATAGCTGTTGAATTGATCAGCCATATGGTAAGTATATAATTAACTTTCTGAGAAACTGCCAGTCTGCTTTATATTCCCAGTAGCAATTTACGAGTTCCTACAACCCCACCAAAATTTAGAACTGTTAGCCTTTTCAATTTTAGCCATTCTGGCCATTATTCATTGTATTTCTCTGATGACTAATGATATTGTGCATTATTCATGTATTTATTGGCCATTAGTATATCTTCTTTTCTGTGCTCAAATTTTTTGCTTGTTTTTATATTGAGTTGTTGATCTATTCTTTCTCAGTTGGATTACCTTAGTATTGTCTAAAATCAATTAGCCATATGTGGGTGGGTCTATTTCAAGATTATCTGTTTGGTAAACTCTCTAAGATTTTTTACATTCCTGATCATGTTGACTCTAAATATAGTCTTACATCTTCCTTTCTAAAAGCACAGTAGCTTTACTGAAGTGGCTGGGATCTCTAGTACAAGGCCAAATAGAAGTGAAGAGAGAACATTCATACCTGATTTACAGTCTTGGGGGAAAAATATTCAGTCTTCCACCACTGGGTTTATCTAGAGGTTTTCATAGAAAGAACTTTTATCAGGTTGAGAAATTTTCTTTCTATTCTTACATTTTTTTTAATATACGTGAAAGGGTGGTGAATTTTGCCAAGTGCATTTTCTGCATGTACTGAGATCATAAGAATTTTCTTGATAAGTCCCTTAATACTGTGAATTATATCCACTGTTTTATGAATATGAAAACATTGCATTCCTGTTTTATGTTTTTTGAAACATTGCATTCCTGTTTTATGTTTTTTTATGAATATGAAAACATTGCATTCCTGTGATAAATCCCACTTGATAATCACGTATTATTCTTTTTTTTAAAAAGATTTTTAAAATTTATTTCTTTGACAGACAGAGATCACAAGTAGGCAGAGAGGCAGGCAGAGAGAGAGGAAGGGAAGCAGGCTCCCTGCTGAGCAGAGAGCCTGATGCGATGCAGGGCTAGATCCCAGGACCCTGGGATCATGACCTGAGCCGAAGGCAGAGGCTTTAAAGCCACCCAGGAGCCCCACATATTATTCTTTTTACATGTTGCTGGATCCTATTTACTAATACGCAGTAAGGATTTTACTTCTATGTTCATTAGAAATACTGGTCTAAATTTGTTTTCTTCTTGTGATATCTTTGGTTTTGATATTGATGTAATGCTGATCTCACGAGTTATGAAATATTCCCTACTGTCTCTTCTAAAAAGTTTATATAACAGTGCTGTTTTCTTCTTTAAATGTATGTATGGCAGAATTCATTTGGAACTGGAGCAATCTTTGTGGAGAGATTTATAATTTTAAAAATAATTTATTTAATCAGAGTAGGGTAATTGGTGTCTTCTATCAGTTTTGGTAATTTTAATCTTTCAAGAATGTTTATGTTTAATTTTTTAAATTTTATTCATTTGTTTGAGAGAAAGAAAGAGAGAGCACAAGTGGAGTGTTGGGCACAGGGAGAAGGAGACTCCCTGCCGAGCAGGGAGCCCAGTGCGGGACTCCATCCTGGTACTCTGGGATCATGACCTGAGCCAAAGGCAGAAGCTTAACTGATGAGCCACCCAGGTGCCCAAGGAATGTGTATGCTTAATCTAAACTTTTGATCATTGGCAAAGATACTTTCATATTTAGACTCACCTAATTCTGTTTTTAACATGTTTATCAATATGTATTACTCTCATTTTTATATTGAAATTTTCTATTTTTCCACTTAAGATTCATGTTTTAACATATTTAAAATAGCCTTTGGGACTTGTATGCTAATTCATTATTTCTGTCATTTCTGGTTCTATTTCTATTAATTGTTTTTTTTTTTTCCCCATGGTTGTGGGTCATACATTCTTGCTTCTTCCCATGTTTCGATTTCTGAATGGATGCTAGACATTAATGATATCATGTTGTTGACTTTCTGTATTATACTGTCCCAGTGGGCCATAAATCTAGCTGTAAATCAGCAAAATCCTTTGTAGGCTTGTTTCTAAGGTTTGTTACAATCACTCTACCATAGTTTTATCCTAGCACTATAAGTTACCATTTGGTTAAGTGTAACCTTTTAGGGTTTCTACTCTATGCCTGGAGTATTAAATAAGGTCTTGCCATTATGGCTGGTTGGAATTTGGGTGGTCCCAAGCACTTGTGTGTCATTAGGCTCATGGCTTCTTTGTGGTAGTTCTTCTCTGAGAGGATTTTCTTTGCTTGGCCTTGTGAGGTGTCCTCCTACACATGTGCAGCTTACTATTTAACAAATAATCAAGAAAGCTTCTGTATAAATTTCATGAGCTCTTCTTCACAATTTTCTTTTCTTCATGATTCTGACCCAGAAATACTAGCTACATGAGCACAGGTGAACTTCACTTTCTGCCCCTCCAGTTTAGTGAGACTGTTGTGACTTGATTGGATTCCACCTACGCCACAGTCCAGAAAGGTCCTCTAGGCCAAAAGTCAAGGCAATCATGGGGCTCATATCATTTGTTTCCCTCATCTCAGGAATCACAATTTGGTACTGCCTTTTTTTTTTTTTTTTAAGATTTTATTTATTTATTTGAGACAGAGAGAGAGAGCAAGCACAGGAATGGGAGGACGGGCAGAAAAAGACTCCTGTTCATCAGGGAGCCCAACACTGGGCTCGATCCCAGGACCTGGAGATCATGACCTGAGCCTAAGGCAGATGCTTAACTGACTGAGCCACCCAGGCGCTCCCTGTACTGCCTATTTTCTGAAATTCATGAATTCATATATTTATCTAGATTTTTAGCTTACACTGGAGAGGCTAGCTCTGTTAATAGTAAACTTCCATGAATTTTTTTTTTTGAGATTTTTACTTATTTATTTGAGAGAGAGACAGCGAGAGACAGAATATAAGCAGGGGGAGTGGGAGAGGAAGAAGCAGGCTTCCTGCTGAGCAGGGAGACCAATTTGGGACTTGATCCCAGGACCCTGGAATCAAGGCCTGAGCTGAAGGCAAACACTTAATGACTGAGCCACCCAGGTGTCCTACTTCCATGACTTTTTAAGTTCTTTTTCAGATGTGCTAAGAAATTATATTTGTTTTAAATAACCAGATATTTTTATATCTATGCTTTTCAAAAAAAAGACATACGCTTTTTCAAAAACAATCATCTTAATTTGTAAGTTTGGGATTCAGATTGCTAATATGAGTTGAATGCAGCTAATGCAATAAGGTCACCTTCTGAAATTTATCTCCATGAATCCGTTTCAGAAAATGATTGATAACTATCAGTGGTCAATGCATATAGCAATAACCTATACGTTTGACAAAGACTAAATAAATCAAGAATGTGACTATCACAAGATACTATTGAGTCACTAAAAATCACATTTCCTTAGGAAAACAAAATTATGAAAAGTGCTATGATATGCTGTTACATGAGAAAGTAGAATACAAAACTATGTGCTATATGATATAAATATTTGGGGGAGCAAAAACCTCTAAGTTAAAAAGAAAACTGGAAAGATATAAAATGTGCAGTATGATATTAATGTCAGTATTTTATTTATACATTTCTTGCATTTCCATATTATGTGTAATAAATATATACATATTACTCTATATTTGACAAAAATTTTAAACCATTTAAGCCTAACATTTATAGTAGCCATCTAACATACTTATTGAAATAAAGCTTGTCTTCTTTTCTTTGTTTGTACATCCTTTCCCACTTTACCTTACTTTTCTCTGAGTCCCTGTTCTCTTTCTGACTGGTGTCATGATTGCCATATATTTGTGATATTTCCCAAATTCTTAGGTATGCCCCTTTCCTTTCTTTCAAGTTTTAATTTTGTATTTCCCTAAGCCTACATTTAGATTACTTCAATGTTTCCTCAAATTCAATATATCTAAACTACACTTAGTCTTTTCACAAACAAGCATTCCTTCTTACTTACCTAATTCTCCTCAATGACATCATTGTTTTACATCTTTACATCTTAGTTTTACAGTATTAATTTTTTCTACTGATTCTCCTGTCCTTCACTCTCTCCTGGAGACTGTTGGATAACTCCCTTAATATAGAGTGGTTATCTCTATTGCTGCTTGTGAAAGGTTTATTTCACTGGCAATCCCAAATAAAGAGCCTCCCTCTATTCTTGCCCTTTGCCTTATGTTCACTCCTACTGCGATTCCATCTCTTACCAGCTTATAATTGAGTCTCTGAGCCTTAGATGTGAAGGATCCCTTGGACTGACTATATCAATGGTCATTCTATCACCTTTTCAGAGTTAAAAAGCTGAAAAAAGCATAAAACTACATTTTTAAAATTTAATTATAATTAACATACAAAAGATACTTAGTTTCAGATAGTGATTTGATATTTTTATACATTAGGAATGATCACCATGATAGGTCTAGTTACCATCTATTACAATACAAAATTATATAGTATTACTGACTATATGCCCTGGGATGTACTTTACATTCCTATCACTTTTATAACTGTTTGTTTGTACCTCTTAATCCCCTTCACCTATTTTGCCCATCCTCTCATCCCACTTCATTCTGGTAATCATCAGTTTGTTCTTTGTATCTAGGAGGCTGTTTCTCTTTTGTTTGTTCATTTGTTTTGTTTTTCTAGATTCCGTATATAAGTTAAATCATACTTATATGTCTCTTTCTGTCTCATTGATTTCACATCTAGGACCTCCCTGTTGTCACAAGTAGCAAGACTTCATTCTTTTTTAACGCTAAGTAATATTCCATTCTGTGTATATGTGTGTGCATACCATATCTTCTTTATCAATTCATTTATCCCAGACACCTAGGTTGCTTTCATATTTTGGCTATTGTAAATAATGCTGCAATGAACATAGGAGTACATATATCTTTTCAAATTAGTGTTTTCATTTTCTTCAAATAAATACCCAGAAGTGAAACTGCTGGATGATATATGGCAATTATATTATTACTTCTCTGATGAAGCTTTGTACTGTTATCCATAGTGGCTGGACCAATTTTTATTCTCACCATCAGTACAAGAGGATTCCCTCTTCACGTCCTCAGCAATACCTATTATTTCTTGTCTTATTGATACCAGCCATTCTGGTAAGTGTGAGGTATTATATCATTATGGTTTTGATTTGCATTTTCCCGATGATTAGTAATGCTGAGTATCTTTCCTTCTGGCTGTTGGCCATCTATATGTCTTCTTCGGAGAAATGTCTATTCAGATCCTCTGCCCATTTTTTAATCGAGTGTTTTGTTGTTGCTATTGAGTTGTAGGAGTTCTTTCTATATTTTGGATATTAACTCAGCCAATATATCATTTGCAAGTATCTTCTCCCTCAATAGATTGTTTTTTCATTTTGTTGATGGTTTCCTTCACTATGCACAAGCTTTGTAGTTTGACGTGGCCCCATTGTTTATTTTTTCTTTTTTGTCAACCTTACATGAAAAGATATAGCCAAAAGAAAATTACCCATACTGATGTCAAAGCGTTTCTGCCTATATTTTCTTCTAGAAGTCTTATTGTTTCAGGTCTTACATTTACATTTTTAACCACTTGAGCTTATTTTTTGTGTATGGTAAGAAAGTGGTCTAGTTTCATTATTTTGCATGTAGCTCTCCATTTTTCTCAGCACCACTTATTGAAGAGACTGTCTTTTTCCCATTGTATATTCTTTTCCCCTTTGTGGTAGATTAATTGATCATATAAGTATGGGTTTATTTCTGGGCTCTCTATCCTGTTCCATTGATATATGTGTTGCTTTTTAGGCAAGTGCTGTAACTATTTTCATTACTATAGCTTTGTTGGTACAGTTTAAAATTTGGGAGTGTGATACCTCCACTGTTGTTCCTTCTCAAGACTGCTTGGGTTATTTGGGGTCTTTTGTGATTCCATATAAATTTCATGATGATTTATTCTAGTTCTGTGAAAAAAAATTCATTGGAATTCTGAAAGGGATTCCATTAAATCTATAGATTACTTTGCGTAATATCCATATTATTATATGGATATATTATTATATATAATATTATATATAATTATATATTTATATATATATAATATTATATCCATTATATGGATATAATATTATTATATCCAAATAATATTATATATTATTTCTTTTAACCTATGAACACAATGTCTTTCCATTTAATTGTGTCATGTTCAATTTATTTCATCAATGTCTTGTAGTTTTCAGAATACAGGTCTTTTACTTCCTTCATTAAATTTATTCCTAGGTATTTTATTCTTTTTGATGTAATTTAAAATTTTTTCTTAATTTCTCTGATAGTTCATTATTAATTATAGAAACAACAGATTTTTTATTGATTTAATATCCTACAATTTTACTGAATTCATTTATTACATCTAATAGATTTTTGGTGGAGTCTTTAGGGTTTTCTCTACATAAGTATGTCATCTGCAAATAGTGACAGTTTTACTTCTTCATATCTAGCTTGAATGTCTTTCATTTATTTTCTTGCCTAATTCCTAAAGCTCTGACTTCCTATACTATGTTGAATAAAGGTGGAGAATGGGCATCCTTGTCTTGTTCCTGATTCTAGAAGAATAGCTTTCAAATTTTTACTAGAGTGTGCTCACTGTGGGTTTGTCATACACAGACTTTATTAGGTTGCAATGCATTCCCTCTGTACCCACTTTGTTGAAAGTTTTTAATCATAAATGATGAATTTTGCCAAATGCTTTTTCTGTAGCTATTCAGATTACATGATTTTTATACTTTGTTTTGTTAATGTGGTGTATCATGTTGATTGGTTTGTGAATGTTAAACTATCCTTACAACCCTGAAATGAATTCTAGTTGGCATGAAGTATGATCCTTCCAATTTATTGTTGAGTTTGGTTTGCTAACATATTTTTTGAGGATTTTTGCATCTGTGCTCATTAGGGATATTGGCCTGTAATTTACATTTTTGTAGTGTCTTTGTGGTTTTAGTATCAAGGTAATGCTGGCCTCATAAAATGAGTTTAGAAGTGCTTTAACTTTCTCAATTTGTGTAATCATTTGAGACTATGTAATAATTCTTCTTTAAATTTTTGGTAGAATTCACCTGTGAAGCCAACTCTTCCTAGGCTTTTGTTTGTTGGGAATTTTTCCCCTGAATCACTGTTTCATTACTAGCAATCGGTCTGTTCAGATATTCTATTTCTTCATGAAATAGAATTTTAGTTTTGAATATATGTGTCTAGGAACTCAGTCATTTCTTCTAGTTTATGTAAATTGGTGTATTATTTCATAACCCTTTGTATTTCTGTGGTGTTTGTTGTAATTTCTCCTCTTTTATTTCTGATTTTGTTTACTTGACCTCTCTTTTTTCTTGATGAATCTGGGTTAAGGTTTGTCAGTTTTAGCTTTTGAAAAACCAGCACTTAGTTTCATTGATCTTTTCTCTTGCGGTTTTTGTTTATTTATCTACTTATTGATTTATTATCCATATCTATTATCTATTTATCTATTTCACTTATTTCTTTTATCTTTATTATTTCCCTTCCTTCTACTATGGGCTTTTCTTTGTTGTTGTTCTTTTTCTAGTTTCTTTATCTATAAAGTTAGATTGTTTGAGACTTTTTTGTTTCTTGAGGTAGGCCTGTAGAACTTGTCTCTTACAATTACTTTTCTTGTGTCCCAGACATTATAGAATATTGTGTGCTACCGTTTTCTTTTGTCTCTAATTATTTTTTTAAATTTCCTCTTAGCTTTTTCACTGACACATTGTCTAGTAGCATGTTGTTTAGCCTCCACATGTGTGTTTTTCAACTTTTTTTCTTATAATTGATTTCTAGTTTTATACTGTTGTGATTTAAAAAAAGGATATTTGATATGATTTCAGTCTTCTTAAATTTATTAAGTGTTGTTTTGTGGCCTAACATGTGACCTGTTCTGGAGAATGTTCCATGAGTTGCTTGAAAATAATGTATTTTGGATGGAAGGTTTGGTATATGTTAAGTCCAACTGTTCTAATGTGTTCTAATGTTCTAATTTTTGACATTTTAATTATTAATATCTTAGAATAGACCTCTTTGACTACATACTTACTGGGGCTCTCTATATTTCCTAGATCTGGTTATCTGTTTCCCTCCACAGGTTTGGGAAGTTTTCAGCTATTATTTCTTCAAATAATTTTTCTGGCCTCTTCTCTCTCTTTTCTTCTGAAATCCCTATAATGTGAGTATTATACCCTTGATGATATTCCAGAAATTCCTTATCCTATCCTTATTTTTCAAATTCTTTTTTCATTTTGTTGTTCAGTTTGGATGACTTCCACTACACTGTCTTTTGGATTGTTCCTCCATTATTTTGCAGCCTCTAATCTGCTGTTGATTCCCTCTAGTATATTTTTCATTTTAGTTACTGCATTTTTTCAGCTCTGATTGGTTCCTTTTTATACTGTCTCTTTTTTGAAGCTCTCATTGTATTTATCCATTCTTCTCCTGAGTTCAGTGAGCACCTTTATGACCATTACTTTGAATTCTTTATCAGGAAGATTGCTTATCTCCATTTTACTTAGTTCTTTTTCTGAGGTTTTGTCTTGTTCTCTCATTTGGAACATATTCTTCTGTTTCCTCATTTTGCCTGACTCTGCACTTGTTTCTGTGTGGCATTTTGTGGGGCATAGGAATGCAGTACTTCCTGGTCATCAGATCTAGGCACTTCAGGGTTGTTCCTTGTGTGGACTCTGTGTGGTCCCCAGTGGTTGGCTGAGAGTCCCAGCTGCAGTTGCTGTGGGTGTGCTGGTGAATGAGTTTAGTCCCCGGGGTGGCTGGTTGGAAGGCCTGCTGGCAACTGTTGTGGATGTGCTTGTGGGTAAGGCTCTTTCCTCCTTCTCTGGGGCAGGAGTTGCTTTGGGGAGTCCTGGACCTGGCCAAAACTGTCCACCATGTACGGCAGGGTGGGAACCACTTTGGAAGAGCACCTGGAAGGGTAGGTGGGTTTGAGCAGGGAAGGCACAGAACACTCGGGTGGGTCACCCAGTGCTTTCAAGGTAGATAGAGAATGTTCTGAACGAGCATGGGCTAACTAGCTTGAGGGAGGATAAGAAAAATTGTGCCTGCCAGCACTTCTGTTCCCAGAGGCAGTTCCTATAGATCCCTGCCCCTCCAGTACATGCCCTGAAAGTAGTCAGTAAATCTCCTTCATGTATGGCCCAGGTGCTTTTCAAAACTGCTGCCTCTGTGCTGGCTCCAAGAGTGAGTGGGATTGTGCTCAGGCCGTGAAGAACAATGTCAGTTTTCTTTAGCCCTCTGGCTCTCCTGAAGCTAAGCCCTAGTGATTTTCAAAGATCCTAGAGTTAAGTTCTACTGATTTTCAAAGCTAGATATTATGGAGGCTTACCTTCCTGGTGCGTATCCTTGAAGGGTGGAGGTGGTCAATGTGGGCTTCTCTCACTCTTCAGGAAGGACCTCCACACCTGTTACATCTCTCTCATTTACGGGTTGCCATTCTGGGGATTTTGGGTCCCAACCAGAATACCTCTCTGCCCCTACCCTTCTTGATGTGGCTTTTTCTTTATATCTTGAGCTGTGTTAAAGTTGTTCTGATAGTCCTCACGTTCTTCTCAGAGAGAGTTGCTCTATATGTAGTTGTAGTCTTTGTGTGTCCTTTGGAGGAGGTAAGCTCAGGATCTTCCCATCCTGTCATCTTGATCACCTTCCTCTGCATTTGCTAAACTACATTTTCTATACTCTCTAGCTGCTATGGTTATGAGTAGAAAGTTGGTTTAGAAACAAATGCACTCACATAGACTTTGTAGTTCAAACTGAATCACATGGTGAGACAGGTACAGTGCAGGGCACACATTTGTCTGTTGTACGTTGTGGCAGGACTGTTTTCTGGAAACTATGATGGTAGCAGCAGTTCCTTGATTCAGCAGGCAGCTTCCTAGTCATAATGATAAAGGCATCAATTCCTCTGGTAGCCAAATTCTGCTCTGTCATTATGGAAGGAGTTCATGAAAAGTACAACCTGAAGTATCTTTCCTTAGCCCTCTCAACAATCCACAGCTACTTATGCATCCTTTCTGCTTAAAATGGCTGGAGTGAATGTTGTTGTCTACTCAAAGAATACCAAGTAATAGTTTCCTTGTCTTTGTCTTTAAACAACTATACTAACATCTAGATTGGGAAAATTCATGTAAAGCATATTAATGCATTCTTACCTGTCAAGAGTAGTTATGTTGTGTTCTTCTTATTATTATTCTCAAGTGATTTTATAATCAAAATACCTATGTTTGAATTATGGCTTTAAAATATGTTGTTTCTGCAATCTTGGTCAGGTTGCTTAACCACTCTAAGGTTTGATTTCTTTATCTATATACTAGGTAAAAAGTACAACTACTTCATGGAGATTTATGAAAATTAAATGAGAATATGTAAATAAAATTTTTTTGTCAGAACTTTATTTTCTACACAAATAATCTGATTTGATCAAAGTCATTTCCCACATTGCTTCCTGTTTTTAAACTCCATGACCTTACCTTGTTTTTTAGAATGCTGGGCACCCATTTTAGGTATTTTTTAAAATGATTTATTTATTTATTTTAGAAAGAGAAAGCTCACACAAGTGGGAGGAGGAGTAGAGGAAGAGGATCTTCAAGCAGACTCCCCACTGAGCACAGAGCCCCATGCAGGGCTCCATCTCATGACCCATGACATCATGACCTAGCTGACACCAAAAGAAATACATTTAATTGACTGAGCTACCCAGGTGCCCCTGGGCATGTATTTTAAAAATTACACCCAATGCCTCTATATTCTGTCATCTTCTGCTTTTCAAATATATTTTTTAAGTTGTTTCTTTTCCATGAAGTCCTTTCAGGGACCTGCAACCTACCTTGATCAATTTCTTGATGTTGGAGCTCCTACAAACACCAAGTATTTTAGCACTCCACTGTTTCCCAAATGGATTTTTACTCCTTAATTAACATCAGTAACAATTAGTTTAAAAAAAAAACTCACAGAGCACTTAAAAGAGTTTACCATTTGAGAGTCCCTTGAGAAACTGCTGTCTAGATGATTTATCATGTCATTCAGTGACTTCAATTAGATTATACAGTATTTTTGGAATATATTGTTAAATGTAGGAAACTTAGATATAAGTAATGATTAAATGCTATTTGAAATTACATACATAATATTTTTTCTAATTAAATTTGTTCTTCTTTACCAAAACATTTCTTCCTGTCTCTGATTTTAATTGTGCTTATTTCTACCACAGAGATGGTAACAATATTACAACAGTGGACAAAGTGAACACATAATATACCAAGGTCAACATTAAAATATGGGAATGGCTTCTCTTAGACAAGTTTATCAGCATTGATGTGAGAGTTTGCACAGATGAGGGGGCCTAGAGCATGAGTTTTCAAACTTGGCTACTCACTGGGATACCTAAAGAGCTCTAAGAATACTAATACCTGCATCTTAAACCCAGAGACCTCCATTGAATTGAACTAGCATATGGCTTCACAATGGGATATTTAGAAGTTCACCAGATGATTCTCATGAGCAATTAGAAATAAAAACCATTGGTGAGAGGCTTTTTTTACATTTAGCATCCTCTCCCATGCACATTTTTCTCACTGTTTTGCTTCAGGAACATGCTGCCCAATTAGAGAGATTTAAGGCCATTCATCTAAGCAATTCCTTGTCGCCAGTGGCACCCCTGGCATACATATACATGTAAGGATGATAAGATGGTATTTATTTTGAAAATGATTTTCTGAAAATATCTTTGAAATTTTAGTAGACTATAATCGTATCCACATACTCTAGGAAAAAAATGGTAATAACTAAAATATCAACCCGGCAGGAAGCAGAGAGAGGAGAAAAAGAAAGAAAAGTCTATAGCTGTATTAACTATAGGTAAGAGTTACAGTTTTAGTTATATATACCTGATTGATGGTACCCAAAACATCAGTGAAGCTGTTTACTTCTGATAAAAGCAGAGATATTATAGATTTTCTCAACAAGCTGCAACTTCCCAGGGTTACCAGACTCTGAGAGACATAATGCTGCACCTGAAACTAAAGATAAAAATGAGTAAATTTCTATTTTCTATCAAGTCAGGTCAAAATATATTTAGAGGGCAATTTCTAAGACTAAGATAAATTATCACTACATCAATAATAAAATTTTGTACAGCGGTTAATATTTTGAAAGGTATGACAAAGTGCTGAAATGGAAGTTTTAGTTGAAGTATCAAAATAAATAATTATTATTTAGGTGATGGACCATACACAGAATGAATAAAGAAGATAAGGCTCTTAAGCCCTTTCCCACTAGATATAAGTATAGGAGTGTGTGTGTGTGTGTGTGTGTGTGTGTGTGTATGTGTGTGTAGTGAAAGAATGGAGTTTGAAGATGTCTTTTGGAATAGATATTGGTGCACTATAAATCCCACCTCCGCACTGGAGACAGGTGGGAAGGACTTCCTTGTTCTCTATAAGTCAAAAGAGAGGCACTTTAGAGAGCGAAGAAAAAATGCAGGACTCTAAATTTTCCTGTAGGGGCAGCAGAAAGTACTCACCACTAAATAAATGTAAAAGAAAAATGGGAGACAATAAACTATATCCCATATAATTATTAGGAGAAAGGTTATTTGATTATTAATCACATTAAGATATGTGATGTAATGAAGTTCATAGCTGGAACTTCATTAAACATGTCCCTTAATATATTTTGGAGAAAGAAAGCTTCAGAAATACCTTGAAACAAAGAAATAGCACCTATCTTGTCATGTTCTATAGATTAAAATCATATTGAGGAGAAATTGCTTTTGTATATAAAATGTCTAAATGACAATGCTAAATAATGCCATATGAAAGTAGGAAATGTCACCTGTGTCCTTTAAGATAAACACTTAACATAGATAGTTCTCAAATTGATATTTTAATAATATACTTTAAAAGTTAATCAATGACAACATAGTGAACACCTTATAGAATTCAACAGAAATTTCTATTATAAATCTGGATATGCACAACTCATTCTTAATAATAGTTTTCTAAGTCAGCTTGTCAACTCAATCCTAAAACCACATCAATTTATTACCATAGGAAATCAGAGTTATTTATCATTGTTGTTTCTCAGTAATGTAACTGGCTAGGACTCACACCCTCTGTAATTCTCCAGTGTCACCTTCTTGCAGATTGTTTACATTTTTGTTTGTACCTGAAAAAAAGAATACCCTTATCTAAACTCTGAAAAAAATTCTGTTGGCTATTTCACTGATGCTCTAGTTGTTTACTTCCTTTCTTAATATTTAAGGCTTTAGGAGATAAAGAAAAAAATTCACAGTAAAATAAAAGTTACTTTAGAAAGTGAGAATAAGGGGCGCCTGAGAGGCTCAGTGGGTTAAAGCCTCTGCCTTTGGCTCAGGTCATGATCTCAGGGTCCTGGGATTGAGCCCCACATCAGGCTCTCTGCTCAGCGGGGAGCCTGCTTCCCTCTCACTCTCTGCTTGCCACTCTGCCTACTTGTGATCTCTTTGTCATATAAATAAATAAAATCTTTAAAAAAAAAAAAGAAAGTGAGAATAAATTTATGAGGGTAGTCACAGGGTTAGGTCTGTGGAGTGTGGACTGTGGAATGCTAACACTGCCTGAGCCAAACCCTAGCTCCACTGCCTATTAACTTGTACTAGCAAGTTACTTAACTTTTTATACCTAAGCTTCCATATCTGCAAAATAATGATTGTGATGGCACCCATTTCAGTTGTTGTGTATATGAAGTTAGATAGTAAAAATGGTTAACATAGTGCCAGGTACCCAGGAAGTGCTCAGTAATTGTTACATGTTAATGTAATGTAGGTCGATAATAGTAAAGCTTGAAGGTTACAGATGTTTAATTTATTGAACCCTGAAAAGTTAAATACTAAAAATAAAATCTGTTTTTCTAGAGTTAATACAATCCTATTAGAGAACACTGCTCAAAAGAGAAGTTCATCATAAAGACCTTTTCCATAATCTAGATAGGAATTGTTACAGTCTCCCCAGTATGACTGAAGTTCATAAGAGAACAAAGACTAAGTACATAGCTGTTAAGGTAATTTAAATTCTGTGAACATTTTTATAAAAATGGTTTCTAGTCTTCCTTACATTTTAATTGACACTTGCCCTTTTGTAAATAGAGTGGAACTTCTGAAAGAGGCTGGCATGGAAACCAGGGCTTACAAGGTTATAGGAGAGTCTACAGTGGTGAAAACAACACACATGCCATCTTTTTCTACTCTAGCCCATCTTCCTGTATTGCAGGGAATGGAAGTTAGAAATAACTTTCCCCAGATTCCTGTGAAGTTTGAATTTTGGATATTATTTGAGTTCTGCTAATCAGAGGTACTCATCTGAGACCCTGATTTAGAAGTGCATTATGGAAGAAGAGAAGCAGGGCAAAGGCCATGTGTTCTGTTGGTGCAGATTATGGTAGAGGTGACATGGTTCAGACTTATCATGTAACTGGTGTAGAGGCTCCCTATGTTTGCAAGTTCTTTTTTTTATAATTTTTTAAAATTTTTAATTTATTTGACAGAGATCAAAAGTAGGCAGAGAGGCAGGCAGAGAGAGGGAGGAGGAAGCAGGTACCCTGCTGAGCAGAGAGCCTGATGCAGGACTCAATCCCAGGACCCTGAGATCATGACCTGAGCTGAAGGCAGAGGCTTCACCCCACTGAGCCACCCAGGCGCCCTGCAAGTTCTTAATCCTGGCAGAAGCAGTAGGATCTTGATGGCCCAGTAGTTTAGGAAGTCATTCCTATAAACTCAGCCTCCTCAAATTCCTATAAACTCAGCCAAACCAAATGTGCTTTGATCTACATCTACATATTCCCCTGGAGTATTCACAGAGCCTAGTGCTGACATTTCAGTCTTGAAATATGCAAAGGTGGAAATTCCTACCACATGCCCAACATATTTGCTATCTGACCCATGTTGAAGACAGAAAGATCTTGAATAATGGCAGTGAATTACCACAAACTTCATTAGGGGTGTTTCTACTTCAGTGATACTATTTCAGTTGCAGTTCCTTTCTTGGCAGTCAACACTGCTTCTGATATTTGTTAGGTATTAATCTGGGAATTTTTTTTTTTTACTATTCCAATAAGGATAAAATGAAGCAGTTTGCGTTCACCTAGGGGTCATCATTATACTTCTTCTGGCCTATTTAAGACCATGTCAGTTTGCTGGCTCTGTGTCATTAGTTCATTGAATTTGGATCATCGGAATAGTCTACAGGACATCATGCTGGTGTACTGTATGGATATCATGCTGATATGGCAATTGTTTTAAAGGCCCTAGTAAAATACATACATTAGAAGAAAGTAAACCCCAGGATTCGGGTACCTGATACAGTTGGGACATTCTGGATCTGATGAATGTTGAAATACCCCTTCCAAAGTGAAACACAAGTTGCCTTAGTATGTATTTTCTATCAGTAATAAAAATATATAATACCTGATGGGCATTTATGGATATTTGAGGCAACATATATTCATTTCAGTTTACCACTTGGATGCACATACTGGGTAAATCATGTCTAAGCACTGAGAAGAGCCCAGAGTTGTATAAAGAGCTCTAGCTGATCAAAGTGGAGTAAAAGGCAACTCTGCCACTTGGACCTTAAGACCGATAATACCTGATGTTCTTGGAACTAATCAGTAATTGTATGAAGCCTGTTGTTGACCCTAATAAGAAAATCACAAAGAAAAACCCTTGGTTTTGGAAGAAAGTCAAAACTTTCTTGCATATATATACATACACATATATATGTGTATGTATACATATACATATACATATATATGCAAGAAATATATATATAGAAATATATATACAAATATATATACACACAAATAAATATACTATATTATATATTTAATATTTATATATTTATATAAACATAACAAATATAAATATATATTTAATAATATATTTGTGTATATATAACCATATAAATATATTTTACACAATTAAATCATTTTACACACACACACACACACACACACACACACACAAACACTATTTGGCCCTACTAGAGAATAAATGACTGCCTCATTATGGGATACCAAGTGATTATATGCCCAAAGCTGCTCATTTGAACAGTGTTACCTAAAGTCAGGTATACACAGCAATACTCCATCATCAAGTAGCTATAATATATATAATGTGTGGTCGAGCAGGAAATATAAGTAGAAGCACTGCTTGAGCAATTAGTTCCACCTAGAATACCACCCCTTTTGTGGTTGAGTTATAAGAAATTTATGTTCTTAGCCTATGACCAATATATTATGTTCTTTCTCTGATAGCCAGAACATTTGAATTCAGGAACCAAGGTATGAAAGAGACTAGAAACTCTCAATATTACATCTAATGTTTCACTGGTAAAGTATTCTTCACCCCTTGTGACATCGGATTCTGGTTTGAGGTCAACAACTTTCATGAACTAGAGGTTGAAATTTCCACCTGGTTATATGGAGGTTTTGTGCCACTCTGCCAACGGCGAAAAGGGGGTTCCTGTGTTGGCTGGAGCAGTTGATCTCTGGCTGAGGAAAACAGGAATTTAAAACACAATGGCAGCAGAGAAGGTTGTATTTGGAAGCCAGAGGTTGCCAGGTATTACTCTCCAACTCTTTTGAGTAAATAGAAAACTATAGCAAACTCATGAGACAAGACCACTAGAAAGCCATATCCTTTAGGGATGAAACCCTGGGTAAATCCAACTAATTGACAATGGGATAATGTAACTGGCAGTGGAGAAAGAAAGTCAATACAAATCGTGCTTATAACCACTTATAACTGAAGGCCATGAAGGGTTATTTTTCTGTGTGTGGGGGGTAGGTTATTTTGGTAGTGGCTCACTTTATAATTTAGTTCATGAATTGCAACAATCAGACTAGAACTGTGATGGAATTAGCATAGGAATGATTATCACATAAAGTCGTATCCCATCACATGAAATGACTGAGACTTTGAATCCCTCCTTTTGAGAAGAAGTCTATGGATTTTTGTTTCTATAGAGCATTGGTACATTATATCTTCAAAGTACACTGTTTTTGCTATTGGTATTTTGGGGAGGTTTGAATAAGGGAAAAAAGGAATATACAATGTTGCATAAGGACAGTGGTATTCTATAGCAGATAGATTGGAGTATCCATTCAAGTATTCTTCAAGCAAACTTTCTGTGCTAAAGAAGCTAAATATAAAATATATGAAAAATATAAAATATAAATATAAAAAGGTCTATTATAAGATTAATAGGAATCCAGAAGAAGAAATGGGACAGAATAGGCAGAAAGTATTTGAAGAAATAATAGCTGAAAACTTCTTATATTCAGTGAAAGACATAAATGTACACATTCCAGAATCTCACTGAACTCCAAACAATAAGTATGAAAAAAAATGCCTAGGCACATCAGAGCCAAACTCCTGAAAATATAAGACAAAGAGACAAACTTACGAGTAACCAGAGAAAAATGATACTTTATATTTAATAAACATAATTCAAAGAACTGTGGAATTCTCATCAGAAATTATGATAAGTAGAAGAGAATGGATTAATATCTTTACACTGCTGAAAGGAAAAGAAATACCAACCAGCATTCTGTATCTAGTAAAACTGTTCAAGAAGAAAGTAAAAATATTTTCAGATAAAAAGTAAAATTAAGGGGCGCCTGGGTGGCTCAGTGGGTTAAACCTTTGCCTTCGGCTCAGGTCATGATCCCAGGGTCCTGGGATTGAGTCCCGTGGCATCAGGGTCTCTGCTCAGCAGGGAGCCTGCTTCCTCCCTCTCTCTCTGCCTGCCTCTCTGCCTACTTGTGATCTTTATCAAATAAATAAATAAAATCTTTTTTTAAAAAAAAAGTAAAATTAAGAAAATGTAACCAGTCAAGCCATAGTATAAGAAATGTTGAAACAATTTTTCTCAAGCTTAGTGTAAATGATACTATGGGAAATGTGAATATTCAGGAAGAAAGGAAGGGTATCAAAAAATAGTAACTGTCTGGGTAAATTATATTTTCCCCTTAGTTTCTTTAAAACACATTTGACAGCTTAAAGTAAGAAATACATATAATATTGTCTAGTATATGGATGTGGTACATATGACAATGAGTATAAGAAACAGAGGCATAATCCACTTACCAGTTTATTACCTCTCAGCTCCCAGTTCACCTGTCAAAATATGATCTGCCATAATACACAGCATTCTTTTAGCATTTCTCCTTTACATGAGCAACAAACGAAGTTTCTCAGTGGAGGATGCTGAAGGAGCATTGTAGGAGAAAGAGGTTTTCCTCTGTTTCTGGACATTGCATAGTGGGTGAATGGTATGGGCATGAGGACATCTGGTAGAGTTCAGCCCCCAGCTGCCCATCCAGAACTTCATATCTCTTGAAGAACTTTCAAGCTTAGCCTGGCCTGGAAATAACCCTCCCAAGATCCTCTCTACATAGAAACTGGCAACCTGAAGTCTTCTTGCCCACACTAGCAACTGGACTCCTACAGGCATCAGGGTGTCTCACCTGCAGCCCAAAATGTTCCCACCAAGAAGCTATTTTCCTTATGGCTTTCCTGTGGCCTGGAGGTTCAGTCTCTCTGCAGCCTTCACGTCCTCTGGACACTCACTCCACTGAGTACTGATTACCTAAACCCTGCTACATAAAAATACAACACACTGACATTTGTGGGATGTAGCTAAAGAGGTCCTTGGAGACAGATTTATAGCTCTTAATACTTACGAAGGACAAGAAAAAAAAGTCTGAAATCAAAGTCATTGATCATTCACCATGTCTTGTCTTCATTCATCTGGAAAGCAGAGGTTAAGCTTCCTTTGAGAGTCTCAAGAGATTGCATGCTCTCCCTCAATCAACCAGCAATGACTTTGGCAACTTGATCATTTTTAAATAGCATCTTCATTGAATATATAGATATAGACATAGATATAGATATAGATATATAGAAATGTAATCTCTCTCTTGCTCCCACACGCCCTATCTATCTACAGAAAGAGTGATACATATTACATAGTTAACAGAGTTATATAATCAACACAATACTACTATCTAATTCTGGAACCCCAAAAAGAAATTCCATTAGCAATAGTTCTCCATTCCCAATTCCCTCAGTCCCTAGAAACCACTAATCTACATTCTTCCTCTATGGATTTGCCTATATGGATGTTTCACATAATAGAATATTATGCTGTATGTGGTATTTGTGTCTGACTTCTTTCATTTAGAATAATTATTTCTTCAGAGTTCATATATTTTGTAACATGTATCAGTGCTCCATTCCTTCTAAAGGCTAAATAATAGTCCATTGTATGGATATACCACTTTTGTTTATCCACTCACCAATTGATGGACATTTGAGTTATTTCCATTTATCGGTTATTAAGAATAATGCTGCTATGTACAAGTATTTGGGTAGATAGAGATTTCTAATTCTCTTGGATACATATTTAAGGAGTGGAATTACTCAATAACATTATAAAACTGTGTTTAATTTTTTGAGGAACTGACAGTTTTCTAAAGTCACTGTACTATTTGATATTCCCACCAGCAATGTACAATGATTGCAGTTTTTCCATATTTTCATTACATCCTCATCAACACTTGCTATTTATATCTTTTAGCCATTCTACTATGGAGTATGAGGTGGATTCTCACTCTGCTTCTGATCTGTACTTCCCTAATTACTAATGATTTTGAGTACCTTTTCATGAGCTCATTGGCTATATGGTTATCTTCTTTGCAGAAATATCTATTGAAATTCTTTAGCTATTTTTAGCAAGTTTATTTATTTTCTTATTGTTGAGTTATAAGTTTTTTTAATATAGTCTAGATACAGGCCCCATATCAGATATATAATTTGCAAATATCTCCTCCCATTCTGTGGAATGTCCTTTTTTTTTTTAAATGTTATCATAGCACAAAAGTTTGTCTATTTTTTTTTTTCTTTAAGGTCGTATCTAAGAAACAAATGCCTAACTCCAGGTCACAAATATTAACTTATTTGTTTCCTTCTCAGAGTCTACAGTTTTTGTTTTTAAAGATTTTATTTATTTATTTGACACAAAGAGAGAGAGAGTGAGAGCAGGAACACAAGCCAGAGGAGTGGGAGAGGGAGAAGCAGGTTTTCCGCTGAGCGGGGTGCCCAGTGTCGGGCTCTGTCCCAGGACCCCAGGATCATGACCTGAGCTGAAGGCACACCCTTAATGACTGAGCCACCCAGGTACCCCCAGAGTCTACAGTTTTATCTCTTTAGGTCTGTGATCCATTTTCAGTTAATTTTGGTAGATGGTACATTTGCATGTGGATGTCTAGTTATTCACCATTTGTTGAGAAAAAGGAATTTATTCCATTGAATTGCCTTGGCATCCTTGTTGAAATCAACTGACTATAAATGTAAGGGTTTACTGATGGAGTCTCAGTTCTACTGTATTAATATATATGCCTGTCCTTAGACCAGAATCACAGTGTCTTGACTGCCATAAATTTGTAGTAAGTTTTGAAATTAGGACATGTGTATCCTCCAACTTTTTTCTCCTTTTTCAAGATTGTTTTGGTTATTCTGGGTTTCTTTGATTTCCATGTAAACTTTAGCATCAGTTTGTTAATTTCTGCCAAAAAAAGAGGCTGGGATTATGTTGAATCTCTAGACCAATTTGAGAAATATTATCATCTTCATGATATTAAATCTTAGACTCCATAAATATAGAATATTTTTTCTCTTTATTTTCAATGATGTTTTGTAGTTTTCTGCAAAGACATCTTATACTACCTTGATAATTATTCCAAAGTACTTTGCTATTTTGCATGCTATTATAAATTGAATTATCTTAATTTTATTTTAAGATCACTTTTTAACATTCCTGAGTACATAGTCTCTTAAACATGTGCAAAACCCTGGATTGGATATATTGGAATTATCTATACCACTCTCCTACAGTAAATAAGATAAATCAATAAACCTAAGAGTCATGGATGAGAAGTTAAAGCAGATTACATATGGCATCCCTTTCAATTCCCTTTTTGCTTAAAAAAAATTTACCGTAGTCTCTCATGTTTCCCTTCTCCTAATGTCCTCCATGCTATTTCTTACGTTCCACAAATAAGTGAAACCATATGATAACTGACTTTCTCTGTTTGACTTATTTCACTTAGAACCATGAGAGACTCTGGACTCCAGGAAACAAACAGAGTTTTAGAAGGGAGGGGGGTGAGGGGATGGGTAAGCCTGGTGATGGGTATTAAGGAGGACATGGATTGCATGGACCACTGGTGTTATATGCCAACAGTGAATCATGGAACACTACATAAAAAACTAATGATGTACTGCATGGTGACTAACATAACGTAATAGAAAGCATTTACAACTAGCCAATAAAGATAGGAAATGAAATCTGTAACAGAATTATTGTTATCAAAATGGTATTGCTGTATAGCATTTTCACGAACATTTGGGATACACTTGGATTCTGTAATCATCTGTATGTTATCTACGAGTTCTACCTCATAACCTATCAGGAGGCTTCCAAAACTTGACGCACCTTTCCTGTCTCTCTGCTGCTGGTATTACTATGACGACTAGTACTACTACTACTACTATTCTTACAACTATTACTACTACTACCCCTGTCTCTGAGAGGTGAGATAATCTAGTTAGTAAGAGCTCAGACTCTAAAGTTAGACTGGCTGTTCAACCCTGCCTCTATAATGTACTACCTATGTGACCACGGTTAAGTTACTATACTTCTCTGTAGCTTAGTTTTCTCACCTGCAGAAGTAGGATAAGAATAGCCACTATTTCCCAGGCCTGTTTTGAAAGATGAGTTAACACATGGAAATACTTGTAATGGTGCTTGGTAAAATGAACTTTAGCTATTTTTAACTCTAAGAAAGGAAGATAACCAGACAGAATTAGAAAGATGTCTCTCTCCTTTTCTTTCCCCATCACATCTGCAGGTTTACAGAGATCTTTCACCTCCCCACCCCATTACCTCTCTCAAGGAGAAGAAGCACAGGTATGACTGAGCTCTGGACTAATGTGCCAGAGGAAAAACAGTATAGGTAAAGATATGCAGCATCTGCTCCTTTGGCTTTAGTTCCCAGAGAATTTAATCTCTTTGTGACTACAATGATAAGAGACTCTCAGGGGGTGCCTGTCTCCTAATTAAGAATGCTTCTCAGTTTAAAAAAGAAAAAAAGTGAAAATTAGGAAAAGCAAGGCATTGACTAAGAATGCTTAGGTCAAACTCTGTGGCTGAGCAAAAATACGTACAGATGACTGACATATGGTACAGCCCAACTCTTTAAGGCAAAAGTTCCAAGTAGGCCTTTATTATAGCAGGGTTTTGCTTTAAAACTACATATAAATCCATGGGCAAGAATCTGGAATTTCAGAGATGCCACTAAGTGGAAGTCTACAAACTAATACTTGGCAGTTTCCAAAGGGGAGATCTAGGCTTTATAAACACTGGGAGGAGTTCCTACGAAGCGTGTTTGGAAAGTCAGTGTAATAGCAGACAAGTTCATCCCATGTCAGAAGAACAGCAAGAAGTAACAGGCATTCTGACAAGTGAGTACAATAATAGGAAGGGGGATCTTGAGACGAGGTTGTGTTTGAAGAACCATGATCTATCTGTAGACAGCAGGATCTCAGTTTTGAGTAGCTGGTAAGAAACTGGGAAGACTGTCAAGTGCAGAAAAGCAAGCAAAGGTAAATAAGACAGGAACTCCATTTCCATGCCTGCCAGATGGGGAACAAGGCACAAAAAATGTTTATTGGAACTAGAATGTGAGGTCAGAAGTTCCAGAAGCACTACTAATCCACTAGTTTGAAATGAAATTATCCATGGCTTCCTGAATCATTGTTATGGAGCAGGTGAGAGCTCAGAGTCTGAGGAAGAGTTAAGCACACAAATATGGATCAACTGATTACTGGGAGAAGAGGTGTAAGTAAGGGGCCAAGTTAAACTATGTAATGACACTGAACTACATCAGGATGTATTTATCATGGAGCTTCAAAATAAAGCAAGACTTAAAGAAAAATCAAAAGGCAAACAAATATTTGCTCAGGTTTATAGCAAAAAGGACAAAAAAGGGGCAGTCTCATTATGAAAAAATGGTATGGAGTTAACACATGACAAAAGAAAAACTATCTTACTACCATTTTTCCCCTTCAAAGAAATGATCTTTGGTCTGGAGATAATAAAAATAATATATATAAAAGATAAAGCACAATTAAAGCTTCATAGATAATGAGTATGTGAGAATCTAGCTATTTGAACTGAACTCAAAATTTGAAGAATTTTATCCCAAACTATACAACACACTTGTAGATGTAATTAATAATATATTCACTATAATTACTGAGAAGCCATACAAAAGACACTTAAAGGAATAGAAGTAGGAAGTGCTATGTGAATTTTTAAAAATATGAAAGTAGATGTCTCAATCCACAGAATAATATATGTGGGTTCTGGGACCATTTGAGGACATTGCTATGTAGAAATTTTTTGAGAAGTAAGAAGAGCGCACAGAATCCATTAGAAAAGTGCATCAATTAAGAAAAAACGTCAGACCACACTAACTTTAATTCCTGTCCTATTATGATAGAATTGCTATGTTTTGTCAAAGGAAGTCCCAGACATAGAAAAACCTTGATTTCAACAAGGCCTCTGAGCAAGCCATAGGATTTCTTTTAAATATAGTAGGGACCCTGTAAGTTTCAGGATGGGTGAATAAACTGCATCTAAAGAGTACGGATTGTAATTTCATGGGCTCTTCCCATAGCATGCTACAGCACTTGGTCCTATGGTTAATTTTTAATGAATAATTTCCAAAAGTCATTCAAATCAAAATTTAAACTCTGCAATACTCGAGACCACTAGTGCTGTGGTAGCAAAACAAAATTCGAATCAACTCTCTGAGCTATAATTAGTTTCAAAGAAGCAAAATGTAATAGAAATACAGGAAACGCTATGTATATTTAAGTTCCTATAACCTGTTAAAAAGCAGAATTATAATTATATATAGATATTTTGACTTTTTTTAATCTGCTAAGCACTTATTGGTATTGGAGCTAAAGACACTGTCCAGAAGTATCCAAAAGCCTCCAAAAGGGACTAGTGGCACCTTCATAAAAGTCCTCATATTTCCTGGAAGAAGATCACATGTGCTTGGGTGCAGCACAGGCAGTGATTTCTGTTAGATGGTCATTTCAAAAATGACTTGTTCAGTGTGACTTTGAGAATCTGGAAAGCTCTGGAGCCCTACCCAACAAACTTTAAAACAGCCATCTGCCTATATACAGAATAGACTGTGCTTATTTATGACCAACTTCTCAAAGGCAACAAATTAATAGAAAAAAATTTCATTTCCTTCCCATTAGAAACTGTGTGACATTTGAGTGGAAGTCAGAAATAAATAATAAAAACATGGCACTTTATGTGCTCAAAAGGATGTGGGGGGGGGGCTGTAGAAACCATATGCCTTTTCATTTAATCAAAATGATTTGTATTGTTGAGTCACTGACATTTGTTTAAAGATGTACGTGCATCACTAATATTAGATAAATCAAATCACACTTCACAACAGGGTAACAGAAAAGTGGTGAGTGCTCATAAGTTCACAAATGAATTCTGTGAAATAAATGTTAAAAAAACAATTTCAGGGGCACCTGGGTGACTCAGTCTGTTAAGCATCTGCCTTCAGATCAGGTTATGATCTCAGGGTCCTGGGATCAAGCCCCACATCAGGCTCCTTGCTCAGTGGGGAGTCTGCTTCTCCCTCTCCCTCTGCCTGTCCTCCCCACTTGTGCATATTCTGTCTCTCTCTCTGAAAAAAATAAAATCTTAAAAAAAAAAAACCAATTTCAGATCAAAGGTATATCATCATCACTGAAAAAATGACAGAGACTGATTAAGTTGGAAGGACTGCCTATGGATATGCATTAGAAGACTGAACCATTCCTTCTATTTGTGTTTTATCTATTCGTGTAACCACTAATGAATTAAACAAAATAAAACCAACTAAAAACTACTGGCATAATCAGAATTATGCTAGTGTCTTCTGCCTAAAGATTTAGACAAAAAAGTTGGGCTACTCCATCTAGGATCCCAACAACACTGATAATGACATTTCTCACTTTTAAAATTGAAACAAGGGACACTCAGAAATGTTAAGTTCACATGGTGAGGGCCAGAGTCTAGTGTTAGATTCAGATCTTTTTTTTTTTTTTTTTTTAACTTGAATGCCTATTATCTCTGCTGCCAGTGAAGCAAAACTTACAGGAAAATGTGGCATCAGAGTAGCAGAAAACAATATTAATATAAATACACTATGATTTTTAAGCTTTTATTTTTGGATTGTGTACAATGCTCATTGTTTATATACTGTATCATTTAATCCTTAAAATCACCCTATGAAGAGTTATAATCTCAAATTAAATAATAGGGACCCAGGGTTAGAGAGAGTATGTAACTTGTTCAAAGTTAGATCAAATATACATAAGAATAAGAATCCCCTTGTGCTGCTACCACTGCATATCCAAAGCCATCATATCCCAATCTCTCATGAAGACAAAACAATTCTGAAAGCCCCCAGGAATATTTATGGAAAATTTCCAACCACTTGCCAGATTCTGATAGCAATGCTTATTAATTACCACAATGAATTAAGGAAACACAACTACTAGACTGTGTGCCATCAATTTCTGTTAACAGACCAGCACTGGAAGCAAGCTGAAAGCAGGGGAAAAGAGGCTCAGATATACAGGGACAGATAGTATCAGTCCTAAGTCTGGGTAGACGATGCACTAATAAATGTTCCATACTTTTTAAAGCGTCTAAAATTATACTTCACCTCCTCTGTTTTCCTATTATTCTATAGTTAATATGCATTAATCATATAAATAAGAAAACCAAAGTACTTAGGACAAAGAAAACATATTCTAGGGGATGTTACTTCTGGGAAGATGGGGAAATGGACAGGTATGAAAACGCTTTTCCCGTAAATGTTATAAGCATACCAAAAAACTTTTCTAATAGCCAAAATATTCAGCAGTATCAACCACAGCTATTAATATAAATCTAGCTTATCAGAATGTGGATGATCAAGTAGGCAAGCAATTAGCAGGCAATAATGTCCAGAAAATTGACCTCTGGAACTTAACCAAGGGTTTAAGCAAACTGGCATAAGTGAGGAGCTCTGCCACTCTCCTAGCTCTCCAGGATCAGAGCATTGCCAATCTGTGTAGACAGAACCTGCTGTACAAAGATCTTAAAACTTCAGTGCAGTAAGAGTGAAGGTTAACAATCCAGACTCAACTGAAAGTACATCATAAAAAACAATTTTCAAAAGCTCTCACTCGTGTGAAAAAGTATAGACTATAAAAATAAATATGTTACATAGTTTAGAGTAAAAGTTGTTGCTGTAATTAATTACATAAAATGATGTTTTAAAAGTAACTAGATGTGTTAAGATTCTTATAAGGTGGCAATTACTCATGAAAAATCATGATTGCCAATAGGACACAACAAAATTAAAGCTGTAGTAGCCAAACATAAATGGTTATACATTCATTCATTCTTTATAGCAAATATTGACTGAGTGTAGTCCATGTGCCAGTGACTGAGGTAGTCCCCATTATCACTTAGATTCAATGAAGCATAAAATAAGATTACTTTTGCTTCAGTAGTTACTTCTGCTTATGGTTGGCAAGATACTTTAAAAAGCTATCAAAATGCAATCCAGCTTGATCCTGATGTGAAAGAAAACTTTCCAAAAAGTTAAAAAAGTGATTCTCATACAAATTTGGAGTGAATACATGTCAGTTGTGTATTTACACTATTAATGATGGTAAAGAACATTTGGGAATTGAGTATTGGATTTAAAGAAAAAATACTGGAATGATACTGTTATGTAAGATACAAACTGATTAATGTCCTACAAGATAAACCCCTAACATAATGTGTGTGTGTGTGTGTGTGTGTGTGTGTGTGTGTGTGTGTGTACAGAACTCTTATGTATAGAAATCTTTTACATATATACCGGATAGGAATTATGGGTTAATATGGAACTTCACAAAATCAGAGATATGACAAAATACATCCCCAGACATTTAAATAATCCTCGGGTTAGCCTGTTAGATAATGCCCTAGAGCATTAGGATAAGCAACCAACATTTTGCCTTATTTTTAGGATCTTGATAATGTATCTTAATACTAGATAAAGTAACATATATTAATGTATTGAATTCTTCAAAAAAGAAAAGGAGATCCTAAGAGGCCAAAACAAAAAGGAGAAATAAAAATAAGATAAAATCAGACAATTAACTTTCAGAAATGGATACGCCAATGTTGCCTTGTTGGCAAATAATATTAGCTGCACAGAACTCTCAGCTAAGGCCTGGACCCTTCCAAAGTGAGAAACAGTCTAATATTTCCTACGTTAATCTTACAGAGCTAAAGTACTAATGAAAGATGGGCTAATCAACATCTATGTGCCAGCAAAAAAACCTCCAAATTAGTACTGATACCAATAGTAGGACTAGTAATAGTCACCTCTAAGAATGTGCAAAGCCAGCCAGGTCTCTAGCAGTTCAAATTTACACTACTAAGTACTCCAGGACCCCACACTGAGAAAGTAAGCTAACTTTATATTTGCAACTGGAAGATGCAAATACAAAACCACTTTTTTTTTCAGCTTTATTGAATAAAGTTGGCATATGACATTGAGATGTACAGTGTGATGATTTGATAACTTAAATGTTGTAAAATGACTACCACAAACAGAACAGGGTTAGGTAACACATCATCGCTTCACATAATTTCTTTTCTTTTCTTTTCTTTTTTTTTTTTTTAGTGGTGAGAACATTTAAGATCTACTCTTAGTATCTTTAAAGCATATAATACGGTATGATTAACTATAATCGCCATGCTGTTTATTAGACTCCCCAGAATTTATTCATAACTGGAGGTTTGTACCCTTTGGCCAAAAGGTTTGTACCCTTTCTATGCTCCACACACCATTCTACCATGAGTTCAGCTTTTTTAAACTCCACATAGAAGTAATATCAACAGTATTTGTCTTTCTCTGACTTATTTCACTTTACATAACACTCTCAAGGTCCATTTATGTTTTGCAAATGTCAGGATTTCCTTCTTTCTCACGTTTGAATAATATTGAACTCTATGTATATATACCACGTTATCTTTATCCTTTCACCTACAGATAGACACTTAGGGTGGTTTCCACATCTTGGCTACTGTGAGTATGCTGCAATGAACATGAGAACACAACTACTTCTACAAGATCCTGATTTCCTTTGAATATATACCTAGAAGTAGAATTGCTGAATCTTACGGATAGTTCCATTCTTTAATTTTCTGAGGAACCTCCATACCATTTCCCATTGTGGCTGCACCAATTTACATTCCCAGTACATAAGAGTTTTTTACTCCAAATCTTCACCAACACTTGTTATCTCTTATCTTTTTGATGACAGGTGTTCTGACAGGTGTGAGGTGGTATCTGATTGTGGTTTTGATTTGCATTTCCGTGATGATTAGCGATGTTCAGCATTCTTCGTATACTTGTTGTTCATTTGTATATTTTCTTTGGAGTTTCCTTGCCCATTTTTTAATTGGACTGTATTTTTTATAGAGCTGTAAGAGTTCTTATTATTCTCCCATTCTGTAGGCTGCCTTTCCATTTTACTGACAGTTTTTTTTTTGCTGTGCAAATTTTTTGTATGATGAGGTCCCACTTGTTAAATTTTGCTTTAGTTGCTTGTGCTTTTTTGTTTGTATGCTTTTCTGGTGCTCAGTCTCAGTTCCATCTCTACCTTTTTTAAAATCAAAATATAACTGATATATAATACTGTATTATTTTTAATTATATATTATACTATTAATTAGTTTATATCATAAAACTATACTATATATAGGTATACCTACTTATAGGACATAATGATTTGATATTTATATACATTGTGAAATGATCACCATAAGTCTACTTTTCGTCACCACACAAAGTTTTTGTACTATTGACTATAATCACTATGCTGTACATCTCATTCCTGTAACTTACTTATTTTTATAAGTGAAGATTATACCTCCTAATCACTTTCACCTATTTCATCCAGCTCCAACCCTATGCCTTCTGACAACCATCGGTCTGTGCTCTGTATCCATGAATCTTTCTGTCTTTCTTTCTTTGTTCATTTGATTTGCTTTTTAGAATCCATATTTAAGTAAAATCATGTAGTATTTGTATTTCTGTCTGACTTATTTCATATAGCATAATGCCCTCTACATCCAACCATGTAGTTGCAAAATGGCAAGATTTCATTCTTTTATGGCTAATATTCCATTATACACATAGGTTGTTCTGTAACTTGGCTATCGTAAATAATGCTGTGATGAACGCAGAGGTGCCATTTATCTTTTCAAATTAGTGTTTTCATCTTCTTCAGATGAATACCTACAAATGGTAATGTTGAACAATACAGTAGATCTATTTTTAATTTTTTAGGAACCTCCACATACTGTTTTCCATACTGGCTGCGCCAACTTAACATTCCCACCAACAGTGCATAAAGTCTGCCTTTTCTCCACATGCTTGCCAACATTGCTATTTCTTGTCTTTTTAATGATAGCCATTCTGAGAGATGTAGAGTTATCTCACTGTGGTTTTGATCTGAATTTCCCTAATGATTACTGATTTGATCATCTTTCCATGTGCCTGTTGACCATCTACCTGTATTTCTTTTTTGGAAACGTATCTAATCAGGTCCTCTATCCATTTTATAGCGCATTTTTTTTTTGATACTCAGTTGTAGGAGTTCTTTATATACTTTGCATAACAACCCCTTACTAAATTATCATTTGCAAATATCTTCTCCTATTCATTAGGCTACCTTTTTGTTTTGTTTTGTGGGTAGTTTCCTTTGATGTGCAAGATCTTTTTAGTTTGATGTAGTCTCATTTTAAAATTTTTGGTTTTGTTGTCCTTGCCTGAAGAGATAGATCCAGTATTGCTACAATTGATGTCAAAAACTTAGTGCCTGTATTTTCTTCTAGAAGTTTTATGGTTTTAGGTCTTATATTTAAGCCCTTAAGACAGTTTGAGTTTATTTTTGTTTGTGGTGTCAGAAAGTGGTCCAGTTCCTGGTCCAGTGGTCCAGTGGCATGTAGCTGTCCAGTTTTCCCAGCACCATTAATTGAAGAGACAGCATTTTCTCCAATGTATATTCTGGTCTGAAATCATAGGTTAATTGACTATATAAGCTTGGGTGTATTTCTGGGCTCTCTCTTCTGCTCCATTGATCTATCTGTTGGTTTTTGTATGTGTACCATATTGTATTGATTATGGCTTTGTGGTACAGTATGAAATCTGGAAGTGTGATACCTCCAGCTTTGTTCTTTCTCAAGATTGCTTTGGCTATTCAGGGTCTTTTATGGTTCCACACATATTTTAAGATTATTTCTTCTATCTGTAAAAAATGTCACCGGTATTTTAATAGGGATTGCAGAGGTTCTTCAGATTGCTTTCAATTAACAATATTAATTCTTCCAATCCATGAGCACAGTATATCTCTCCATTTAATTGTATAGTCTTCAGTTCCTTTCAATAATATCACAGTTTTCAGAATACAGGTCCATCACCCCCTTGGTTTAAATATTCCTTGGTATTTTATTCTTTTTGATGACATTGTAAATGGGGTTATATTCTTAATTTCTTTCTGGTTGGTTGTTATTAGTGTACAGAAACAAAACAGGTTTCCGTATTTTAATGTTTTATCCTGAAACTGTATTTATCTAATCTTTATGTTTTGACATATGTTTGTTTTGACATATGAATCTAGTATGTTTTCAGAGTCTTTAGGATTTACCATGAGTAGTAATGTGTCATCAGCAAAGACTGATAGTTTTAGTTCTTCCTTTCTAATTTCAATGTTTTATATTTCTTTTTCTTGCCTACTTTGCTGTGGTTACAAATGCCAATGCTATGTTGAATAAAAGTGGAAAGAATGGGCATCCTTGTCTTGTTCCTGCTCTTAGGGGGAAAAAAAATCCTTCCATTTTTCACTGTTAAGTATGATGTTAGCTGTGGAACTGTCATATATGCCCTTTATTATTATGAGGTCTATTCTGCTATAAACACTTTGTTGAGAGTTTTATCATAATTGGATGTTAAATTTTGTCACTTTTTCTGCATCAACTGAAATGATACGATTTTAAAACTTTGTTTTGTTGATGTGCTGTATCACTTCAAATGATTTGCAAATGTTAAGCTATCCCTACATCCCTGAAATGAATTTCATAATATCATGGAGTATGATCCTTTCAATGTATTGTTAAATGCAGTTTCCTAATATTTTGTTGAGTTTTACATCTATGTTCATCAGGGATATCAGCCTATAATTTTCTTCTTTTCTTTTTTGGTAGTGTCCTTGTCTGGTTTTGATATGAAGGGAATACTGGCCTCATAAATGAGTGTAAAATTATTCCATCCTCCTCAACTTTAAAAATAATTTGAGGAAAATAGGTATTAACTATTCTTTAAATGCTTGGTAGAGTTTACCTATGAAGCCATCTTGTCCTGAACTTCTTTTCATGGAATTTTTTTGAGTACTGATTTCAGTATATATTTTTTTTCTTGAAGTGTAATTTATATACTTATATCAGTTAGTATAACTAATATTTGTTATATTAGTTTCAGGTACAACATATTGATTGGACAGTTCTATACATTAACCTATGCTCACCATGATGTGTAGCTGCTATCACCATAGAATGTTATTACACTATTATTGTCAAAAAAATAAATATTATTGTCTATAATCTCCATGCTGTACTTTTCATTCCAGTGATTTATTTTGTAGCTGGAATTTTGTACTCTTAATCCCCTTCATTTATCCCCCCCCCCAAATCCCTCCATTCTGGCAATAAGCAGTTGTTCTCCATATTTACAAATCTTTGTTTTTGTTGATTTATTAGTTTGCTTATTTTTTGTTTTAGATTCCACATATAAGTAAAGTCATATGGTATTTGTCTTTCTCTGTCTTATTTCACTTGGCATAATATCCTCTAAGTTCATCCATTTTGTCACAAATAGAAAGATCTCATTCTTTTTTATGGGTCAGTTATATATACATTGTGTATATTTACCACATCTTATTTAGCCATTCATTTATCAATGGACTTTGAGGTTGCTTCCATATGTTTGCTATTGTAACTAATACTACAGTAAACACAGGGGTACACGTGTCTTTTTTTTCTAATTTTTAATTTAAATTCCAGTTAGTTAACATACAGTGTAATATTAGTTTCTGTTGTATAGTATAATGATTCAACACTTTCATACAACACTCAGTGATCATCACAACAAATGCACTCCTTAATTCCCATCCCTTTTTAACCCATCCCCCTGTGCACCTCCCCTCTGGTAACCATCAGTTTGTTTTCTATAGTTAAGAGCATAGGGGAGCAAAAAAGAGAGAGAGATACCACATGTCCTTTATTCATTCATCAGTTGATGGATGGATACTTGGTCTGTTTCCATAATCTGGCCATTGTAGAAAATGCTGCTATAAACACTGGGATGCATGTATCTCTTTGAAATAGTATTTTGTATTAGTTGTGGAAATATCTAGTAGTGTAATTGCTAGGTTGTAGGGTAGTTTCAGTTTTAACTTTTGAGGTACCTCCATACCATTTTCCACAGTGGCTGTACCAGTTTGCATTCACACCAGCAGTGCACAAGGGTTCCCCTTTCTCCATATCCTCTCCAGCACCTACTGTTTCTTTTTTGATTTTAGCCATTCTCACAGGTGTGAAGCGATATCTCACTATAGTTTTTATTTGCATTTCCTGATGATCATTGATGTTGAGCATCTTTTCATGTGTTTGGTGGCCATCTGTAAGTCTTCTTTGGAAAAACGTCTATTAATGTGCCCATTTTTTTTTTTAACCTTCTTACTCTGTCAGTGGTATTTTTTTTTTTTAATAAACATAGAATGTATTTTTATCCCCAGAGGTACAGATCTGTGAATTGCCAGGTTTACACACTTCACAGCAATTACCATAGCACATACCCTCCCCAATGTCCATAACCCCACCCCCCTCTCCAGACCCCCCTCCCCCCAGCAACCCTCGGTTTGTTTTGTGAGATTAAGTGTCACTTATGGTTTGTCTCCCTCCCGATCCCATCTTGTTTCATTTATTCTTCTCCTAACCCCCTAACCCCCCATGTTGCATCTCCACTTCCTCATATCAGGGAGATCATGTGATAGTTGGCTTTCTCCGATTGACTTATTTCACTAAGCATGATACCCTCTAGTTCCATCCACGTTGTTGCAAATGACAAGATTTCATTTCTTTCGATGGCTGCATAGTATTCCATTGTGTATATATACCACATCTTCTTTATCCATTCATCTGTTGATGGACATCTAGGTTCTTTCCATAGTTTGGCTATTGTAGACATTGCTGCTATAAACATTCGGGGGCACGTGCCCCTTCGGATCACTACGTTTGTATCTTTAGGGTAAATACCCAGTAGTGCAATTGTTGGGTCAGAGGGTAGTTGTATTTTCAACTTTTTGAGGAACCTCCATGCTGTTCTCCAGAGTGGTTGCACCAGCTTGCTTTCCCATTTTTTAAAAGATTTTATCTATTTATTTGACAAAGAGAGACATAGTGAGAGAGGGAACCCAGCAGGGGGAATGGGAGAGGAAGAAGCAGGCTTCCTGCTGAGCAGGAAGCCCAATGTGGAGCTCTATCCCAGGACCCTGTGATCATGACCTGAGCTAAAGACAGATGCTTAATGACTGAACCGCCCAGGCGCTGCCCCCTTCTGCCCATTTTTTAACTGGATTATTTGGTTTTTGGGTGTTGAATTTTCCCAACACCCAAACTATTTTTGGATACTAACCCTTTATCAGATATGTCATTTACAAATATATTCTCCCATTCTGTAGGTTGCCCCTATAGTTTTGTGGATTGTCCTTTGTTCTGCAGAAGCTTTTTATTTTGATGGAGTCCTAATAGTTTATTTTTGCTTTTGTTTGCTTTGTCTTGGGAGACATACCTGGAAAGAAGTTGCTACAGTCAATGTCAAAGAGTACACTCTTCTAGGATCTTAAGGGTTTCCTGCCTCACATTCAGCTCTTTAATCCACTTTGAATTTATTTTTGTGTATGGTATGAGAAAGTGGTCCAGTTTCATTCTTTTGTATGTTGCTGTCAAGTTTTCCCAATGCGATTTTTTGAAGAGATTGTCTTTTTCCCATTGGATATTCTTTCCTGCTTTGTTGAATATTAATTGATCATACAGTTATGAGTTCATTTCTCAGTTTTTTATTCTGTTCCATTGATCTATGTGTTCATTTTTATGCCAGTACCATCTTTTTTGATCACTACAGCTTTGTAATATAACTTGAAGTCTAGAATTATGATGCCTCTAGCTTTGTTTTTCTCTTTCAAGGTTGTTTTGGCTATTAGGGGGTCTTTTGTTGTTCCATACAAATTTTGGGATTGTTTGTTCTAGCGCTGTGAAAAAATGCTGATGGCATTTTGATAGAGACTGCATTAAATGTGTAGAATGCTTTGGGGAATATAGACATTTTAACAAATTTTTTTCTTCCAATCCATGAGCATGGAATGTTTTTCCATCTCTTTGTGTCATCTTCAGTTACTTTTATCAGTATTTTATAGTTTTCAGAGTACAGGTCTTTTACCTCTTTGGTTAGGTTTAATCCTTGGTATCTTATTGTTTTTGATATACTTGTAAATAGGATTGATTCCTTAATTTCTCTTTTTGCTCTTTCATTATTGGTGTATAGAAATGCAATAGATTTCTGTGTGTTGATTTTGTATCCTGCAACTTAACTGCATTTGTTTACCAGTTCTAGCAGGTTTTTTTTTGGTGTAGTTAAGGTTTTCTACAGAATATCATGTCATCTGCAAATAGTGAAAGTTTGACTTCTTCCTTGCTGATTTGGATTCCTTTTTCTTTATGTTGTCTGACTGCTGTGGCTAGAACTTCCAGTAAATAACAGTGGTGAGAGTAAATATCATTGTCTTGTTCCTAACCATAGAGGAAAAGCTCTCAGTTTTTCCCCACTAAGGACAATAATATCTGCAGGGTTTTTGTATATGGCCTTTATGATGTTGAGGTATGTTCTCTCTAAACCTAATTGTTGAGGGTTTTTATCATGAATGGATGTTGTACTTTGTCAAATGCTTTTTTTGCATCTATTGAAACGATCGTATGTTTTTATCCTTTTATTTTATCCTTTCTTTTATACAATGTGATCTATCACATTTATTTGTGAATTTTTTTAATGATTATTTATTTGAGAGAGAGAGAGCGTGCATGAGCAGGGGGGAGGGGCAGAGGAAGGGGGAGAAGCAGACCCCCCTGCTGAGCAGGGAGCCCACTGTGGGATTCAATCCCAGGACTCTGGGATGCTTAAAGGACTAAGCCACCCAGGTGTTGGATTTGTGAATACTGAACCACCGTTGCAACTCAGGAATAAATCCCACTTGGGCATGGTGAATGATTTTTTTAATGTATTGTTGGATTTGGTTTGCTAGTATTTTTTTTTAAATGTTTGCATCCATGTTCATCAGGGATATTGGCCTGCCTTCTCTTTTTTTAGCGAAGTCTTTATCTAGTTTTGGCATCACAGTAACACTGGCCCCATAGAGTGAATTTGGAAGTTTTCCTTCCTTTTGTTTTTTTGGAATAGTTTCAGAATAGGTATTAACGCTCTGTAAATGTTTGCTAGAATTTGCCCTGGACTTTGCTTGTTGGGAATTTTTTGATTACTGATTCAATTTCTTTGCTAGTTATCAGTCTGTTCAAGTTTTCTATTTTTTCCTGTTTCAGTTTTGGTAGTTTATATGTTTGTAGGAATTTAACCATTTCTTCAAGTTTATCCAATTTGTTGGCATATAGTTTTTCATAATATTCTCTTATAATTGTTTGTATTTCTATGGTTTGTATCCCTCTCTCATTTGTAATTTTATTATTTTGGTCCTCTCTCTTTTCTTTTTGAAAGTCTGGCTGGAGGTTTATCAATTTTATTATTATTTTTTTTTACAAAGAACCAGCTCCTGGTTTCATTCATCTATTCTAATGTTTTATTTAGTTTCTATATCATTTATTTCTGTTCTAATCTTGATTATTTCCTTCCTTTTGCTGTCTTTAGGTTTCATTTGTTGTTCTTTTTCTAACTCCTTTAGGTGCAAGTTTAGGTGGTTTATTTGAGATTTTTCTTGTTTCTTGAGATAGGCTTGTATTGGTAAATAATTCCCTTTTAGGACTGCTTTTGCTGTATCCCAAACATTTTGGACTACTGTGTTTTCATTTTCTTTTGTCCCCCTGTAATTTTTTTTTTTTTTTTTTGGTTGAACTATTCATTGTTTAGTAGCATGTTGTTTAACTTCCATGTATTTGTGCTCTTTCCAGACTTTTTCCTTGTGGTTGATTTCTGGTTTTGTGGCATGTGATCAGAAAAGGCACATGGTATGACTTCAGTCTTTTTTAATTTGTTGAGACTTGTTTTTTTCCACAGTATGTGATCTATCCTGGAGAATGTTCATATGTGCTTGAAAAGAATGTGATTCTGCTGTTTTAGGATGGCATGTTCTGAATATATTTGTTAAATCCATGTGGCCAGTGTGTCATTCAAAACCAGTATTTTCTTGTTGATTTGTTGTTTAAATGATCTATCCACTGATGTATGTGGGATGTTGAAGTCCCCTACTATTATTGTATTACTATTGATTAGTTCTTTTTGTTTTTAACTGCTTTATGTATAGAAGTACTCCCATGTTGGGTGCGTAAATATTTACAATTGTTATATCTTCTTGTTGGTTTGTTCCATTTCTGATTATATAATGTCTTTGTCTCTTACAGTTTTTGTTTTGAAGTCTATTTTGTCAGATAGAAGTATACTATCCTAGCTTTCTTTTCACTTGCATTTGCATGATAAATGTTTCTACATGCCTTCACTTTAAGTCTGCAGGTGTCTTTAGGTCAGAAATGAGTCTCCTGTGGCAGCATAGGGATGGGTTGTTTTTTTTTTTTAAATCCATTTCATCACTCTGTGTCTTTTTATAGGACCATTTAGTCCATTTATATTCAAAATAATTATTGATAGGTATGTACTTATTGCCATTTTGTTACTTGTATTATGGTTGTTTTTGTAGTTCTTCTCTGTTCCTTTTTTACCTTGCTCTCGTCTCTCATGATTAGTTGGCTTTCTTTAGTGATTTACTTGGATTCCCTTGTCTTTATTTTTTATTTTATTTTTTTATTACTGGTTTTTTATTTGTGGTTAGCGTTAGCTTTGTATATAATATCTTCTGCATATAGCAGTCTATATTAAGTTATGGTTGCTTTCTTGGGTATTCAGAATGCTATGACAGTTATCTAATTATGTTCAAGGGATGAGACAAGCCTAGGATCCTCCTGCTATGCCACTATCTTAGCTCCTTAAAAAAATAAGTTGATGGTTGCTTAAGTTCAAACCTATTCTTATTCCTCTCCTTGCCACGTTTTAGGTATATGGTGTCATATTTTACATCCTTTTATTTTGTGAGTCCTTTGGCTGATTTTTATAGATATACTTATTTTTACTGCTTTTGTGCTTCGTACCTTCCTTACTCTTATTTATGGTCTTTCCTTTCCACTCAAATAATGCCCTTTAACATTTCTTATAGGGCTGGTTTTGTGTTCATGAATTCCTTTAACTTTTGTTTGTCTGCAAAACTCTGTTTCTCCTTCTATTCTGAATGATAGCTTTGCTGGGTAGAGTATTTTTGCCTATAGATTTTGGAACACTGTGTTTCCATCTTCATTTGTCTCAATTTTTAAAAATTTCCTCTGATTTCTTTGACCTATTGGCTGTTTAATAATTTGCTTAGTCTCCATGTATTTGTGTTTTTTCCAGTCTTCTTTCTATAATTGGTCTCTAGTTTCATACTATTGTGGTCACAAATGATGGTTAATATTACCTTAAATTTACTGATACTTATTTTGTGGCCTGATTTGTGGTCTGTCATACAGAATGTTCCATGTGCCCTTGAGAAGAATTCTGGATAATATACTGTTTTTGCATAGAATGTACTATATAAGGGGACCCGAGTGGCCCAGTCGTTTGAGTGTCTGCCTTCGGCTCAGGTCATGATCCCAGGGTCCTGGGATTGAGCACTGTATTGGGCTCCCAACTCAGTAGGGAGTCTGCTTCTCCCTCTCCCTCTGCCCCTCCCTCCACTTATGCTTTCTCTCTCTCAAGTAAAAATAATCTTAAAAAAAAAAAAAAAAGAATGTACTGTATACATCTATTAGGTCCATTTGGCCTCATGGGTCACTTAAGGCAAATGTTTTCTTGATGATTTTCTTCCCTAATGATCTATCCATTGATGTAAGTCCTCTGCTATTATTGTGTTGCTATCAGTTTCTTCCTTTATGTCTGTTAATATTTGCTTTATATATTTAGGTACTCCTAAGTGTGGTAGATGAATATGTACTAGCATTATATTCTTTAATTGCATTGACTTTATCATTATGTAATAATTCTTTCCTTATCTTCTGTTACTGTCTGTTTTAAAGTCTATTTTGTGTGATACAAGTACTGCTACCCCAGCTTTCTTTTCATTTCCATTTGCATGTAATATTTGTTTACATACTTCAATTTCAGTCTGTATGTATCTTTAGATCTGAAATGAGTCTCTTGTAAGGCAGCATATAGATAACTTGTATATTTTTTATCTATTCCATCATCCTCTGTCTTTTTATTGGAGAATTTAGTCCATTTATATTCAAAGTAATTTTTAATAGGAATATAATTATCCAAATTTGTTCATTATATTCTGGTTGCTTTTATAGTTCTCTGTTATTTCTTTTGCTCTCCTCCATTGTGGTTTCCTGCCTTTCCTTAGTGATATATTTGGATTTCTTTTGCTTTTTTTGTGTGTATATATTATAGGTTTATGGTTTGCGATTAGCTTCATATAAAACAACTTTTGTGTGTATGTATCAGTTTAAGTTCATGGTTCTTTACTTTTTAACGCATTAAAAAAAAAACTACATTTTTGTTCCCCCTTCATGTTTTATGTTTTTGATATAATATTTGACATCTTTTTACACTGTATATTCCCAAACTAATTATTGTAGTTAAAGTTGATTTTACTACATTTGTCTTTTAATCTTCATACTCGTTTTATAAGTGCTTGATCCTCCTACATTCATCAGTGAGGTTTTTTTTCGATTATTTCTAGTTAAGGCCTTTTCTGCTCAAAGTCATTTAATATTTCTTATAATGACAGGTTAGTGGTGACAAATTCCTTTATCTTTTGCTTGTCTGGAAAACTCTTTATCTTTTCTTCAATTCTGAATGATAAAATTACTGGGTAGAGTATTATTTTATGTTTTCTCCTTACAGCACTTTAAATATATATACAATGCCACTCCTTTCATGCCTATAGTTTCCGCTGAGAAATCAGCTGAAAGCTTATCAGGGGTTTTCTCATACATAACTAGTTGTTTCTCTCTTGTTCCTTGTAAGATTTTCTCTTTAACTTTTGACAATTATATTGTGTCTTGGTATTAATTTCTTTGAGTTCATTTGAAACTCCCTGTACTCCTAGATCCACACATGTTGCCTTCTCCAGGAAAGGCAAATTTTTAGCCATTACTTATTTCTTCAAGTAAGTTTTCTGCACTTCTCTCTCTTTCTCTTTCTGGATACATGCAATGTAAATGTTAATATATATGATGCTATCCCAGAGGTTATGGCAATACAGAGGCTGTGGAGTGGCTGAGGGTGGAGCTCTCTTTCTAGCTGGAATGCTTGGGTTGCCACAGCCATAGCTGGGACTACAGAGACGGGAGGTGCTTGGCTGCACCTGTCACAGCAATGGTAGTGCTGGGCAAGGATCTTTACTGTCCTGTCTGACTAGGGCTGTGGCAGTGGGCCTGGCTTTCTCCCAGATCAGCTGGAAAGAGCTCTGTGGCTGCCACTAGGAACCAAAGTGGCAGGCACGGCTCTTCCTGACCCACCCACCCACATAACAGACTGGCTGAGGTGCTGTGGTGGTCAGTGCAGCTATGGCAGCTCGTGGGACTTTCAATGGACTGTGCTTATTAGCATTAACAGGTAAAAAGTGAGAATAGTAAGATGGCACTTGCCAGTGTCAGAACTAGCATGGTAAAATGCAATCATAAAAATGACACCCAACTATGTCTTCATTCCCAGAGGATGTCTCAGCAGTGTGTTGCCCCTTTGGGCAGATACCCTGGAACTAGTAAGTGGATATCTTCACTTATATTTTAGGTGCTTCTCTAACTGGTGTTTTATCACTGTGTCTCAGGGTGAAGGAGACTGTGCATAAGCCATTTAAGACCAGTACTTCAATTCCGATATAGCTCCATAGTTTTCCTGAATGTAATCACTGAGTTTTCAAAGCCTAGCTTTTGGAGGACTTGTTATACCTTTGCAGGATCTAAAGGTGGGAGTGCCAGTCTTGGAGCTTCAACCTCTTGCTCCTCAGAGAGAATTTCCATGCTTTTGAGAGCCTCCCAATCTTGGATCGTGTGCCTGGGGTGGGACATTTCATTTGTTGGCTAGACCTTGTCTTTATCTCTCATTATAGATGCTCTGTTCATCCAAGTTTCAAGGCTTTTAATGAAGAAATTACTCCATATTTAGTGGTATATTTGTTGTTTCTGTGGGAGGAGATGAACTCAAGATCTTCCTATGCTGCCATCTTGAAACCCCTTCTGTTGCTTTTGCTTTTGGTATAATATCCAAAAATTCAATGCCAAAATAAATGTCAAAGAGCCTCTTCTTTATATTTTCTTCTGGGAGTTTTACAATATCAGATCTTATGTTTGTTTCATCCATTTCAAGTTAATTTTTGTGAGTGGTTTAAGATAGGAGTCTAATTTTATTCTTCTGCATGTGGTTATCCAGTTTTCCCAGAATTATTTGTTAAAGAGACTATCTTTTCTCCATTGAAAGTTCTTGGTTCCCTTATCAAATGCATAATGCAGGGGTTTATTTCTGAGCTTGTAGTCTGTTCCACTGATATATATATTTATTTTTATGCCAGAAATACAGTGCTTTAATTGCTGTAACTTTTTAGTATTTGAAGTTTGAAATCAGGAAGTGTGATGACTCCAGCTTTGTTCTTCTTTAGCAGGATTGCTTTAGCTATTCAGGGTCTTTTGTGGATCCATACGAATTTTAAGATTTTTTTTTGTTTTTGTGAAAAATGCCATTCTAATTTTATAGGTATTACACTGAATCTGTAGGTGACTTTTAATGATTTTTCCAATCCATCCATATAGCCAGAATAAGCTTTAGAAAGGACAAAGCTGGAGGTATTACAATTCAGATTTCAAGCTATATTGCAAAGATACAGATATCAAAAAAGTATAGTACTCAGCACAAAAACAGATACATTGCTCAATAGAACAGGATGAAAAGTCCAGAAATAAAGTCTTGTTTATCCAGTCAGTCAATCTAAAACAAAACATGTAAGAATACACAATGGGGGGAAAAGAGTCTCCAATAAATGGCATTAGGAAAACTGGACAGCTACATGCAACAGAATGAGTGTTGGTAAGGATGTGGAGAAACAGGATCCTTGTGTACTGTTGGTGGGAATGCAAATGGTGCAACCACAATGGAAAACAGTATGGAGGTTCCTAAAAATATTGCAAATGAAATACCATATGATCCAGTAATTCCACTACTGGGTATATACCTAGAGAAAATGAAACACTAATTTAAAAAGATAAATGTACCCCTATGTTTGTTGCAGAATTTGTTTTTTATTATTTTATTTGTCAGAGAGTGCACAAACAAGGGGAGCAGCAGGCAGAGGGATAGGGAGAAGGAGGCTCCCCGCTGAGCAAGGAGCCTAATTCGGAACTTAATCCCAGGACCCTGAGATCATGACCTGAGTCAAAGGCAGATATTCAACCCACTGAGCTGCTCAGGCATCCCATGCAGAATTATTTATAATTTCCAAGATATGGAAGCAACCTAAGCACCACTGATAGATGAACAGATAAAGAAGACAATGAAGTATTACTGAGGTATAAAAAAGAATGAGATCTTTCCATTTGCCATAACATGGATGACCTAGAGGATGTTATCTTAAGTGAAATGAGTCACACAGAGAAAAATACCACGATTCTACTTATATTTGGAATCTAAAAAAACAAAAGAAACAAACAGAAATAGGCCCATAAATGCAGAGAACAAAAGGGTGCTTACAGGGGAGTGGGAAGGGCAGAATGAGTAGAATTAAAAAAAAAAAAAAATGATCTTCCTATCACTGAACATGGGGCATTTTCCAATTTATCTTCAGTTTTTTTCATCAAGGTTTTATACTTTTCAGTATGTAGACCTTTCACTTCCTTGGTTAAATTTATTCCTAATTTATTATTTTAGACACTATTGTGAAAGAGCTTATTTTCTTTATTTAGAAATGCATCTGATTTCTGTATATTGATAATATATCCTATAACTTTTGAGAATTCATTGATTAATACTAAATATTTTGGTGGAATCTTTAGGATTTTCTAAGTAAAAGATCATTTCATATCCAAAAAGGGCATATTTACTTCCTTTCCCATTTGGATGCCTTTTATTTTTGTTTCTTATCTACTTGCTCTGCCTAGGACTTCTAGTACTTTTGAATAGCAAAGGTAAGAGTTGGCACCTTTATCTTATTCCTGATTTTAGAAAATCTTTCAGACTTTTACTGGTGTGATGTTAGCTGTGGGCCTGTCATAGATGGCTTTTATTATATTTGAGGTATGTTCTTTCTATACCCAATTTGTTGAAAGTTTTTAAGATGAAATGATGTATTTGTCAAATATTTTTTCTGCATCTGTTGAGATGATAACATTGTATTTTTAGTTCTATGAATGTCTTGTACCACATTCACTGATCTGTATATGTTTAACCATCCTAGCATCCTAGGAATAAATCCCACTTGATCATAGTGTATGGTCCTTTTAAGGTGCTATTGAATTCAATTTGGTAATATTTTGTTGGGAATTTTTGCATATTTAATTATCAGTGATATTGGTCTGTAGTTTTCTTTGATTGCAGTGTCTTTGGCATTAGGGTAATGGTGGCCTTGGATAATGAGTTTGAAATGTTTCTTCCTCTTTGAAGCACTTTGAAACATATTGGCATTAATTTTTTAATTTAAATTTTACTTAGTTAACATGCAGTGCAATATTGGTAGAATTTGGTGATTCATCACTTACATACAACACCCAGTACTCATAACAAGTGCCTTCTTTAATACCCATCACCCGCCCATATCCCTCCATCAAACCTCTGTTTGTTTTCTATCATTGAGTCTCTTATGATTTGTTTCCTAATTCTTCTGTAAATATTTGGTAAAATTCAACAGGAAAATCCTGGCAAAATCATCCTTGATGAAAACACCCCCAGTTTTTCAGAATATCCACAGATAAAATTCAGAGAAACATGGGGTAATATTGAACTTGAAAATAAGCCATCATCTGTTAAACAGTATAATAAATAACAAGCTTGGATCTCCAAATACTGCAGGTATTAATTAGTCTTATCTAATAGCTATGAAGGAAATGACAAGGGGATTTGAAAAAAATAAAAGCAACTAGAACTAAGAAATAAAAAAATTTTTAATTAAATATTCACTGGGGGCGCCTGGGTGGCTCAGTGGGTTAAAGCCGCTGCCTTCGGCTCAGGTCATGATCCCAGCGTCCTGGGATCGAGCCCCGCGTCAGGCTCTCTGCTCAGCAGGGAGCCTGCTTCCTCCCTTCTCTCTCTGCCTGCCTCTCTGCCTACTTGTGATCTGTCTAATAAATAAATAAAATCTTTAAATAAATACATAAATAAATAAATAAATATTCACTGAATAAGAGAATACCAGATTAGTGACAGGTAATGGGAAAAGTAGTAAGCTCGAAATGAATATAAATAAATCATCCATAGGAAAGAGAAAGGAGGTTAAGAGACATGGAAAAAAGAATGACAAAGTATAATATGTATTTACATAAAATTTTGTTTTTTTAAAGAGACACATTTGGGGGTGCCTGGGTGGCTCAGTGGGTTAGGCCTCTGCCTTCAGCTCAGGTCATGGTCTCAGGGTCCTGGGATGGAGCTCTGCATTGAGCTCTCTGCTCAGCAGGGAGCCTGCTTCCCCTTCTATCTCTGCCTGCCTCTCTGCCTACTTGTGATCTCTCTCTCTCTGTCAAATAAATAAATAAAATCTTAAAAAAAAAAAAAGAGAGACATCTGGAGAAGAAACAATATAGGAAAATATAAAGGAAGAAAATAAGGAATGAGGTCTCATAGATAAGGGATGCATAATGTATACTAACAGAAAAGAAAAATTAGACTGGCAATATAATTCCACAAGAGCAACAAAAAGAGCCATAGTCTTTGGTGTATTATCTTCAAAATATTTAGAGAAAATATATATTAATCTATAATTGTATAGCTAGCAGAACTATTCTTCAAGAACAAAGAGAAAATAAGACATTTTTGGAATGAATAAAACATGAGTTAATTCAACACTTGTTAAGCCATACAGAAGGGGCCTCTAAAGGTTAAAGCAAAAGGAAAATGGCCCCAGGAATCTTTTATTATTTGGTATTGTGAAGAGGCCTGTTTCCTTTGCTAATGTCTATTTTGAGGTTTTTTTAGACATACTTTCATATTTCATTTTAATCTGCATCAAAAGAAATTATATCCTGATACTGACATTTCTTGGATGTGTTAGTAAAACTAGAGAGCACAGTGAGAAAAGAAAAAACGTAAGGAAAAATAAGTAAGATTTACTGTCTCTGAAAATGCATAACAAAAAAGCTAACTCAAAAGTAATCAGAGGTGCACCTGGGTGGTGAGGTCAGTTAAGCATCCAGTTCTTGGTTTCAGCTCAGGTCGTGATCTCAGGGTTGTAAGATCAAGCCCTGCATCAGGCTCTGCATGGAGTTAGCTTAAGACTCTCTCTTCCTGGCCCTTCTGCTGGTACTTTCTCTCCCTCTCTCTAAAATAAATAAATAAATCTTTAAAAAATGTAATCGGTGCATGGAAGAAATAAATGAAGGAAAGAAAATAAGAAAAGCAGGTACACATAAACGTTAGATGTGAAAATCAGAGGTTCTTAAAGAAGAAAATACAACAAATGCAACAGAATAAATCCTCGAGGAGTCTTCCTAGAAGCAACAAAAGATCAGATATAGGAAATAGAAGGACTTCTTCAGGTTTTAAACAAAATTGATACACTGAAACCAACACAAAAATATATCTAGGAAATACTAAATCCCAGGTTAAAAAAAAAAACAACAAAAAAACAGACTCTTATTATTTCCTAAGGTATTAACTGTTAGACCTCTTTCACAGAGGAAAGCTACCAGCCAAATTTCAGTTCTACATGATTACTTACAAGTACCTCCCACATCACAGTTTACTGTCCTCACTGGAGGAAAAAAAGAGCAAACTGAAGAAAAGTTTGGATGGAAAGAATTTGGGAAGTTCACTGGTTAATCATAATTATTCACATCAAATTGAATTAAAAGTAGATTAAGGGGTTAAGTCTTTTTTTAATTCTAGGAATAGTACCAGAAAATAATATTGATATCCATTAGAGTTCTATGCAGGTCATAATTTTTCAAGTTTTGAGAAGTAAAATGAAAGACAAGAAAAAAAATAAAAGTTTAAGCTATAGTACCGAAACATTAAGTAAACTGAAAGTAGAAAAAAAAAAATGGTGTGGAAAAACCCTACTAATCTGACAAAAACAAACAAACAATGGTGCTAATCAAAAAACACTTAAACCAATTAAAACATTATTGAGAACTCAATAGATTAATAACAAAAAACACTAATAGGCAATTCACAGACAAGTTAATAGAGTAAAATACATGGAAAAAATGTTCTACACCTCAAAATAAGGAAACTAAAAAATTTTAAAATCTATCAGCTTATACTCATTCAGTTGGAAAATGTTTAAATAATGTGAAAGAATAAAAATATATATTTACATTGAAATTTTATTTTTTAAACAGATATATATTCAATAATATGGTAATGGGTAAAATAAGGTTGTATCCACTAAATATCACAAACACAACAATTCTATAATAAAACACATTATAATATACAGTAGAAAGTATTAAAAAAAGGTATAAAAAACCCAAGTGATGGTTTTACAAATAAGTAGAAAAATATATGTATATTTACGAAGACTTGGAAGGATATTTTAAGTTTCTGGAGAAGAAAGATTGTGAAAATTAATTCAATTTTGAGTTGTATTGATGTTGATATTTGTTTAAAAAGCTTAAGACAACATGAATTTAAGAAACCAATTAGATTGATTTAAATTTAACTCATATACTGCTATACTTTAATAAGACACATGATTTTTTACCCTATAAAAAGATTTGCAAAGTAAAGCTCCTATTTTGAAAGATCATCTGATGCTTTTCAGATATGGACCTAGAGGAAAATTAGATAAACCTTTCCAGAGACCCGAATTTCAAACATTAGTTTCAAACGAAAAGGCAGTAAAAATAGAAGTACCAAAATATAATGAAGATCCCGAAATAGGGGGTATGGAGCAATATAAATTGTCCAGACTTAAGAGGGTAGATGGCAGCAATCACATTTTTAAAAAAAGGCCTTGGGGCGCCTGGGTGGCTCAGTGGGTTAAAGCCTCTGCCTTCGGTTCAGGTCATGGTCTTAGGGTCCTGGGATTGAGCCCCACATTGGGCTCTCTGCTCAGCGGGAAGCCTGCTTCCCTTCCTCTCTCTCTCTGCCTGCTTGTGATCTCTGTCAAATAAATAAAATCTTTAAAAAATAAAATAAAAAAATTTTTAAAAAGCCCTTTGAAAAAGCCCTGTTATGTTGGCTTCAGTGACTTTGTTCACAGATTCTAATGAGTAGGTTCTCACACACTGGCTCAGGCTAAGCTATGTGCAGTCCATGAGCAATGCAATTCAAATCAGGATCAATACAGCAAGGACAGTGAACCGAATAAAGACTGCGTGTGTGAGACAGCAGCACTGCAGAACGCTGCCTGTAACGACATGGTAAGCCACGGCACAGTGCATAGGGGATCTCTCTCACCACATTCCCTGATACCTCACCCTAAGAGTTAGTCTGTCTGCATCATTCTGGTCTATAGAAAAGAGGGAAGGGGGAGAGAGGAAGAGAGAAATAATTTTTGAAGAAGAATCAAAAACTTTTAAGAGTAATAAGAGCTACAATTAGATAAGTAAGATTTCAGAGACTATAAAGGCTAATTATTGCTTCCTCTGCGGTGAGGGGCAAACTTCCTTCAGATTTATGGTGGATGAAAAGAGCACAGGCAGGCAGAGTCTAGAGTCAACCTGACTTGCCCTCAGTGACAAGAAGAACTTTGGTCAACAGAGGTATAAACAGGAAGACAACCCTGATTAGGATTCCGTATTAGGCAGCTCAGGTCACCCTGGATATAAGAAGTGAAATCCAGGGATCCTAAAGTCAAGGTTGATCCTTGCCACTCAGGGAATGTTACCACTTCTATCCTCACAGAGAAGCTACATCTTTCAAAAGGTTAAAGGGTACAGCAGAGAAGGACAGGTTCTGCCAAGTTTCTGCTTTCTGGGAACTTCTCTGCACCTAACCTATAGAGTGGGAGAAATGTCTCTATTGCGACCTTTTTTTTTTTTTTCCAGTACCTCACTTATACCAATTAAGGACAGAATTAAGTTATAGACAAAAGGCTGGTAAGCAAGAATATTTAAGAAAGTGGAAAAAAAGAAAACACATATACACACAGACACCACTGTCATTCAGTAATGAATACGGGATGAATTACTGCTTCACTCAATCTGAGTATATCTTACAGATACAACAGAGCTAAGCAAAGCAAAACAGTAAAAATATTTATTTACAAAATGTTCAAACAGACAAAGCTAAACTACGATTTTTAGAAATACATACATGGGTGATAAATCTATTTCAAAAAAGGAAGTTATTAGCCTTAAAGTCAGAAAAGTGTTTAGAGAGAGGGTTACCCAGATCTTCATTTTTAACCATTTGTTAAAATATGAATGCGTGTGTGACAAAGCACTTTTCTCTGTGTAAGTTATATTTTGCAATAAAGAGGTCTAAAAAAAAATAATACTGTCATCCTACTCTTGCAAACACATAAGGAAATGACAGAAATTGAGCTAAGGAATGTATGGGTCATTATAAAAAGATGAATAAGTAAGAAATTTGGTAGAAGATTCAGGCCTTCACTGTGTTCAACAATGGGTTTTCTGGCAACGTGATGCTGAGTGCTGTTCTAATGAGAACAAAATTGGGGATCCTGTCTGGGAGGAGAATCCTAAGAAACCATACAGAAAAAAATATGTATATATTTGAAGTTCAGGGTCATGTTCTTTTGGATTCTCGAACACATTTTCCTCGTGCTGTGAATCTAGGATTTTGGCAGGTAGAGTGTTATTTTACCCAGCTCCTCCATCGCCCCCTCCCCATCCCACAGAGAAAGGCGGCAACTGGGAACTTGTTTGTAGCTGGATTGTGGCCTCGCTGTTTCCAAGAACCCACCTATCTTTTCATTGGTACTCCCTGTATTTGGTCCCTTGTACTTTTACAGATGAGAAAACACAAGGAAAAAAAATGACGATGGTTATAGAAAGAGGAAGTAGTGGTGGCTTCTCTAGAGTATCAGTAACTTCTCTTATGCATTGAAAATGCAGCAAAGTCAGAGTCTGGGGTCAGGGGCTCCCACAGTGTGTGCAGACACCCAGAAGAGAATGGTTTGAGGGGCCCTGTCAGGAGAGTGTCATGGAAATGCTACAAGATGATTTCCTCCAACTCCTGGGGCTTCATTTGATTTTGTTTCTCCTCCTCTGGATCTTTGCTTTTCTTTGGTCTCTGGGCTGATTTCTATGGAGCTGAGGCAGATTTATTGTCCACCAGAGGCCAAAACTAATTTCCAAATGTGCCCTCACTATCTACAGCGCTGGATCAGAGAGCCCTTTAGGGCGTCTCCTTAATACCTATTATGTCACTTCTGTTGAACACTTGAAGTATGGAGCTAATATTTTATGACCAAGACATTTTTATTAACAAAAAAGGGTTACTGACTCTTTTCTTATTGACATTTTTAGACTAGGCAGTTCTCCTTTACTAATTTTAAAAGTTTGCATTGTTTTGCCCTTCATAACCACTTATTCTAGAGTAGTAATAACTGATCACTTATTCCTTTTCATTCCTAAAATCTCTGTAATTGATCTTGCTGTCTTCATCTAGGTAGTTTTATTTTCTCCTCCTGACCCATATGTAGCAATGTGTCTTGTTATTTTCCTGTGGATAGGCACTTAACTGTAAATACAATGTAACTTCCTAAACAATGAAAGTAGCTGAATTAATAAACTGAAACACTACCTTGCCTACATGTTTTAACTCTCTACCTGGCTTTTTATTCATTCTCTTGCAAGTAGAGATTTTAAATTATTACCAAAAAATTATTATTAGTATTAAGCATTTAAACTATTACTGGAAATTTTCTGAGTTAACAGTTCTCATTTCAAAATTGACCCATACTTAATCCAATCCAGTTTGAGTCCATTATTAAAAATACTAAGTCAAAGCTTCAGATCAAGTAAGAGCCAAAGATGGATTACTAATGTACATATTCTAACTTGACTTTAAGTAAACTTTTGAACAGTACCCCTTAAATAGTGCTTTGAGTTGTAAGCATATTATAATTGTGAATATCACTGTTTGGAATATCCTGTCATTTAATGTTCAATTCCAGCTTGTCCTGATGAAATTCTTGCCATCATCTGAATGCCATCATCATCATCATATTAATCTTTTAAAGACTACATTTGCTTACCCCTTCAGGCTATAATTCACACCTAGTTCTTTTTCATACAAAATCAAGGACACAACATGGTTAGAGACTACAAAGAGTAAAAAAAAAAGGGGGGGGAGACTTTGTTCTTCAGGCACCATTATACTTCTGGGCATTATTATATGAATATAAAAGAATATAATAGGCTGTATAATAAGAATAAAATATAATAGGCTGTTATATCTTCAAAATATTTTACTTCATTTGGACTTAAACTCCTTTGAAGTAGATAAAGAATTCTGTGGCAGAAACTGCTTGCATGATCACCAAACCCCTTTTCTATTCTTTTGAATAGAGTTAGACAACATTTGCCAATTTCCTTTGCAGTGGGGATGTTATGCACACCACTTCCAGTTCTGGCCCATTAAGCACACCGCACCCTCTCTCTCCCTCCCTCTGGCTGCATATAGAGAATCTGGCAGAGAACTCCAAGAGCTGAGGGGATGTGAAGCCACAACAAAAAGGAAGGCCAGGTTCCTAAAGAACCATCTGTAAAGTTGCTCAAAAACACCTGCCTAGAACATAGACACAAAGAAAAATCTTGCATCGCACTAACCCACTGAGATTTGGGGACTGTCCCATCAGTCAACCTATCCTAATATGAATCTCATTACATTTCTCTACTTTAACCAGCTTCCTATGGGTTTCTTCTAATTGTTTTAAGTTACTGAAGACTGAATTCAAATTTTACTTACATAACTATGAATTGATGGACTTCCACAATAACTCAGTTTTTTGCAGCCTTCCACTCAAAATATAGACCACAACACAAGACCAGGAACCCTGCAGGTGCTCAGATATCTAATTGCCGACAAGCATCTGTACCAAAGTAGGAGGCTGAGGTGCCCTAAATGACCTTATCTTTTAAAACCAATGAGTGTTTTCACTGGAACTAGCCTTTGCTATAGCACCAGTAACTGAGCAAAGGTAACCAAAACAGACACTAATCCATCAAATGCTTTTAGACTGATATACATTATAGTATTTGTACTCAACTATATTACACCAAATTAAATGTTCAGCAAGACTAACTATACCAGGTTTTTTGGTATCAAATATGTTTATTAAAAAAGAATATAAAGGGACCTAGAAACATACTTTTCTATCCTAAGTAAGAGTTAAACCAAGTAAGGGGATAAGGCAGACAATTAAAAAAAAAAAAAGGTTCTGCCAAGGACTGCTGTTAAATTCTCTTCATCATTTCTTATGCATCCATAGTTGAAAAGGTTTTAAGTGTGAGCCTCTCCCAAATCCCAAGGAGTTAACCCATGTTAAACATTATAGTGTAATCCAGCCCACCAACTTGCCTTAACAACCGTTGTGCAGAATTGTGATGGTTTAAAAAGCTGACCCCCAATTCTCTGAAATTCCTCCCTTGAGAGGCCAACTGCTATGTCCCTTCCTCTTGAAACTGGGTAGGCTGTGTCTAGCTAATCAGTTGAGGCAATAATCCTATGTGAATCCTAAGGATAGATTATAAAATACCATGTAACTTCTGCTTTACTCACGGGAATACTCACTCTTGAAACCTTTGGCTACCATATGAGCAGTCTAACAATTAGGCCACAATGCTGTGGGAAGCCCAAACTAGACCACATGTAGAATCCATACAGAAAGACTCAAGACAGCATGAAATGAGAGACAGCAAGCTGTTCCAGCTCCACATCATGTCTGACTGCAATTTCATGGAAGAACCCCAACCTAAGACTTTCCCAAATTATTTACCCACAGAAATGGTGCGTTTATATTATTATTATTATATTATTATATGTAACATATTATAATATAATAATAATTAGCATGTTAAGCCACAAAGTTATGGGGTGATTTGTTAAGTAGCAATCAAAACCGAAATAAGAATTTCTAGTCATTGAAGAAAAAAATCTGTACTGAATGCCAGATATCAATCACTAAGAAATCTCCTTAAATCTGATACTATCTTTTTAACACACGTTAATGTTAGATATCTCAATCTATTTTATATAAAATCAGCGAATATTAAAATAATCACTAATGATAATTAAACAGAGCTTAATTTCACCATGAAAAAAGCTAAAAACAACAGAAGATCCTAAAAGTACCTCCTTCCATGAGTACACCAAATCTACAGCTATCTACTGAACAACTTCCCCTAAAAATAACTAAAACCAGGCAAAGTGACCCCTTCATCTCAGGCAAATAAGAGGGAAACCACACTGAAGCAGGAGGAAAGGTAGAGACACAATCTTACCATAAACTCCACACCTGGTGCTGCAAACCACAATCAGCAAAGAACTCAAAATCTGGAGCTTCTCCCTGAAGAACAAAGGGTTCCTACCCTACATCAGATACCCCAACTTTTAAGACTGTCACCTGAGAAACAAGCCCCCAAAACACCCAGCTTTGAAGACCAATGGGACTCCTGCTCACAAGACCCACAAGGCTACGGGGAACTAAGAAATGTTTCGTAAAGCACCTGTACAGGGTCTTATCTGGCCCAGGGATCAGAAATACAGAAGCAACTCTTTGAGAAGTGCCCAGACTTTATGTAAAAGAGACTCACTTTCTCATTTTAGAGCATGGTTCTGAGGAACAGAGGCTTGCTGAGATATTCTCTGTAGTGGAGGCTAGTGGGTGCCATCTTCCCGCTCTCCCTTTGCTTTCCTAAGGCCAATGAATGCCTTCCCCACCCCACCCCCTGCTCCCTTTTCAGTGTCATTTTGGCAAACCCCTTCTGCCACACACCAGAGCACAGTATCTCCCAGGGGGAGCTTCACACACATGTGGTACTTGGGTATTTACATCTAGTGAACTGGTCTTTATGGTTGCTACCTAGAAGATGCCCTTTACTGCCTGGCTCTGGAGACTGAGGAGCTTATGTTCCTGGGTACAGTGGACTGTAATAATCGGAAATTCAGTTCTTGGAAGACTACTATTCCCTGGGTACTGCACAGATAGCAGACTGAAACACACCCCTAACCTTTCTTATAAAGAGGCCTAGTTGCTTGTTCAGGACCTTTAGCCTGAGAGCAGACTTCCAGTTTGGTGCACTTGTAGGGGTCTGTTGACATGCTCTCAGAGAATGAAGGCCAATGGATGCAACCTTTATGCTGTCTCTCTGCCTCACTCCAGCTTGCTAGTATCTTCCAGACAGGATCTTTTATCCATTTCCAATGCCCTGTTTTTAGTAGCCCCTGCCTGAGGAAGCCTCTGCATCATCTGGCTCTGGTGGATACTGGGGGTTTGTGCTCATAGGTACCACAGGACGGTAACCAACAGAGGAAGAGTTCGTAAGTGATTACCACACCCTGAGCAACAGGAAGGGGCAACAGACCCTGGAGCTCAATCTTTCTGTGAAAGGGGCATGTTAGATTATCTTCACAGTTGCAGCCTGAGGGGCAGGCTTCTAATTAAACACGCATCTAAGGGCTGACTGGAAACATTTCTTGAGAACTTCAAGAGCAGGTACTATTTTCACACACTCACTCTGCTATGCACCAGACTGACAGAATCTCTCAGAGGGGAGCACTTACACATGTCTGGACCCAAATCTTTATGTCTGCTGCCAGAGGATAACCCTTGACTGCCTTGTTCTGGTGGGTGGAGGTCTGGCATTCCTGGGACTCATAGGACTACAACAATCAGAAGATGATTCTTAGCAGGCTACCAATCCCAGGGCACTGACAACAGACTGAAACACCATTAATCTTTCTGTGAAGGGGACCTACTTGGTAGTCCTGAAGTTTTGGCTTTAGGGGAAGGCTTCATTCAGGTCTGGCCAACACTGAGAGGCTATGGATGTGTTCTCAGAAATGTAAGCCAAGGAATGCCATCTTTGGACTCTCCCTGTGCTTTCCTATGGCTACTGCCTTTCAGAAAGAAGCATATGTGCTCATCTGGTGCCCAGATTTTGTGACTGCTATCCAAGGGACATGTTCAGAAAGTCTTGCTCTGGGGGCCAATGGGGCTTATGCTTGTGTTTCCACAGGACTACATATATTTGCATTCTTTAAAAGCTGCTCCCTGAGGATCTGGCTTTCACTCAACTGAATCCAGGTGCTAATTAAGATCCTTCCCTTTGGAACACTGGTCTTGGCACACCTGCAACTACTTGGAACTATTAAAAATAAAATAGGCTTCTTGGATAATCACAACGTTTGAGAGACAACCAAAAGCTAGCACAGGGTTGAACAATAAGGTTCATCTCCTACACAAGGCCAACCCTTCAAGACTAGAAGAGGTGGCTGTTTCATCTATGCATAGAAACCAACATAGAAGAGTTAAGCAAAATAAAGAAAAAGAGGAATATTTTCCAAACAAAAAAATAAGATAAAACTTCAGAAAAAAACTTAATGAAACAGAAATAAGTAAGCCATCTGAAAAAGAGTTAAAAGCAGTGGCGATAAAGATGCTCACTGAACTCAGGAGAGGAATGCGTGAACAGAGTGAAAACTTCAACAAAAAGACAGAAAACATAAGAAGGTTCCAAACAGAAGTCACAGAGCTGAGGAATAAAATAACTGTACTGAAATAAACACTAGTAGGTTCAACAAGAGGACTAGATAAGGCAGTAATAAGGATCCATGAACTTGAAGACAGGGCAGAGGAACTTGCCTAATTAGAGCAGAAAATAGAATTTTTAAATGGGTGAAAAGTTAAGATAGCCTAAGGGACTTATAAAGCAATATCAGGAGGGATAACATTTGCATAATAGTCCCCAAGGGAGGAGAGAGAGAGAAAGGGACAGAAAACTTACTTGAAGAAATAATGGCTACAAATTTCCTAAACTGGGGAAAGAAACAGACATCCAGATCCAGGAATTCCAGAGAGTTCCAAACAAGATGAACTCAAAGAGACCAATAGCAGACACATTATAATTAAAATGTCAACAGTTAAACACAAGGAGAGAGTCTTAAAAGCAGTCTTTTAAAGTAGAAAGTTTGTAGGCCAGATGGGAGTGGCACAATATATCCAAAGGGCTAAAAGAAAAAAATTTCCAACCAAGAATACTCTATCCAGAAGTTATAATTCAGAACTAAAAGAGAAATAGAGTATTCCCAACAGACAAAAGCTAAAGGAGTTCATCACAGCTGCATTGACCTTATGACAAATGTTAAAGGGATTTATTCTAAACTGATGACTTTAATTAATAAGAAAATATACAAAAGTAATATAACTGGAAAATGTAAATATATAGTAAAGGTAGAAGATCAATCACTTCTAAAGCTATCATGAAGGCTGAAAGACAAAAGTAGTAAAAATAACTATGATTATAACAATCTGTTCAGAGATGCACAAGATATAATATGTAACATCAAAAAATAAATATAATTTGGTGGGGGAGGAGAGAAATAATGTTGAGCTTTACAATGGGACCAAACTTAAGTTGTCAACTTAATAGAGTATTATAAATATAAGCTTTGATGTGGAACTTTGGGGTAACCACAAAGGAAAACATTACAGAAAATACACAAAAGATAATGAGAAGGGGTCCTGGGTGGCTCAGGTCATGATCCCAGAGTCCCAAGATTGAGTACCACATTAGACTGCCTGCTCACCAGGGAGTCTGCTTCTCCCTCTGCCCCTCACCCTGCTCTTGTGCCCAGAGCTCTCAATAAATAAAGTCTTAAAAAAAAAAAAAAAAGATAATGAGAAAGGAATCTAACCCTATCAGTTAAAAAAAGTCATCAAACCACAAAGGAAGAAAGCAAGAGAAGAAAGGGACAGAGTAACTACAAAATAGCCAGAAAATAAGTAACAAAATGGCAGTAAGTATGCAGTTATCAATAATTACTTTAAATGTAAATAGACTAAATTTTCAATCAAAAGACATACAGTAGTTGAATGGAAAAAAAAATAAGACTCATCTATATGTTGCCTAGAAAGACTCACTTCAGACATAAGGACACACACATACTGAAAGTAAAGGGATGGATAAAGATATTCCATGCAAGTGAAAATCAAAAGAAAGCTGGAGTTGCTATGCTTGTGTTAGATGAAATAATCTTCAAAAAAAAAAAAAGACGATGACGACTAATGAAAGACAAAGTAATGATAAAGTGGCCAATCCAAGAGAAGACACAATATTTGTAAATTGTTGGGGCCGATTCCACGTTAAAACCTGTTAAACCCCTAGGGCCTGCCTGGGCCTGCTTAGCCAGAGTAACTCCATGTTGCCTAGATAGCCATTTTGTTGTTTAATAAATGCCTCAGCAGATACAGGTATCGGTTCTGGGTAACCATTGCTAAAACACACACCTAAATAAGGCCAGACAGGTAGGAGACATCCAATCAACCAAAGCCACATACCTTGAGGTCTGCAGTTATGCCCTATAAAACCAGCCTGTGAGATGGGGACAGGGTCACTCTCTTCGGAGGCAGCCCTGGCCGGTCAGTCTGACTTCTAATGCTTGACATAGAATAAAGCTTTGCATAACTTTCACTTTGTCTTAGTTTTGTTCCTTTGATAAAGGACCCCAACATAAATATTTATGCACCCAATATAGGAGTGTGTGTGTGTGTGTGTGTGTGTGTGTGTATAATATTAACAGACCTAAAGGAAGAAACAGACAGCAATATAATAGTAGGGGAATTTAATATATGACTTACATCAATGGATAGATCATCCAGACAGAAAACTGGCTTAAATGACAGTTACCAGATGGACTTAATAGATACAGAAAATTCCATCCAAAAGCAAAAGATGACACAAACCTCCTAATTGCATATGGAGCATTCTCCAGAATAGATCATATGCTAGGCCATGAAACAAGTCAACAAATTTAAGAAGATTAAAATCATATCAGGCATCTTTTCTGACTGTAATGATATGAAACTAGAAATAAATTACAAGCAGAAAACTGGAAAACTCACAAATATGTGGAAATTAAACAGCATGCTACTGAACAACCAATGGGTCAACAAAGAAATCAAAAGTGAAATAAAAATACGGGACAAATGAAAACAAAATACATCATACAAAACTATTAAGAAGTAGCAAAAGCAATTTTAAGAAGGAATTTAATAGCAATAAATGACTACCTCAAGAAACAACGTACTTTACACATCAGTGAACAAGAAAAAGAACGAAGCCAAAGTTAGCAGAAGAAAATAATAAAGATCTGAGCTGAAATCAAGGAAATAGAGACTAAAATGATCAATGAAACTGAAGGTGGTTGTTTGAAAAAATGAAATTAATAAAACTTTAACTAGACTAAGAAAAAAGAGGACTCAAATAAGAAAGGAAGAAGAGATATTACAACTGACACCATAGAAATGCAGTATGAAACTACTATGAACAATTATATGCCAACAAATTAGGCAACCTAGAAGCAAGCTGAACACTCCTAACTTTGATTGGAGGTGTAATCTGGTGGTCTTTGGCTAATGGGTTTATGTATTTTAAATTGGAAATCTCTTGGAACATTCCCATATTGAAAAATCTTAAAGACAGGTGATTCTCTAGGCTCACTTTTGAGTCCATTCAAAAAATAACATTATTAAAATTTATCATTTTGATGCACATTAAAATAAAATATACATGTAAGTCCAAAGGTGTTTTAAAAAAGACATAAACAAAGAGAAACAGGCCTCTGCTGGAACCATGAGCAGAAAATTTGAAAGCGAACTGTGTTTAGAAAGAGACAGAAAAAAAAGAGAAAAGCATTTGCAGAACTCAAAAATAACCACTCTCTTTTAGGCTCTCTTTTGCAGTGCTCGGAGGATACTGACCAGAGATTTGCTCAGTCTAGACATCCTGATGCTTACACCTTGCTTCCCAACCCACACACCTTCAGGGAGTCAAATTTTGTGCCACCACTAGATGCCCTACCTCAAGAACAGGTCATTTCTGCCTTTTCTGACTATAGGAGAAATCAAGGATAGAAGCTTGACACAATTCCCAACAGAATAATCTATGCAGACAGTTTAGTATACCTGTTTACTTTGTCCTTCACAAGTCCTAGCTGCTAAATCTTTTTCTTACCAAAATTAATACATTAATAATCCCTGAGCAGTTTCAACTACATACTCAAATATTTAGTATTTTGCATAAACTCATGAAAATTAAGGAATATAGAATATGATTCTTTGTGGATTCCCCAAAGAATAGTTATTGATATGAATTCACAACATGTTTTATATATTTCAGTGTTCAAGTCTTCAGCTTTTCAAAAATCATTCATGAATATTAACCCTAAATTAAAAAGCAACTATTCAGGAAAAAAATAAAATGAATGAGAAGCTACAAGCAATGTGTTAGCTGTAACTTCATAGAAAAAGGTTGTTCGTTACCATTATGTAAGTACCTTCTTTTGAAGAAGATGTATTTCTTAGGATCCTAAAATTCATGAGTTTGTATACTGTTAAGAGTTTTTTGATTGCCAGAAAGAAAGATCTTAGAAATCAAGTACACACATCAAACAGTTACTGTGAATGTCCAGAATTAGCCAAAAAAAAAAAAAAGCTAATTGTTGCATATCCTAATGTTTATACAAGTACCTTCCTATTATCTATCAAAATGTTAAAATGTATTTTAGATTTACTTCTAAGGTGACTTATTTCAAATGTTCTTTTATGAACTACTTCAAAATTACTTCATAATCTATTGAAGCTATAAACCTTATCATAAAGAGTTTTATGAACACATAATAACATCAAAACTTACTTTTTAGAGTTTATGATGCTAGACAGCATTCTAATTATTCTCTCTAAATTAACTCTGAATTCTCACAACAACCTTATAAAGTTATTCAACATCTTTTATAAGATTAGGGAGTTGCAGTTCAGAAGGGTGAAGTGACTTTTCCAAGGTCACACAGCCAATAAATAGGGAAGCCAGGACTCAAATCCAGACCATTTCAAAATCTGACACAAGTCTGTGTTCTTAACTACATGCCAAACTACCAAATATATAAGCACGCTTAAACAAATTTGTTTTCCAACACTGGAGATGCATCTATAAACAATGGAATGGTGTCTCTGATATCTATTTACACAGTTTTAATCAATTGTTAAAAGAAAATTAGACTACAGCAGAGCTTTAATTAAATACTCTTGAATATCCAATCATGCAATCAATTTCAATATAAGCAGTTCTAATTTTAAGTAGATATTTTTCTCTTTCTGTTCCTAGCAAGTGATCTAATCAAGAAGATATAATCAAATGCATTAATCTGGAGACAAATCATGGATTCTTAAAATATAAAAAGAACACCATTTATAACATCCAAAATAAAGAATACAAATAAGGATAGATATTGCTGTTCATATAACAGAAAAAAACTGTATTTCACTTGTGGACACGTCCTTCTATATTTTGTGATTTATGTATTAAACTTTGACTAAAAATTCAGAGTGTCTATGGTGTGCATTTTCCCTTTAATACCTGTTTATAGGACTAAATACTAAAAAAGTAGCCAAAGCCTCAGTTTTTAGTTATTTTTTACATTATTAAAAATAATAGCCTAGGGGCTTAATAATATAAGCTTTACACAAACACTGCTGTTTCAACAAATTCTTGTGAAATGTACTGACTAATTTGCCTTTATCTTTTAGTGTCTGATACCAGGCAGATGCCTCCTTCAGCACTTGTCAAATCTCACGAGCAGTTTTACTTCCATGATCAAACTCTTAAAGATTCCTTCTCTGGACAGCAGCTGGCCTAGAAATCAGTGTCCAATCATGTTGAACTGGGACAAATTGATCCTATTCCCTTTTTTCCAGAACATTTACCATTCTGAGGCCCAAGCAGGCTTCCAGAGTCCCCAACAGGTGGCCTAGAGGAAGATTTGAAGATCCATTCCAGTGTTAACTACAGATTTTTGCGGCTTGGCACTACAAAATGCTAGACCATCTGCCAGGCACACCTCTACACTCATTAAAACGATCTTGTCATGTCTCTTCTCTGCCTGGAAGATTGGGTGGGCATTAATGAGACTCCACATCTGATGGTGGCCAACATCTACAACACATACCAGACGTGCTCAGCATCTACTGACTTAGCTCATTTAACTTACTCATTTATTCATGCCCATCAATATAGGTCTTATATTTAGCACGTCAGATCTGACAGTGTTTGTCAATCGCACATGTTATCAGGGGATTTTTTTTTTTTTTTAGCATAAACTCTAAAGGAAGCTGAAACTCACTGTGTTATACAACTTGATCTGCTAGACTAAGCAAATTAAAATACAGGAAATACAGTTGATTTGAATTTCATATAAACAATGAATAAGTTTTTAGTAGAAGCATATCTGAGATATTTCATCTGGCAACTCTATATTGCATCATGCAACACTGTGATCATTTGAATTTGATAATAGGTACTTAAGCCCTCCCTACTATCAACCAATTAGTAGGTCAGCTTGACTTGATGGAAAGACAAGGGAAAGATGTATCAAAAGATGTGGTTCTTAGCCTCATTTCACCTCCTACCAGACTCTGACTCTGAGTTTATCCCCTAGCCTCTTCGAACTCCAGGATCCTTACTTATAAAATGGATACCCTTCAAAAGCTAGCTCCTTCAAACACTTCCCAGCTTCAGAGGGCCACCTTACTCAAAGTCATATCCCTCCTTAGGATGACCCACATTCCCATGGGAATATAATAAGCTGCCCTTTTCGTTCAACTCAGGACCGCTCTTAATGACCGTTCTAGCTTCAGAGCTCCCTGGGGGGTCAACCAACATTACTGTTGGGACTACACTGCAGCTCCACTTCTGCTAATCCTACTTCCAACCCTCTCTTCCACAGATGTTGATCCCAAAAGTCTTCTAGATAAACATCCTGCACATTACACTTCTTGCAAGAAATTGCTTCCCAGAGAATTCAACCTGTGACATCCTCACAACACTAACAGAGATAAAACTCCCTCTTTGAAACAATGTCCTCTCAAGGTTTTCATCCTTTGCCAGTACCGTTTTTCTATTACAAACATTAAGATGCTAGTTCCAGTCTTCTTTTTTTACACTTCCTTAGTTGATCACTGTCATATCAGTATTTCCAGAAGCTAAGGGTTCTCACACCAATTGCTGATGCATACTACTCTCTGAATTTCACACTTGGATAGCCAAGAGTTCATTTGAATGGCATCTCCATTTGGTGCCAACATCTGGGAGCTGGGACACCCTTGCTGCCCTTCAATCAATTCTTCAATCAATAGCCACTAATCTTTTAAAAACATAGACTGAACTACATTATTCTGTTTAAGTGGCTTTCCACTATATTTTTAGGCAAAAATTCAAATCATTTTCCATGATCTCAAAGTCCACCAAATACTTTTCATATTAGCGAATGGTCACTTTTCATATTCAATCACAATTACCCAAACTGGGATCCTTGTGAAGACTAAACAGAGTGCTATTAACAATTAACTCCAGGACAACAGGCAATAATCAGAACTAACCCAGGCAGTTGGACACATATGTTTATACTGTGTGTAAGAAGACTTATACATAGTCTAATATTCTTAGTATTGACAATGATGTAACAGTTAAAAAGCTAGCACTTACATTCTTGTGAAACCCATAAAGATATCTCATGGAACCATGGTATTTGACTGACTTGGTGCTTCACAGCCTTTAGCAGCATTATTTCTGGGACATTTTCAAATGCATGACCACAAGACTTTTCCAGACCACAAAATCAGAATGTCTAGGGAAAGGCCCAGGAATGTATATTTTGGAAACCTTCTCAGGGTGAGGACCATTGTGGCACATTATGACAAGTATTGTTGCAGCCATTTTTTAAGTTAAATGGGCCAACAACTAACATTGACTAGGTATGCTTACCTGTAGCAAAAGTATGAACAGGCTTAGCGTTATTGATTTCCCTTCTATTAGTGCTTAGTTTTGATTTAGAATACTCCAGCAATAACACTATTTTTTAGGAGTGAGGACAGAAAAACATGATAGGCAAATGTTGCTTAGTGTTGAGACTAGGGAGTCACTACATGGTTGTTCATCCCTACTTTTGCATACATTTAAAAACTTTAACAACCAAAAGCTTAAAATATTAGAGCCACTGGTAAAACAAATAAATGACTGGTTTACTAAAATGATCAAGACAAGTCCAGCTAACTGCATTTTTCAAATAACTTTAGTGTAGACCCTCTCTTTACTCTCCCTCTTGCCACTCTCCCTATTTCAGGATTTTATTATTTCCCACTTGAAATCTGAATTTAATTCTGATTCACTGTGATATACCCTAATGAATATAATCCTTCATTCACTCATTCATTCTTCAAAATATCTTTATGAAGTACATCTATTTGCAAAGAACTAGGATAAGAAACCAGCATCTTCTCTGTGCTGCCAAAGCCAGTTTTGTAAGTCATAAATCAGATCAGCCTGTTCCCCAAGGAAAACAAGACAAAACTATTATCTATGACTGAAGTGGACAAACTTTTTCTGTAAAGGGTCAGATATTTTACACACACACACACACACACACACACACACATATATATATATATGAGGCTTTGTAGGCCATAGGGTCTCTGTTGCAACTACCCAATTCTGCCACTGTAGTGCAAAAATAGCCATAGATAATACATAAACAAATGTGTCAATGTGTTCCAATAAAACTATACTTACAAAAACAGGTGACAGGCTGAATATTACCCATTAGTGCAGTTTTCCAACCACTGAGCTATGTTAACAATCAAATTCCTAAAAGCAGTAATTCAAGGTTCTTAACAACCGAATTCTTTTAAAATAGTAATCCAGAACAATGAATATTACCCAAAACCTCCAAACCCCAGGCTCTGGAAGCTCCTCCATAGTCTTTGCCTTGCCACAGACTTGGTAAAACTTTGGCTGAGCACATATTAATATTCTAAGGCCCAGAATAAATAAACTCTGTAGGGGAAGCTTTCCCTTTATGCTGTGTTTACCCTAAATCTTCACAGTGTTAACACCACCCCATAGATATATGTATAAAATAGTATGAAGGTATTTATCACAAATCACAGATTCTCTAAGTTCTGTATCTCCACCATTACTGCCCCTACTGATTTGTGATCAACTGGTCTATTGGAGGGCATTTCTGGATGCTCCAAAACACCAAAAAGCATAGTAGCATGAACACTGCCATTTCAGCTCTGAGTAGATATGATATTTCTAGGGGGAAAAAAAACAACTGAACAGTATTTTATTTCTTTTTCTTAAAGTCCAAAGCAGAAATATGTCCAAATATGCAGAAATAGGACTTCACAGAAATTAACAGTATGAGTCATGCATGTTATGTACATGCTTTGTTCTAAAGTTATACCTTAGTCTTTTTTTGTTGTTGTTTTTTCCCCAAGACCCTAGTGGGGTTTCTGACCATATTTTCTACTCACACATAGCAACTTGACACAGGCCAGATAAACGGGACAGTTAGAGGTCAAATTATTCACCCCTCTTCTCTTAGGAAGAAGTATTCTTAACATATAAAGAAAATGAGAAATGATTCTATTTTTAGGGACCTCAAGAGAAAGCTATTTTACAACCTCCCCTGGTAATCTGTTTTAATGCTTAACAAATTTTGCTGTCAGAAAATAATTTTCATAAGTCCCTTATGCTACAGAATAAAACGATTTTTTCTTGTCCTGCTCTCAGGAGAGATGGAAAACAGCATGCATTACCTATAAGAGACCTGAATGTGTTTAAAAACTTCATGAAATTATCCCTAACCTATCTGCCCTCATCCTTTTAGAATTTTCATTTCTTCAAGCAGTAATTCTGGTTTCAAAATCTGCAAGGTATTTGAAACTTAATTCCAAATATTTATTTTTCTGGTCTAACCTACTAGTGCTAAATAACTGTTTATACAGAATTTCTTTCCCTATGTTTTGTAAAAATCAGAATTATTCATCAGACTGTAAAGTTTTAATTATTAAATGTAATTTAAAAATTAGAATTCAAAATTCAACTATCCTTTGTTTAGCCCTTGAGCAATAATGTTCCTTCAACAAACTTTTTTAACCCGACCATACATAGAAGATTCTTCAAATATCCATTTTTATATAATATCTAATTGAAAACAAACATAGTGTTATTTAAAGTAGGAGGTTTGAAATCTCATGAAATTGTAATGATTCACCTTGAATAAGAAGAACATATAGCAGGGAATGGTAATAGTCTGCAGAATACCATCTCATTCATATTCAAAGCACTACGGTTCAATTTAATCAGAAAGCTGGGAGATGACATGGTGAGAAGGAATTCTTACTTGTTTCTAGGTCTTCTCATTCTTCACTTACTCTTTACCTTTCCAACTTGAGAGAATTTCTCTTTAATAGAACAATCTTATCTTTCTCATCCAAGATCAAAGTATCTTCTCTTGTTTTATGGGACTTCATTGTATCAAAACAAAAGTTACAAATAACACATTGCTAAATAGTATTTCAAACAAAGTGTCTTATCCCTAATAGTGATGCTGAAAGTACAGATAAAATCTGCTTACCAAAAAATCAATGACCCATAAAGTATCTGATTGGCATATCATACAAAATTAAGACATCTATAGGATAAAACTAAATTAAGTAAAATTAACAGATGACTCTAATCTTAGAAGACTAGAAAACTATCATGTACAGATCAATGCCTCTCAAAGCATATACTTTACAATCACTTTGGAAGCTTTTAAAACTGATACTGATACCACACATTTTGATTCATCTGGGTGGTTCCTGGACATAAGTATGTTCAAAAGTTGGCCAAATAATTCTAACACACAGCAAATGATGTGAATCACAAATGAAGCTAGATAACACACAGAGAAAATTATATTAAAAAATGCAAAAAAGGAGGGCTAAGTTCAAGATGGTGGCATAGCAAGATCCTGAACTCACCTCCATGGACACAATAAATCTACAACTATGTATTGAATGAGTCCCTCTGAAAAGGACCTGAAAATTGAATGAACGAAGCCTGCATAACAAAGGATGAAAGAATAGCTTTGAGACAGGAAAGATAGGCAGAGACACAGACCCACAGTGGGGAGCGGGGGGAGAAAGAAAGAAAAGAAAATCCCAGAGCTGCAGTGAGTCACAGCTGGGAAGAATATCAAAGGCATGAAACTCTTCCTTGAGGAGCAAGGGATTCAAGTTCCATTTGAGATACTCCAAACTTTAGATCATGCACAGGTGAGACAAACCCCCAAAACAGTCAGGTTTGAAAATCAATGGGGATTACATTCAGGAAAACTCTAAAACTGTACAGATTGGAAAATCACTCTTAAAGGGCTCATGTGCAGATTTCCTCAACCCAGAAACCAACATACACAAACTGAAAAGCTCATACACCAAGCTCATACACCATAGGTAAAGGAGACCCATTTACTAACCTTAAAGCACCTGCCCAAGAGACAGGAAACAGCAGAAACCCTCCCCAGGGATACAGACACAGACAGGAGCCATTTTCATGATCTTAGTCTACTTTGCAAATACTGAGCTGGGAGGTCCATTTTAAAAAAAACTCTCCCTCTAACCTGCCAGTGCCAGTAGGCAAGACCCACAGGGAGCCCTACCCACCAAATCACGAGAGAAGATGGTTCTGAGGCCCAGCCAGGGCAGGGACCAGCCCTGATCTGTAACATGCCCCAGTAAGTATGGCTACACAGGGGAGCCAGGGGAGGGCCTAGCGCCACCCACTACCCAGCCCCACTCACCAACACACTACAGCAGTGACCTTGCCACAGTAGGAAGGCACACACAATCCATATAAAGTATACTCCTTGAGTACCTGGCTCTGGTGACCAGGGGAGATTCACTTCAGGGCACCACAGTACATCTACATAAGGCCACTCCTTCAAGACTGAAGAGGTAGCTGACTTAACTGATACATAGAAACAAACATGAAGAGTTAGGCAAAATGAATAGACAGATGCTCCAAAATGATAGAACATGGCAAAACCTCAGGAAAAGAACTAAACAAATCAAAGGTTAGGAATTCAAATTAATGGTCCTAAAGATGCTTCCTGCACTCAGGAGAAGAATGTATGAACACAGTGAGAACTTCAACAAAGAGAAAACAAATATAAGAGTACCAAACAGAAGTCATAAAATGAACTGAAAAATAAACTAGACAGGTTCAACAGCAGACTGGACGAAGTTTGGAAGACTGGATCAGCAAGCTGGAAGACAAGTAATGGAACTCAGAGCAGCAAAATGAATATAGAATTAAGAAAAGTGACGATACCTTAAAAGACCTTTGAGACAACATCAAGTAGAGTAACATTCACATGATAGGGGCCTCATAAAAAGAAGAAAGAAAGAGGGACCCCTGGGTGTCTCAGCTGGTTAACCATCTGACTTTGGCTCAGGTCATGATCTCAAGGCCCTGGGATCAAGCCGTGTGTGGGGCTCCCTGCTCAGGTGGGAGCCTGCCTCTCTGTCTCTCTCTGTGCCCCTACTCATGCTCTATCTCTTTCTCAAACAAGTAAAATCTTAAAAAAAAAAAAAAAAAGAGAGAGAGAGAGAGACAGAAAGGACCAGAACAATTATTTTAAAAAATAATAGATGAAAACTTCCCTAACCTAGGGAAGGAATCAGACATCCAGTTCCAAGACGACCAAAGAGTTCCAAATAAGATGAACTCAAAGAAATCCACACCAATAAACATTCTAATTAAAACTGTAGAATTTAAGAATAAAGAGAGAACCCTGAAGGTAGCAAGAGAATTAGGATTTATTATGAACAAGGGAAGAAACCCCAAAAGACCAATAGCAGATTTCTCAGCAGAAACTTTGCAGGCCAGAAGCAAGTAACAGGATATATTCCAAGTGCTAAAAGGAAAAAAACAAAACAAAACAGAACAAAACAAAAAAACAAAAAACAAAACAAACAAACCTTACTACCCAGACTGTACTACCTAGAAAGGTTATCATTAAGAATTAAAGGAGAGATAAAGAACTTTCCAGATAAGCAAAAACTAAAGGAGCTCATCGCTACTAAATAGGCCCTAGAGGAAATGTTAAAGGTACATCTTTAGGCCAAAAAGAAATGGCCACTAATTAATAACATGAAAACATATGAAAGTAAAAATTGATAAATAAAAGTCCCTATTTGCAGATAACATGATACCATATACAAAACGCTTAGGAATCCACCAAAAAAACTGTTGGAAGTAAGTGAATTCAGTAAAGTGGCAGGATACAAAATCAATGCAAAAAAAAAAAAAATATGTTGCGTTCCTATACAATAACAAAACATCAGAAACAGAAAGCAGGAAAACAGTCCCATTTATAATGTTATCAATAAAATTCAATACCTCAGAATAAATTAAACCAAGGAGGTGAAAAACTTATACACTGAAAATTATAAGACACTGATAAAAGAAACTGAAGAAACAAATAAACAGAAAGATAGTCTGTGCTCATGGATTGGAAGAATTATATTGTTAAAGTGACTATACTACCCAAATCACTCTACAGATTCAGTGAAATCACTATCAAAATACCAATGGCATACTTCACAGAACTAGAACAAATCAAATAATTCTGAAGTTTGTAAGACTTACCTAAAAACCACAAATGATCCCGAATAGCCAAAACAATCTTGAGAAAGAACAGAGCTAGAGATTTTCATGCTCCCTGCTTTCTCACTATATTACTAAGCTATAGTAATGGAAACAGTATGGTATTGGTACAAAAACAGCCACACAGATTAGTGTAATTGGGTGAATTGAGAGCTCAGAAACAAACCCAAACATATATGAACAGTTTATGACACAGGAGTCAAGAACATAAAATGGAGACAGTCTCTTCAATAAATAGTTTTGGGAAAACTGGACACCCATATATATACAAAAGAATGAAATCAGACCACTGTCTTACAGTATGCACAGAAATTAACTCAAAATGCATCAGACTTGACTGTAAGACCTGAAACCATAAAACTCTGAAAAAAATATTAAGCTCTTTAACATCAGTTTCAGTAACATCTTCGTAGTTCTGACTCTAGAGGCAAAGAAAAGAAAAGCAAAAATAAACAAATGGGGCTCCATCAAACTAAAATGCTTCTGTACAGCAATGAAAACCATAATCAAAATGAAAAGACAACTTACTGAATAGGAGAAGATATTTGCAAATCAAATATTGGATAAGGGCTTAATATCTAAAATATATAAAGAACCAATACAACTCAAAGCAGCAACAAAAAACAATTAGGAAATGGGCAGTAGATCTGAACAGACATTTCTTCAAAGAAGACAAACAGATTGCCAATGGAGACATGAAAAGATACTCAACATCAGTAATTTATTAGGGAAATGAAAATCAAAATCACAATGAGATAACACTTAACATCTATTAGAATGGCTTTTATAAAAAAGATAAGAAATAAGTGTGGGAAAAGATGTGGGGAAAAGAGGACAACTGTATATTCTTGGTAATATAAACTGGTAGAAAACAGTCTAAAGATTGCTTAAAAAATTAAGAATAGAATTATCATATTACCTAACTATTCAACTTCTGGGTATTTACCTGAAGAATATAAAAACACTAATTTGAAAGGTTATATGCACCCCCTATGTTCATCACAGCATTAATTACAATGGCCAAAATATGGAAACAACCTAAGCATCCACAATCTATCTATCTATATCTTCTTAGATATAGAAATATATCTATAATGGAATATAATCTAGCCATAAAAAAGAATGAAATCTTGACACTTGTGACATCATGAATGGACTTTGAGGAGCTAAATAAGTCAGATGGAGAAAGACAAATATTGTAAGATTTCATTCACACATGTAAGCTAAAAAAACAAAATGAACAAAATAAAACAAAAGCAAACTCATACGGAACAGACAGGCAAGTGGCTATCAGAGGGGAACTCGGTTGGGAGATAGGCAAGACGGGTGAAGGGGGTCAGCTGTGGTGATGGATGGTAACTAGACTTGTGATGATGATCACTTTGTAGTGTATATGGATGCCAAATTATGAAGCTATAACCTGAAAATTACTTAATAAAAAAAATCTTACTTTCTAAAAAAAATGAAAAGGAGAAAGAAAAAGGAAAAAGAAATGGTTTAGCAGAAAAGGAATAAATGTGTGGAGAGGACAAATGTGCTGAAAGAATGGACAGGCCCACGAGAAATAAAGTCATCAATGGTGAGTTTCTCTGCGTCTCTTGGGAACCACTTATTTTGATTGTTTCTCCCTTTCTATTCACTCCAGTCTCATCTCAAAATTCTGGGTCCTATCATTTTCCCACAACTCAATATTTTGTTCAATCCTTGGATTGTGTAACTATGAAGCTCTAGTGTTCACCATCAGTAGACTCACATTCTTTTTTAACTCTAAATCCCTAGGAGAGCAAATCTATCTCTTTGCCTGAATTAAGCACCCTTCTCTGGTAAACTTACTAGTTGTAACCAAGAAGAAAGTAGATACAAACATGGCCACCTAAACCCATCATCTGGCATGGTGTGTGGATATGGGAAGATTTTCTTAAGTGATATTAGAAAGATTAACTGGAATCTGAGGATTGTTTCCAATTCTGATAAATACTGATAAATCAGATAAATACTGATTTATCCAGAGTGGGTTTGTCTACTTCACCAAATTTTGTCTGAGTCTAAAACTCATAGAGTACATGATATGTATAAGCACTCAGACTGTGCAAGCTCAAAAGGTGATATTTCATATTGATCCATCCATGGTTAATGGATAGTTAATGGAATATTCCCAAGTGTTAATTGTCTCTAGCTTAATTCTTTGGCTTTCATTTCTTCTGCTTATGTTCTCAGTTATTACAACTCCTACTAACTATATAAAACTGAGTCCAGGAGGGCTGGCATGAAACCAGAATGGTCGTAATTTTGGTATACTGGTTGCAGTAATGCTCACGTAGTCTCAGTGACAGCTCAGGTACAGAATATTTCTGTCACTGCAAAAGTTCTGTCGAACAGACCTGGAATCCTGTTCTCTTAACCAAGCAGCAGTATTCCAGGTTTTCCACCATATGCTTAGGTATCCACACTTATTTCCCTCATTTTTAGTTTTGGTTACCACACCAGAACATAATACAAATACAAAATGAGTGAAATACCTGGTCCAGATATAACTAACATCTAGTATTTTATGAGGATATCCTTCCTGAGAGCTATGCCCAAACAACTATCCAGTCCATCAGCACTATTCCTGATAGAACATGTAACTAATCTGATGATCTCATATCATCACTTAAATAGCTAGGAAATAAGCCCTCAGATTATTTAATAGTATTTTCAATACTCATTCTTCTCAGAGTATCGCAGGCCACTGCCATATTTCTGCAACTAGAACCTAAATGGCAACCTGTTCTCTCAAGTCTGCACTAAAAATCAGAATTTCTTTTTACATTTGTCAAATAAGTAATATATGACTGAGTCTAATGTCTCCCTTTCAAGTTGAATTGTAGCTAAATGCACAGCCATAATTCCTTGAAAATATGGCATGAAATTTTTACCACCTATGTATTTCTGATATCCAAAATATATAAATAGAAAATTCCAGATAATGTTCATCAATTTGATCCTAGTATTAATATACCAAATTGATTTCATTAAAAAATTAATAGGATTACTCTGAATAAAAGTTAGTATCAAAATTTAAAGATCCCTAGTGAATAATCTCAAATTATGGAAAAAGATAACACTTAAGCTATCCATTTTCAAGTGGTAAAAAGAAACAAAGTTGGGAGATAGGTAAATATGATTATTCCATTAAAGAAATTTCTTCCAAATACCTAAGAAATATTTTGAACCAGATTTTTCTTTTTCAATTTGACTCATGTCTCCTTATTTTAAATTTGGAAATCCCATTAACTGTTACAAAAATAAAAACAGGATAATATTATTAAAATAACAAATATTTATATAAACTGATCCAAAACAAAAATTAATAGGCATATATATGGTGAAATAACCATAGTCAATTTTTAAAAACTGATCTAAAGTTGGGGAAGAGGATTGGAGTAAATCAGTAAGACCAGTCTCCATTGATTTGAACCTCTAAATAATGACTATCAAAGATGACTATACAAAATTCATTACTAGCTTAGTATCAAAATGATCATTTCTATTCCAAATAATTCTGTTAAAGATACAAAACATTCAATTCACGCCTCTCTCCCCAACCAGCAGCCCCACTAGTCTTCTTTCGGTCACTGTAGTTTTGCCTTTTTCTGGACATTTCATATAAGTGGAATCATGCAATACATAGTCTATTTTGTCTGGTATCTTTCACTTAGCATGATACCTTTAAAACTCAGCTATGTTGTAACATATACAGGTAGCTTATGCCTTTTTATTGTTTAATAGTATTTCATTGTGTGGATATACCATACTTTGTTTATTCACACACAGGCAAATGTTCATTTGGGCTGTTTCTAATTTGGGGCTATTATAAATGATGCTGTTATAAAAATTCTTCAAAGCAAGTACTTTTAAAGTCTAGTGTATAGCCCATGTTTGTGAATGCTTCATGTGTACTTAAAAAAGAATGTACATCCTGCTGCTGTTTCTGAAGTTTCCTAAGTTAGATGAAGTTGGTTGATGGTATTTTATATGCTTACTGATTTTCTAATTACTTAATCTATCATTTATTGCAGGGGTATTAAATTATCTTTCCTCATATCAGATCTTTCAGTTGTATAATCCTGTTAGGTGCATATACATTTATAAATAACATATCTTCTGAATAAATGAATAAATACCTTCCTGACTATTGACACTTTTACACTTTTATCATTATGAAATGTCCCTCTTTCTTTCTGGTATTATTCTTAAAGTCCATTTTGTCTGATATTAATGTACACACTTAAACTCTTTTATATTACTATTAACACTGTCTTTTTTTAATCTGTTACTTTCAACACATTTTTGTCTTTGAATTTAAAGAGCCTCACTTCTAGACAGCATATAGTTGTATCTTACATTTTTGTCCAGTAATGCATTTTAACTATTAACTAAAATTTAATTATTTTACTGATTAGATAAAGAATATACAACATATAAAAATAACTAATTATTTATATATTGGGATTAAGGCTTGCCATCTTGCTTTTTGGTTTATATTTGTCTCATCTTTTTGTTCTACTATTGCTTTTTCACAGCCTTATTTGTGTCAAATGTGTGTGATTTTTTAAAAGATTTTATTTACTTATTTTCCAGTAAGAAAGAGAGCACAAGTAGGGGGAGCAGCATGGAGAAGGAGAAACAGGCTCCTCACTGAGCAGCAAGCCCAATGTGGGGCTCAATCCTAGGACCACGGGACCATGACAGGAACCAAAGGCAGACGCTTAATGACAGAGCCACCCTGGGGCCCCAAATATGTATTTTTTCATCTGTGATTTTTTAAGTGATATTATTTGAGTAAGTTCTTAGTATTGTGGTGGGTATTACAATATACATCTTTAATTTCTCATTATTTCCAAGTTACTACCGACTTAAGTCCAGTAAAATACTGACTTATGTCCAGTTATTCCAGTTTAGTCTATCTGCCCTTCTTCTACTATTGTAATATGTATTATATGTATTTATATTATAAACCCACAACATAATATTTTGTACATACGTCTATAATTTTTACTTCACTGAATAATTTTTTAAAGAAATAGAAGAAAAAATAAAAATATATTTCCTTACATACTTGCCACTTCCACTACTCTTCATTCTTCCTTGGATCCAAGTTACCATCTGAAGAATTTCCTTTAGAATTTCTTGAAGTGTAAATAAGCTAAAAAGAGATTCTCTCCTTTTTGCTCTAGCTGGAATTATCTTTATTTTGCCCTCATTTTTAAAAAGTAAATCTGCAGCATATAGGATTGTGGGTTGTCATTTTTTTTTTTCTCTCAGCACTTTGTGTCTCTCCAGTGCCTTTTGCCTTGTTTTGATGAAAAGCTAGATGTTCACCTTATCATAGTGTCTTTCTTCTCCTACTGCTTTAAATATTTTTCTCTTTGATTTTGATCTCAGTAGTTTTACAATCTGGTCTCTAGGTGTGTCTCTGCTCACTTATCTTCCTCAATGTGTAAGTTAATGTTTTGGGTTTTCTTAATTTAGATATTTTAGGCAGAGGACAGAAAAGCTCCATTACCACAAGTAGGAAGTGCCCCCCAACACTATGACTGAAATCTTTTATAAATTACTGTAGTTCAGAGAACATAAATTTTCACCATATATGTATACACACACACACATATAAACTATATACACACCATAAATACATATATTTATAGATCAATTTGGAGAGAATTGACATCCTTTCCTTTCCCTATTGTTTTTTTCCTTTTCATGAACATGGTATAGCTGTCCATTTACTCACTTTATGTCCTTTGTTAATGTTCTCAATTCAAAGCGTTGAATTTGAAAAATTTATGTAAGAAACTTGTTAAATTCTGTTATTTTTTAAATTTTAGATTTGAACTTAACTATATAATCATATTAACCACAAATATGGACAGTTTTACATATTTCTTGCTAATCCTTATTTCTTATTTTCCTTATTTTATTACTAAGTGCTCAGAAGTGTACTCTTTTTTTAAAAAAAATATGTATTTATTTATTTGATAGAGAGATAGCAAGAGAGGGAACATAAGCTGGGGGAGTGGGAGAGAGAAGCAAGCTTCCTGCTGAGTGAGGAGCTCAAGTGGAGCTCAACCTCAGGACCCTGGGATCATGACCTGAGTCAAAGGCAGATAGATGCTTAATGACTGAGTCACCCAGGTGCCCCAGTAAATGTACTCATAATCCCCTTCTCTTATTCCACCCATCTCCCCCACCTAACTGATGGTAACCATCAATTCTCTATGGTTAACAGTCTGTTTTTTTCTGTCTCTTTTTTAATTTTTTCATTTTTTTTGTTTCTTAAATTCTGTATATGAGTTAAATCATATGGTATTGTCTCTCTCTAACTTACTTCACTTAGCATTATATCCTCTAGGTCCATCCATGTTATGGTTTGTGTATGTGTGTCTGTGTGTGTGTATCACATCTTCTTTATCCATTCATCTATCAATCGACACTCGGGTACTTCCATAATTTCTCTGTTATTTGGCTAAATAATCTGTAATAAACATAGCGATACATATATCTTTTGAATTAGCATTTTCATATTCTTTGGGTAAATGCCCAGTAGTGGAATTACTGCATCATATGGTAATTCTAATTTTCATTTTTTTGAGGAACCTCCATACTGTTTTCCAGAGCAGCTGCACCAGTTTGCATTCCCACTAACAGTACACAATAGATCCTTTTTCTCCACATCCTCGCCAACACTTTCTGTTTCTTATGTTGTTGATGTTATCATTCTGACAGATGTCAGCTGATATTGTCATTTCGATTTACATTTCTTTGACAATGAATGATGCTGAGCATCTTTTCATGTGTCTTTTAGCCATCTGTATGTTTTCCGTGGAGAAACTCCAACTTTAAATAGGAATATTTGAAAGTGATTACCCAGCATCTTACTTGTAGCAATGCTGGAGTGTTTATTAACATAGCTGGTCCCCCGCAGTTGCACTACTGGGTATTTACCCCAAAGATACAGATGTAGTGAAAAGAAGGGCCATCTGTACCCCAATGTTTATAGCAGCAATGGCCACGGTCGCCAAACTGTGGAAAGAACCAAGATGCCCTTCAGCAGACGAATAGATAAGGAAGATGTGGTCCATATACACTATGGAGTATTATGCCTCCATCAGAAAGGACGAATACCCAACTTTTGTAGCAACATGGATGGGACTAGAAGAGATTATGCTGAGTGAAATAAGTCAAGCAGAGAGAGTCAAGTATCATATGGTTTCACTTATTTGTGGAGCATAACAAATAACATGGAGGACAAGGGGAGATGGAGAGGAGAAGGGAGTTGAGGGAAATTGGAAGGGGAGGTGAACCATGAGAGACTATGGACTCTGAAAAACAATCTGAGGGTTTTGAAGGGGTGGAGGGGTGGGAGGTCAGAGGAACCAGGTGGTGGGTCTTAGGGAGGGCACGTATTGCATGGAGCACTGGGTGTGGTGAAAAAACAATGAATACTGTTACGCTGAAAAGAAATAAAAAATTTAAAAAAAAAAAAAACGAAAAAAAAAACAAACATAGCTGGTCCCTACTTAGAGTTCACAAAGAAAGGCACTGATAATTTATTCAACATACATTATTCTGCGTATTCTACAACCAAGTTTTCTATGCTTATTATTTTCTCTTTATGAGACTTTATTTTTTTAAATTAATTTATTTATTTTAATAAACATATAATGTATTTTTATCCCCAGGGGTACAGGTCTGTGAATCACCAGGTTTACACATTTCACAGTATGAGACTTTATTAATACTTAAGTAACCATGCATGAACTCACTGTCAGCTATCACTATGACAGTCACTCAAAATTTGTTTAATTTATATATTCCTAATAAAAACTTTTTCACTCCACTCTTTTTTTCCACCTCAGTGACTTCCCTTCTCCCTCCCCTGCCACAACTTCAACTAAAAAAAAAAAAAAAAAATAGGAAATAATTTAACCAAATAATTTCCATGTGATTTCTTTTTTAAAAAATTCTTTTTACTTTGAAACAGAAATAGTGGATACTTGAAAAGGCAATTGGGCATACTAAGAGATTTTTCAAAGGCAAAAATAAGATTAAACACTGGCTGTGCCTCAGACATTTTTATGCTACTCAATTCAAAGTAAAATGTGCCACAGGTGCCATCTAAGATTCTAACACTGCACACCTAATGGGAGCTTTCTGGGTACTTCTGGTATATAGTGAGAACTGAGGAACTCTGAACAAACCAACAAAGCTGATGACTACTTACATACATACAACTATAGTAGGGAGAATGACAGCTCCTTGCTCAGTTCCCCATTTCTATCTAGCTGCTTCTTTCTCCATGTTTTCTTAATCCTCTTTCTCCACGCTGTATGTGCTATGTTCTTCTTAACCTGGGGACAAAGGCTTTCCTTACAAAGAAAAGTAAACTGAAAGGTCTACTCACCTCTCCCACCCCCAAAATATAATGCTAGCAAGTTCTCCCATTCTCATATATATAAAACAGCAAATGTCCAGTGACACATATATATACAACCCCCTACCTGATGTCTTGTTTTTGTTCATTCTAGCTAACTCCTTTATAGAATCATGCAGCAGAGTCATATAAAAATGAAGGAATAGTGTCCTACCATTTTCCTTTTCAGTGGCCTCTTGCTCTTCTACTATGCCTTCTCTCATGCCCTAGTGTTAACTGCAAGTATGTAAAATATGATATCTCTGGATACCAACTTAGGCCTGTTATTGCCAAGCTATGACCTGTAGTTCAGATTTTAATGAAGAATATGGCTTTTATATTAGAATATGGCTTTTCAGAGACAGCTGAGTTTAATAATAAAATAATAGCATTTGCCAACAGCTTCAAAATTTACAGTGTCTCCATAAACATCATTTTGTCCTCCCTAACCCATTTCAAATGGCAAAATGCAATTGCACAGAGATTATGTGGCTTGCCTAGTAAGTGAAACACTCTCACTTCCACTCCAAATCCCTAGTGATTTTTTGTATTCTATAATATCTTAACTTAAATGTTTATCTGAGGAACTTTAGTGCCAGTGTGTTATTCATAAAAGTACCTGAGATGTGAGGAAGAAATATGGACAACTTCTAATAAGCCTTAATCCCCGACTAAGCAATGTGCCTTGCAGCTGATTTCTTGAACTGGACAAGTAGCTCATTAGAAAGAAGGAGAAATAGTATTAATAAGGGTTGCCTAGGATGGCAACTGAACAGAACCCAGGTGGTTGATTATATTCTCTTCTTTATTTATCAAGGTGTATAAAAGGAGAAATTATGCAGGTAAATATGACAGTCTGAGAAACCACCTAGGGCAAGTCAATTTAATTTGACATTTACATTTAACAGTGATCAGCATCTAGTCATTTGCTGTTACTTACCAGACTGCAAATTTTAAAAGAGCTTCTTAATAACCCCTGTGATTGAACTGTTGTTCTGCCAGCTTTAATTGACACTCTTGCACCTAAGAATATACAGTATTCTTTAGTATTAATTCCCCCAGTATTTAATTCCTGGAGAATAAAACTTCATATTCATAGATTAGAAATGCATCAAGGAGATACATTAATCTATTTTTATTTTATTTTTTTTAAAGATTTTATTTATTTATTTATTTGTCAGAGAGAGAGAGAGAGAGAGAGAGAGCAAGCACAGGCAGACAGAGTGGCAGAGGGAGAAGCAGGCTCCCTGTGGAGCAAGGAGCCCGATGTGGGACTCGATCCCAGGACGCTGGGATCATGACCTGAGCCGAAGGCAGCCGCTTAACCAACTGAGCCACCCAGGCGTCCCATTAATCTATTTTTAAATAGCATTTGTCCATAAACAGAAAATCTCTCCTGGTGGCTGAGTCAGGTTATGTCAACCCAAGTTGCCAAAACAACCAGCATGAGCATGAGACGGCTGCTCAGCTCACAGCTTTTCCTTTGAAGCAACAGTTTAAACCAGACATAAACAGCACATTGAAAGATCAGTCCCCACTCCTGTACTTGAAAACCTCAGGACTCACATTAAATCATCTAAAAAAACAGATATTTTGTTGTTTCAGTTACTAAGAGGGGTGTGTGTGTGTGTGTGTGTGTGTGTGTGTGTGTTTTGAAATATATTGCCCCCCACCCCGCAACTCAATGGTTCTCCACCATATTAAGCATTGGAATCACCTATGAAACTTATAAAACCATCAGACACCCAAAGATTCCGTTTCAGTAGGTCTAGCAGAGGATTCAAGCACCAGTATTTGGAAAACAAAAACAAAAAAATATAGGCTAAGGACTACTGCTAATTTCATGTCCCTTAGTAGATTTTATTTGAAGAGAAATTCTACATCGAATTTCTCTTTAACTCTGTCCAACTTGACTTTTCTTAATCATTTAAGATTAGTTTGCTATAAAGGGAAGTTTCAGTACTGTTTTCTAGGAATTTATCTCCCGGAAGAGGACTGAAGCCAAGTAAACATTGGTAAACATGTATTTGCAACTAACTACATATAAATCTTGGTTTAAATGTAGCATGTGTCAGTGTTTAAGTATTCTGATTTTATTATTTGAATGTACTCAGAAGCAATAAAAAGATTAGACTGGTAACATTTACTTCCTAGTATTTTGTTCAGTCTGATGAATCTCAAGAAAAAGTGCTTATCATAAAATAACAGAAATATTCATGAAAATGGCTAAAATAAAAGAAACCTTTTACTTTGGACAAAAATTGATCTCATATTTTAGAATAACTGGCTTCCACAGTACAAGATAAAACTCCCAGTGAAGGAAATTAAGAGACCTTTCTAAGCTTATTCTGGTTTCAATTACTTACAGGGCCAAAAATGGAATATATATTATTGTTATATTTCCTAAATTCCTTAGCATCTGAAGCTATTATACTCATGTAGAGAGATGGGCTTCATCAGATTCTTCATGGTTTTTATTAAGATTTGGAATGAAAATGAACACATCTGAAAAATAAAACAAGCTACTTATAATGAAGGTATGTTTTTAAAAATTATTTTGCCATTTGTCCCTTTTATGCTCTTAGGTATACACCTGTCACAGACTAAGCATATATTACCATATATGTGCTCACCTATACCCCAATTCATACAACTGAATTCCTCCCCTTAGATAAGCCTAAATTCATTGTGCTTTGTGACTGCTAGTAAGTCAGGAAAAGAAAAAGCCCCCATTTTTGAGGCAGTGATCATGGGAATCTATAGAAAAGCTCAATTTTTCTGTTGCCCAGACAAATGCATACCAGAAGGCTAAACAAAGGTGTAATTGTCTACAACACAAGTGGTGGGGGGACAGATTTCCAAAGCAATTTAATGGCCCCTTCTGAATTTCATGTAAATCCCCTAAGGCGTATTAACTCAACCTAAATTGTAGCTTAATATAGTACTAGATGTGCTATACTTACTCAGTCACAGACTGCTATAAATATGAAGTTTCTAGGCCTTTAATTAAAAATAGTAAACATTTTACATATCTTCACGAAGTTATTTATTCAAAACTCATATTCAATTTATTACTTTTCTGGGAAGAGCATATATGAGCAATGATCAATACATCCATTCAACCATAGCTACATAGAACAACCATTTTGTTTATAGACAATAATAAAGAATCTAAAAACAGTAAAAAAAAATTTTTTAAAAATCTAATCTCTAATATTTTGGCATGTAGCTTTCTAGTTTTGTTTTTTGTTTTGTTTTGTTTTTTAAGATTCCATTCATTTATTTGATAGAGAGAGAGATCACAAGTAGGCAGAGAGGCAGGCAGAGAGAGAGGGGGAAGCAGGCTCCCCACTGAGCAGAGAGCCCGATGCAAGGCTCGATCCCAGGACCCCAAGACGATGACCTGAGCTGAAGGCAGAGGCTTAATTCACTGAGTCACGCAGGTGCCCCTAAAATAGTAAAATTAGAGAAGTTGCCCCCGTCTTTCTTTATTCAAACCTCAGTGGCATGCTTTCCTTTCCCCTTGAAAGCAGCCTATGACTTCTCTCCTTTAGACCTCTTCCCTTATCAAAACAAGGAACTGGTTTTTCAGGTAGGAGGGTTCGAGATTGTAGTAGTAGCACAGACACTTCTGCAAAGAAAACACCCAAATGGCCAACAGACATATGGAAAAGTGCTCAATATCACTTGGCATCAGGGAAATACAAATCAAAACCACAGTGAGATACCACCTCACACCAGAATTAACAAGTTAGGAAATGACAGGTGTTGCTGAGGATGTGGAGAAAGGGAAACCCTCCTATACTGTTTGTAGGAATGCAAGCTGATACAGCCACTCTAGAAAACAGTACAGAGGTTCCTCAGAAAGTTGAAAATAGAGCTACCCTACAACCCAGCAATTGCACTACTGGGTACTTACCCCAAAGATAAAAATGTAGTGATCCGAAAGGGCACGTTCTCCTGAATGTTTATAGCAGCAATGTCCAAAGCCAAATTATGGAAAGAACCTAGATGTCCAACAACAGATGAATGGATAAAGAAGATGTGGTACATATAAATAAGTGAAATAAGTCAATCAGAGAAAGACAATTATATGATCTCTCTGATATGAGGAATTTGAGAGGCAGGGTGGGGAGTCGTGGGGGAAAGGGAGGGAAAAAATGAAACAAGATGGGATTGGGAGGGAGACACACCTTAAGAGACCCTTAATCTCAGGACACAAACTGAGGGCTGCTGGGGAGGACGCTGTTGGGGGGGGGGGCGGGGGGATAGGGTGGCTGAGTGATGGACATTGGGGAGGGTATGTGCTATGGTGAGGGCTGTGAATTGTGTAAGACTGATGATTCACAGACCTGTACCCCTGAAGCAAATAATACATTATATATTAAATAAATAAATAAATAAGATTGTAGTAATAAGAGGATCCTGAGCTCAACTCATCCTGCATACATGAAAAATATACATGTACATATGGAATAATTTCCTCAGGAAAAGCCCTGAAAATTGGATGACCAGAGTCTCCACAACAAAGGATAAAAGGTTATCATTGAGATAGGTAGGAGTTTCAGAGACAAGGTCTCACCAAAAAACAAAAACCGTGCCAAAGGTTGCCCATTCGTAATTGGTTCTCAAAAAATAGAACTTCCCCCTGAGGAGGAAGGGCCTGGAACTCCATAGCACACTCCAACTCTTAGATCCTGCATAGGAAAGACAAAGCCCCAAAATGTCAGGTTTTGAAAACTAATAGGGATTACATTCAGGAAAATCATAGAGCTTTAGGGGATGGAGAACTTTGCATTAAAGGGTTTGCACAAGGTTTCATTCACCCTGGGAACAAGTAATAAACCACCAGCTGAAAAAGCACCCAGAACACAGGTAAAGGAGACCTACTAAATAATCCTGGGGCATTTGTGGGAGAGACAGGGACCTACCTGCTGAAGACACTCTTTGGTAACAAAGACACTGTTGGGTGCCAATTTTGCAAAAACATTCTACAGTGCTAATGCTGAAAGTGGAAAAACTCTCATTCTAATCTGCTAATACTGGCAGGCATGTCTCCACTGAGAGGCCCATCCAAAGCCACAATCCTAGCCAGCCAGGCAGCAGAGAGAGCTCTGACCACTGTCACAGCTGCTGGGGTAACCATGGCACCCTGTGCAGCCAGGCAGCAGAGAAAGCCCTGTCCACCACCACAATCACAGCAGCAGCCATAGTGTCCCAGAGAATTGAGCTGAGGAAAGAGCCCCACTGACCACCACACAACAGCTCACACAGAGGACAATCCTTAAGCACATGGCTGTGGTGTCCAGGGGGTATTGTGCTTTGGGGCTCCAGAGGCTATCACATACACACAGCTACATGTTTAAGAAGGAAGGGTGGTTGATTGGCTTAAATCACAGAAAAAAACACAGAGGCAGCCAGAATATATTCCTCTGACACAGAGGAATATATTCCAAAAGAGCAAGACAAAGCCTCAGAAAAAACCTTAAAGAAATGGAAATAAGCAATCTAACTGACCAAGAGTTCAGAGTAACAGTCATAAAGATGCTTAGAAAACTTGGGAGAGGATAAATGAAGATAGAGAAAATTTCAACAAAGAGATAGAAAATAGAAGAAAAAAATCAGAGCTGAAGAATACAATAAATGAAATGAAAAATATGCCAAAATGAACCAACAGCAGATTAGAGGATGCAGAAGAATAGATTGGCAACCTGGAAGACAATGTAGTGGAAATAAACTAATCACAACAGCAAAAAGAAAAAAGAATTTTAAATAATGAGAATTGAATTTTAAATAATGAGGACCTCTAGACATATCAAGTGTGCTAATATTCACGTTATAGGGGTCTCAGAGAAGAGAGAGAAAGAGGCACAAAATTTATTTGAACAAATGATGGCTGAAAACTTCCCTAGCCTGGAAAAGGAAACAGACATCCATGTCCAGGAAGGCTAGAGAATCCCAAACAAAAGGAACCCAAAAAGATCCGTACCAAGACATACTATAATTAAATGTTAAAAGTTAAAGATAAAAAGAGAATCTTAAATAAGCAAGAGAGAGAAAAACAACTAGTTTTTTTAAGTTCCTACAGGGAACCCCTATAGGCTTCAGTTGATTTTTCAGCAGAAATGTTGCAGGCCAAAAGTGAGTGGCGTGATATATTCAAAATACTAAAGGAAAAACCTTACACACAAGAATACTCTACTTATCAAAGGTTATAATTCAGTATTTAAGGAGAAAGAGAGTTTCTTAGGCAAGCAAAAGCTAGAGGAGTTCATCACCAGTAAACTGGCCTTACAGTAAATGTTAAAAGAACTTTTTTAAGTATAAAAGAAAAGGCCATAAGTAGAAAAAAGAAAATATATCAAAGAAAAAATTTCACTGGTAAAGGCAATTATATAATAAAGGTAACCACTTATAAAGCTTATAAAACTAATACGAAGGTTAGAAGACAAAAGTAGTAATATCAACTACAAATACAATAATTGGTTAAGGGGTACACAAAGTAAGAAGATGTAAAATATGATATCAAAAACATAAAACTAAAGGGGGTGTATGGGGAAAATGTTTTTAAAATGCATTCATGCTTAAGTGAATATAGTTATACAGTTTTATATATATATATATATATATATATATATATATATATATATGAAGTTCATAGTAACCACAAACAGAAACCTATGATAGGTACACAAAAACAAAGCAAAAGGAATCCAAATATAACATCAAAGAAAGGCACCAAACCACAAGGAAGAGAGCAAGAGAAGAAGAAAGGAAAGGAGTAGAGAACAAAAACAACCAGAAAACAATTAACAAAATGGCAAAGGACACACCTCCCAATAATTATTTTAATGTACACTGACCAAATTCTCTACTCAAAATACAGGATGGCTGAATGAATTAAAAGACAAAATCCATTTATATACTGCCTATAAGAAACTCACTTCAGATCTAAAGATAGAGACTTAAAGTAAAAAAAGATGAAAACATTCCATGCCAAAAGAAAGAAGCCAAAAGAAATTTGGGGTAGCAATACTTATATAAAACAAAATGGTACTTTAAAACAAAAACTGTAACAAAGGACAAATCAGGCTACGTTATATAATGACAAGGGGTCATTTTAACAATATGGCATATATGTGGCCAACAGGCATATAAGCAGATGCTCAACAGCACTAATCGTTGGTAAAATGCAAATCAAAACCACAATGAGATATCTCCTCAAACTTGTCAGAATAATGTTATAAAAAAAAAAGAACTAAAAATGCTGGCAAGGATACGGAGAAAAGGCAATACTCTGGCATAACTGGTAGGAATGTAAATTGATGCAACCATTATGGAAAACATTATGAGGTTTCCTTAAAAAATTAGAAATAGAGCTACCACATAATCCAGCAATACCACTCCTGGGTATTTATTCAAAGAAAACAAAAATAATAATGTTTAAAGATATATGCACCACTATGTTTACTGCAGCATTATTTACAGTAGCCAAGATATGGAAGCAACCTAAGTGTCCACTGATAGATGAATAAAAATGTGGCAAATATATGGAATATTACTCAACCTTAAAAAAGAATGAAATCTTGCCATTTCCAACATGGTAGACCAAAGGATATCATGAAAAGTGAAATGAGTCAGACAGAGAAAGACAAATACTGTATGTTTTCACTTGCATTGATGTAGAATCTAAAATGCAAAACAGACAAACCAAAACAGAATCAGACTCAGACACTGAGAACAAACTAATTGTTGCCAGAAAGGATAGGGATGGAGGGGATAGATGATATAGGTAAAAGGATTAGAAGGTGTAATCCTCTGGTTTTAAAATTAATTAAGATATGGTGATGTGGTACTGTGAAAACTATATATGGTGACAGATGATGACAAGACTTACGGTGATCATTTTGTAATGAATGTAAGTAACTGTAGGAATGCTGATTGTGCCAACTCCATAGTTGGCCTTCATCTTGTTCATGACCACTTGATGACCCCTCTTGGGGCTGCATGTTCCGGCCCTTTGGAGATTAATACACATGCCTTAGAAATGCCTGCCAAGACCAGAACACAGGGGGAGGCTTGATTTGGCCTCCCAAGAATCTTAGAGACAACATAGACTTTCCTCCTCCTGATGTACAGAGAGCACCACCAGCTGTATTCAATGTTAGCTGTCGGTGCACACAGACCTCTGAAGTGCATGTGAATGCTTTGATCTCACTAGAGTGCCCTCCTGCACAACCCCTCGCTCTATCAAGTCTGTACAAAAAGGTCTGGACTTCGCGGAGAACAGCCGTGTGGCTGGCCAGGTCATGCTCTGTCCAATCTTCCCTGTCAGTAAGCTACCATGAATTAAAGTACACTGTATGGAGTTGCTGCTTTTTTCAGTCTTAAAGTGCCTTCTTAGTTTGGGGGAAAATCCCCACCTTGCAACAGTATTAAATTACTATATTGTACACCTGAAACTAATAAATTATTATGTGCCAGTTATACTTCAATTTTAAAAAGATCAGTATCATTTGGCCAAAATCTTAATCATAATGGTATAAACTCTCCCACACAGTTTCACCTTTGCATTCTGTAGTACAAGGGTGTTTGCCTCCCATGAAAAATCTTTGAGACAAAACTGAGATGAAAATAGATCAAATTGTGTATTTTACATATGTGCAGTGTATTGTATCACACAATAAAGCTGCTTTTAAAACTTAAGTAAATGAGGGGCGCCTGGGTGGCTCAGTGGGTTAAAGCCTCTGCCTTCGGCTCGGGTCATGATCCCAGGGTCCTGGGATCGAGTCCCGCATCGGGCTCTCTGCTCGGCAGGGAGCCTGCTTCCCCCTCCTCTCTCTGCCTGCCTCTCTGCCTACTTGTGATCTGTCTCTCTGTCAAATAAATAAATAAAATCTTTAAAAAAAAAAAAAAAAACTTAAGTAAATGAAAAAATAAATTAAAAGCCAAGTAAAAGAAGAAAATATTTTTTTCTGAGATGGAGGTCATTTCCTTGTATCTAAACTCACATGATGTCGTAAGCTGATACTAAAGATTCATCTATTTTCATTGTTTATGGTGTCTCTCCTCCTCTCTCAACTTTCCCTTAATCCTAATCGGCAGTTTAACTTTTACTTCCCAAGGGAATTCCAAATCTCAGACTCCAGACTGCACTCATCACGTCCCTCTCTCTCTCTCCCCACATTCTGAGTCTTCCCCAGTAGCCCGTGCCTCCTCAGGGCTGACAAGCAAAAGGCACACAGTCCATGCCCGTGGCTCTAAACCTTCCAGTAACCAGGGCAGAGAGAAGGGGACTATTCTTCTCAAGAGGTTTCTGCACTTGGGGTTTGGGGAAGAAAGAGATTCTCTGAGCTTAAAAGACAGATACCCACCCAGTGGAGCACAAAAGTGTTGGGCTCCCAAGGAGCTGGTGGTAAGGACACTATGGCTTTGAGAAGGGAGCCTCTTGAGTAGGGCTGCCTGGGTTAGATCCAGGGTCTGCCTAGTGTGCTCATGGAAAAATGATGTCATCCCTTTATGTGTCAATTTCTCTGTCTTTAAAAGAAGGATGATAAGAAGTACTTTTGGGGTTGGTATAAGGATAAAGTGAACTGATCTAAGCAAAGCACTCAGCAAGAACTCAATAAATGTAGGCCATAATAAGTGGGGAGTCAGAATCAAAATCTGTCTTTCAATGCAGTGTTCCTCAAATTTTAATGTGTGTCTGAATTACCTGGGGATCTTGTTAAAACGCAACATCAGACTCTGTAGAACTGGGATAGGGTCTGAGATTTTGCATTTCTAACAAGCTCCCATATGATATCAACATGACCTGTCCCTGGACCACGTTTTAAGTAGTAAGGTTTTAATGTATACAGGAGTAAGCATTCATGTGCTAAAGAAGAGAGAGTAGCACACAATATTTGGGAAGTCTAGCTACACTGATGTGGACAGATCATAGGCATTTGAAAAAAAAAGCAAAGTAAAGGGAAGGAAAAGTCTGTTTAGCTTTATAAAAGCAATCCGGAATTATCATATGATACAATTTCAATACATGCATTTTACTATCAGATTAACTTCAACAGGATTTATGTTATTTTAAAAGTAAATTTTATGTAAAAATACTAATCTTCATATATGAGGCTTATTTGAACATGTTTGGTGATTCTGGCATGATGATCTTAACATGCACTTTTAACAGAAGTAACATTAGCTACTCATTCATTAATTCACTTATTGAATCCAATAAGACTATATTAGAATTAGGATTATTTAATTCATTAGACTATGATATACTAGAGACTATGCTAGGCCTCTAACTTATTTGTTAGCATGAGGGGATTGAAAGGTCATGACAGAGATAAGAGATAAACAGTAAGCCAAAATTACAAGGAGGCTTATCAGTGGATTAACACCCATGTATGGTCAGCTTGCCAAGTTGGTCTGCATTGGTTCTCATGATAACCTTTCTCTTAAGTTGATCTAAAGGAGTCTCCATTCCTTGCAACCTCCAAAGAATCCCTGTTATGTTCCAGGCTACATCCCTACTGGGTTACTGCTACCTAAAATTCTGAAACCCAGACAACCCAAATAATTTCAAATAGCTATTATGTCATCTCAAAACAGTCACAGGTGTCTCTTCATTAAGGTAAAATAGTGTTTGAAAGAGTTATGCCTTCACTGTATGAGGGGTGTCAGGGTAGTACAGTCAGTTAAGCGTCCAACTCTTGGTTTTGGCTCAGGTCATGATCTCAGGGTCCTGGGATCAAGCCCTGCATCGGGCTCAGTGTGCAGTCTGCCGGGGTTTCTCTCTCCCTTTCCTCAGGCCCTCCTACTTGTGCGCTCACTCTCTCTCAAATAAATAAGTAAATCTTAAAAAAAAAAAAAAAAAAGACTTCCCTGTAGCCATCTCAATGCCATGTTCTTCTGCTATTTCTAAAAGTTTCTGAACTAAAGGGCAGATCTAAAGAATTAAAGAATAGAAGTAAGGGGGAATGAAAATAGCATTTTGACAGAGAACTGAGGGATGGAAACCCCAGAAAGGGGAAAATTATGAACAATAAAAAGACAGTTGTCTCTTTACGTCACGGAGCGAGAAGAGCACCCCCGAACCTCACACCTCCCACTCCAGATCCCCCACCCGTGTCTCAGGCTGGATCCACTGTTTGCTTATTATTTCTTGGCTCACCTTTTGAATTTGCCAGAGCACAACTTCAAGCAATCCCCCTTAGAAAGAAGTGTAAAAGAGATAAGGAAATTGGGTCACAATGACATTAAATATCCTGAATGTGAAGCACCCAGCAGGTGATGAGAGCCAGTGTTGAACTAAGTTGTGTGGTGCCAGAGATGTCTTACAGCATAACTTCCTGACTGCCAGCCAGCCTGTCTACTGAAAGAACACTGATGGAGACAACCACCTACAGACAAGGAAGACTTTCTGGAAATCCAGGGATCTACTGGGAAAGTTTCAGCACATTGGTAAAAGCAAAAAAAATACAAGATGGAGGCATGGAAACTTGTAATGGTTCATTTTACCCACATCACCCATTTCCTAAACCAGCATAGCTCAGTGCTAAGAGAAACTTTTTCAATCCATGATTTCTTCCATGGGGAAAAGTAAGAGTGTGTGAATAATACACAGCTTCTCCATCAGGGCAAAACATGGTCTAGGAGTCTCATTTCTGTTTTGCCCTATCCAGAATACTGAGTACTGAACTTCATGACTTGGAAGCAGTGAGGGGTTAAGAAAAGGACAGCTAGGGCATGGTGGGTGTACTAAATGGAAGCAGATTCTACTAAACATGTGACAGACACCATCAGGAAGCCCCCTTGAGTCAAAGGGGCACCTAGAATGCAGATCCCAAAGGGCTCGCTGGCACTCCCAGCAGCAAGAGTTTCACAGAGGGCTGGTGAGTGTGTTCATGAAGTTAGACCAAATCTGTGGGCCTGGAAGAGCACCGCAGTCTTGAGGATGGCCACCATTCTAGGGCAAGCAAAACGAAGACCGTCCATAACAGGTCTGGCTTTATGGTATTGAGAAATAGCTTTATTAGAGGATTGAGGGAAGACACATGACCTTTAAGAATTCAGTCACACAAGGTAGCAAAAAGTATTCAGCAGGTTTATCTTTAAGAAAAGCCTGGGAAAGCCTCAGAATCTCTAGCAGGGCTGGCAAGGCATTTCTCTCAGCTAGTTAGTGAGGACTATAGGGGGTGACTTCTTCCTCAACTGTGAAGTCAGCAATGCAAGACTTTAAGGAACATATTAAAAATCAACAAAAATATGACAACACCAGAAGAACACAATAACTTTCCAGGAATCAACCACAAAGAAATGAAGATCAATAACTTACCTGATAAAGAATTCAAAATAGCTGTTTTAAGAAATCTCAATGAGCTACAAGAATTTTTCTTAGATTTTTTTAAACTAATTTACATAACTACTAATAATTAAAACCTGTATATTGATTTACGGTAGAAAAATGTATAAAATCATCGTCAGTATAAATTCTTATACTTGTTCAACTTCACAAATGAGGTTTCCCTGTAGGGGCGCTTGGGTGGCTCAGTGGGTTAAGCCTCTGCCTTCGGCTTCAGGTCATGATCTCAGAGTCCTGGGATTGAGCCCCACATCAGGGCTCTCTGCTCAGCAGGGAGCCTGCTTCCCCCTCTCTCTTTGCCTGCTGCTTTGCCAACTTGTGATCTCTCTCTCTTTGTCAAATAAACAAATAAAATCTTAAAAACAAAAAGACAGTTGTGGTAGAAATGAAGTACATCCTTCCATACTCACTAGAGAATGAGCAATCGAAAGACTCATCTGCCTTAAGTAAAGCCACCCAAAATTATAGACAAACACGTTAATAAAATATTTTAAAAGAAGATACAACTTTAAATTATTATTTTAGGTTATCTATATTGTTGCACAGCATTAACTCAAAAAACCAAGCTGTTCATGGTTAAGCAATAATATTGACCACCAAGCTCATTAAGATTTGAGAGTATCTTCAACAAATTTACGACAATAGTACCAAATTATCTTGTACCGCAGTCACATACTGACAATATGAAAAGCTTATGACTCGGGACACTTTTCAGATCTCCCCTTATTAAACCATGAGTAACACACAGCAAGATTGACAGTTCCCTTCTTTTTGAAATACCCTCTTCACTCTCATGACAGTACTTTCTAATTTTTCTCCTACCTCTCAGTCTTCTAATTCTTTATGTGCTCTGCTTCAGCCTGTGTGGATGCTCTTTGGGCCTCAGTCCTGGGTCCTCCTGTCTTCCTACTTGTGACTTGCTTTCGCGTAGTTTTTAATAAACCTCTATATGCTGATAAGGGCTAACTTTATCTGCAGGCAGGTTCTCTCCTTTGAGATTCAGACTGATAAAATCAATTGCCTTGCTTTGCATTTCCATCTTATAATCATCTTGCAATCATCATGAAACTCCATATACCTGAAATGTATACCTCTCCCCCACCTTTCCTTCAGTCTGTCCCCCATCCAGTCTTCCCTGAATCTGTAAATGGCACTTCTAATTCACCTGTTTAATTGTTAATGACCAGAAACCTAGAACACTATTAAATGTCTACTTTTCCCTCATCCCTCACACTGAATCCATACCTGAATCTTATGGCTTCTCCTTCTAACATATTTTTTCCAGTTTTTATTTTTATTAAAAAGTTTTTCAGACACATCCTGTCAGCTTTACGGCATTTATCCTTAAGTTGGTGGTACCCTACTCCCTTCCAACATCATTTCTT